>NC_067401.1:469325614-469663948 GCF_016432865.1 Antechinus flavipes | reverse complement strand
AAATGCGGCTGCATCCAATGTTATAAATAGAAGCCTCCTTCCACCATCATCCTCCCCCCGCCCCCACCCCCAACCCCAGGAAGTAATTTGGGTTTGCAGGTATTTTTATATTCATCTATCTTTAATTATATCTATACAACTGTCAGAGATTAATGATTTCCTCCCTCTCGCACCACTAAAAAGAAGCCTCCAATCCTACAACCACAGAGAAGAATGGCTCAGATGTGTGCTATCAGGAACACAGATCTTTTTTTCCCCCAGCAGACTCAGGCCTGAAATTTCCTCATAGAGTAATTGTGTTCGAATTTTCTATGAATTATTGAAGCGGGAGAGTCACTAGCTGAGCCGGGCCTGGGAACCAATAAGGTGACAGGAGTGACCTATGCTGTTTCTGGAGAGGTCCGGTCCAGGCATTTGAAAAAGAAATGACAGCAGATGTCAAGCAGCAAAAGGGAAACAGAGGCAGAGGGCCTTGGAGGAGGCCGGTGTTTGGGAGCTGAAAGTTACTTTCCTGCTCATCTCATCTATAAAATGGGTTTGGTGAGGCTAGACTCGTTTCTCTGTTCTAGTAAGACCCCCACATGAACTCCTACATTCAGATTTGATTTGGAAAAAGGAAATTGGGAGAAGAAATCCATTATAGGAGACATGATGGCTGCCTTCTACTAGCTAGTGGGCTTTTAAGGAGAAGGAAGTTAGACTTATTTGGATTGACCCCAAGTTAAAAATACCAACAACAAGATAGAGGACAAATTGGAGCAAGGAAAGGAGTATTCCTAAAGCCAAGACTTCAAGACAATAAGACTTGAATTTGAATTCTGCCTCAGGCACTTCCGGTCTCAGTGACCCAGGGCAAACCTTTTAGTCTCCATCAGCCTCAGTTTCCCCATCTGTAAAATGAGGAGAATAATAGAAGCAAACATGACCTGAGAGGCTCCTAACCTACCTCATCCTTTTATTAGCTATGTGACAGAAAAGACACAGAGAAGAGGATCCTAAATCTGAGACTTAACTATGTGATGACATTGGACAAATCACTGATTCCCTCTAGATCTTGTTTTCCTAAGCTACAAAGGAGGAAGCTGGGCCCAATTGGCCTTGGATGTCCCCATTAAGCTCTAGATCTAAAATTCTTACACATTATTTTTAGAAGCCTAAAAATCTTGTTTTGTTTTGGTTTCAACAAGAGATGTTCAGTTCTGGGGATAAGAACAATAAATATCTATAGATACCACAATATTAAAAAGTTATTTTTCTAAATATATATATATATATATATATATATATATATATATATACACACAAATACATGCATACATATACATACATGTGTATTATATATATATGCATATATATATATAATACACATGTATGTGTGTATATATATATATATATAGTTTCAGTCTCTTCTTCTAGTTCTCTACATGGTGAACATTTTTCATTTTATAGAGCCTGGGGATCATAAACATTTTGCATAGTGATATCTGTTAAAACTGTTGTTCTTAACATTTTGTGACTTGACCATAGGTCCATGGAATTGTGGGTAATAATTCTGTCTGTGTTACCACTTTGTGCCCATATGCCTTTTTCCTAATATTGTCATTATTGTTGTTGTTTTAACATTAAGTAGTATTTTTTTTTTAAGTCAATGTTAAGTGTACAAGCTTTGGACTGTATCTGCTTCCTTCTCCAGGCATCAAAAGTTCCCTCCATTATGGGTTTATTAAATTTGTAATTCTAAGAGGTTGAAGGAAATATTTAATATTTGATTCCTAATCCATAAATATTTACACATTGGGATTTTCTTGGTGGTTTATGAGACCACCAGAGGTTTGCCACTCTTAGCAAGTGTGACTAATGAAACCTGGCAATTCCCCAACTCCAAAGCAGGAGCTGGGCTAACCCACCAGGGCCTTTGAAAGGCTGCACTAGCCAGGACCCGGGCTCTTAACTAGAAGGCAATTGGCATTATTAATAATCTTGTAAGTTTCTTGCTCTAGGACAATCGGACCCAGGGAAGGTGATGGGGAGGATGGAAGTGGGAGCGAGGACATGATAGACTCTCTGAGGTAACTTCAGAATGGGAGCATCCAGGGAATTATCATCTTATATATAACACGGATTCATTTGGGTTCTTGGTGGCTAACAATGGCACCCAGGTATCCACCACTGTGTTACTGCTGACCTCCAGGCGACATCACCAATTGCCTGCTGGGCATTCCCATCTGAATGTCAAACTCAACATCTTCAAAACGCAACTCCTATTTCCCCCTAAAATCATCCCATCTCCAGAGTTGTTATTTTAGTCAAGAATATAAATATTCTTTCACTATCCAAGTCCCAATGTAGGAGTCATAGTGAACTCCTCTCCTCTCCCTCACCCTCCATAGTCAAAAAGTTTCCAAGTCTCCTCCATCTTATCTTAAATGACATATCTAGCCCCTGCTCCTTCTCACCTTCCACATGGCCTGTACCCCACTGAGACTTTTATTCTCGTTTGCCTCATTGAAAAGCGCCTCCTAAAAGCGCACACTGCCCCAGTCTCTCCCTTTTCCAATCCACCCCAAAGTGAAGCAGCCAAACGAAATCCCTGTGAGACGGACCTGACCACATCATTGCTCTCTGGTCATGAAGGCTTCTTCCTCGTGGGTCTACGATAAGTTACAAACTCCTCCATTTGCTGGCTGACTTTTAAAGCCCCTCACAATCTAGCTCCAAGATAGGTTTGTGAACTGATTTCCCATTATTCCTCACATGTCCTCAGATCACCCTCTCCGCTCATTCCCATATATAGCCCTCCATTCCCCAATGTGACATCTTCACACTGGCCATGCTTTTGTCTGGGAACACCCTCCCTCCCATCTCCTCCTTCTGGCTTTCCTGGATTTCTCTGAATCTTGTTCAAAATCCCACCTTGAGCCAGAAGCCTCTCCTCATCTCCCTTCATCTAGCACCTTCCCTCTGAAATTCTCTCCAGGGTCTCCTGTCTGTATCTTGCTTACATGGATGTTTACATGGGGACTCCTCCCTTAGATCGGGAGCTCCTTGAAGGCAGGACCTATTTTATACACTCTCTTTGTATCCTCTCTACTTAGCACAGTGACTGGCACACAGTAGGTGCATAATAAATGCTAGTTCATTGACTGACTGGCAGCTACTAGAGACACAACTACTGTTGTCCCCTACTGGGGGTGGGATTCAACATTAGAACTGCTAAGTACATACACAGGATCATTTGAGGAAGAGGGGCGGTGTCTTACAATTAAGCTGATCAAAATGGAGAAAAAGGCACAGGAGCTGAACCTTGAAAGCAGCAAGGGAGCCAAGAGATGGCAATAAGGGGGTGAGGATGGGGGACTATGGCAGAAAATGAAATACAGCCTAGGCAAAGGCATGGTGGTAGGACATGGAATCGAAGGAAATCGCAGATCTGGAATTGATTTTATGACACGAATGGCTATAGAAATGTCATCTGTTTTTATTTCTTCCCCCACTCAGCAAATACACAGAGCAGAGACTCAGGTTATCTTTATCCTCACATTTCTAGATCCGACCATCCTGTTATTTATGATGCTTCAGATGCTGCCTTTTTATGATTTCTTTGGATATATAGTGCTTCTGAGCACAGTGGCCGGCACACAATAAGTGCTTAATAACTGCTCATTAACTGAAATTTTAATCCCACATTGCTTTGATCCGAATCATTCCCTCAATGTTCAGTTTCTGCAATAATTCACATTTAGTCTTTAAGCTTTAGTCTTAAGACCCTCCCCTTCTAGGAGCATCTTCTGGGACCAGGGATGGTATTGTGGATTTCATGTCAGGAAGAGATTGGCCAATAGAGGGAGGGGAGGGGGAGCCCTCGCCTCCATTTGTAGTGGGGATAATCCTCTCCCAATCATTTGTGACATACAATCATTTCTTCAGTCTGAAGCAAGCTCAAAGGATTAAGGTTTTTAGGTCAAGATGCAAGGATAATGTTTGACCATGGGGATTATGTAGGTCTGGTTAAAAGAAGGAGTTGTCCAGTGGAGTAAGGGCTGGAAATTGGGCCCAGGGGCTGTCGGCGAAGCCCTTTCTTCATCTAAGTTGTAAAAGCCAATGGAAAAATGATTTTTTAAAGAGAGAGAACAGCTCCTAGGTACACAGTGCTTTCAAAAGAACTGTAGTGTGAAGTAGCTGATTCAAGAATGATTAGAGGCCAGGGGTAGAAACTGGGAGAACTGGGATTTCACTGGCAAATGGAACTCCCAGAAGAGGAAGATTCTTCTATTAAGGTTGGTCAACACCTTCCCGACTTGCAGCCTTAAATAGTTGCCTAAAACATTAAGAGGGAGTGATTTGCCCTGGCTAAGTCACACAGCCAGAGTAGTGTCAAAGGCACTTGAATCCCTAACCTCACAGCTTTGAAACTGGCTCTCTATCCACTGCATGTTGCTTCAATCAAGAACTATCAGCTACCTTACAGGAATGGTACTGATGATATCTCATTGTGGCCTGAGGATGATTGAGAACAAAGTCACAGAATGGAAAGATGCTGAGACCACAGGGGGTTCTACTGGGCTTCTACTGGCCATTCAGCATGAGTCAGCTAGGTGATAGCTCCAAAAACCAGTGGTAGAAGCATTAGGTCTCATTAATGACATTACATATTATTATAATGTGTGTATTATGATTATATATTAATGATATGTATATATATTACTATTTTAGGTTTGCAAAGTACTTTCAGGACTGATATCGACCCTAAGATTAGCAACAAGATGGCAAATCAGATAGAACATTGGACAAGGAGTCAAGAAGACAGGAATACTTCCCTTACTAATTTGTTTTACACTAAACAAGTCACTCAACCTTGGTCTGCCTCAGTTTCCATCTGTGAAATGGGAATAATTTCCCAGGGTTGGGTTGTTGTGAAGATTAAATGAGATATTTGTAATATGACTTGTAAATCTTAAAGTGCTATGTAAAGGTTAGCTATTATTGTTATATTATTATTGACTATTATTATTAATACTGTGGGTTTTATTATCAACACAATTATGCAGATAAGGAACCTGAAGCTTTGCCTAGAGAGGCATGACTATTTGCCACAAGGTATGTGGAAGAATGGAACAAGTAGAAGATTTGGTGTCAGAGAAAATCTGTGTGACCTGCCTCTTTGAACCTCAGTTTCCTCATCTGTAAAAGGTAAAACACAGAAGGGATTCCCTAGGTCAACAAGTCACACTAAATTTGCCACATTTTAGTGGTGGATTCTAATCTTAACCTGTAATTTTACAGAACAAGAAACTGAAGCTAGAAAGATGAAGTGATCTGCCCAAATTCATAGAGCAAGTCAATGGCCAAGTCAAAACTTGAATGCAAGCATTCTCCCTCACAGTTCTGTTCCATGTTACCCCTCAGTTTGGGGTGCCATATTGAAGGGTAGACATGAATAACTGGAGCACACATGAGAGAGTGACTAATAGTTGGATGGTGGTTGGTAGAAGACTAAAAAATAACTTCTAGTGAGCTCTTAAGATGTAAGTACATAAGTGGATGCATTTAGGGATATTCTGTGCATTCTCTAAGGCCTAGTACAAGGTTTTGTACATAGTAGTCACTTAATAAATGCCTTTTGAATAAATGAATGAATAAACGAACAGGTGCCGACTTATCTCATTAAGTCCCCCAAAGTTTTCATCTTTAGGAGGCTAATTGGCACTAATGCAGCGGGTGCCAGATGGCTCATAAGTGGAGAGATTCAGCAGATTCTTCATTATCCAAGTTTCAAAGTGTTTGGAGAGATAACTGAAGTGGTCCAGCCATATAACATTGTTTCGAAACTTAAAGCATGCTAATGATATGCTAAGATGGAAAATTTTGATTTATTCCATGTTCTTTATGAAGTGGTACCGTGACTTAGTCATATTGGCCAGCCATGATATTCATGGTCCGCTCTCATCCAGTATCAAGCTCAGTAGGCAGAGGGATTTTTGTTTAACTTATTTTGAACCAAGATGCCTTCAAAAAGCAGTGTCACACACACACAAAAAATGGATCTAGACTCAGTATCCAGGGATTCAAATCTGTTTCTATCAATAACTATCTTTATGAACTTGAGCAAGTTATGTAATCTTCCTAAGGATCTATTTCTTTATCTGTAAAGTGAAGAGATTATAGTGGGTGCCCTTTTTGGTCCTTTCTAGTTCTGGATCTATTAACCATTATTCCACTTAATATGACTAGTAGAGAGAAAGCTCAAATTGTAGTCAAAAAGCCATGAGTTTAAATTTTGCTTCTGGCTCATAAGAGTCATCTGACCATAGGCAAGGTAGTCAAAATCTCAGTATTCCAGCAAAAATTCCAAAGTTATGTTGCAAAGCTCCATGGGAAAAGGGATTTTCCACACACAAAAATTATTTCACATCAAATCAATATCAGGCATGCTGGGAAAAGAGCACAGTCATATTTGTAGGAAGCTTTATAATTTACTGAAGGCTTTTCTCTAATAACTTTGTGGGAGATGATATGATTATTATTTTAAGCAAATTTTAATGACATTTTTTGGCATTACATATATTTTCCAACATGTCTTATTCCCTCTTGTTATCAGAGAGTGATCCCTTAGAACAACAACAACAACAAAAAAAGAAAAGTCAGAAAAATTACCCAATATGAAAAGTAAGGAAGTAGGATCACAAGGTGTTGGCAAGATTAGCATCATCTCCATTTTATACATAGGGAAACAACATTCAATAGGTAAATTTAATGTCCATTATTTTAAAAAAAGAAATAGTAATTGATGAAATGAGAATTTGAAATGAAGCCCCAGAATTTCAGAGTTCCAAAAAGTCTCAGAAGACAGCTAATCAACCTGAACTTGACAGAAATAGTCTCCATAATATATTTTGAAGTATATCCAAATGTCCAGTCTACTTAAAGACCTTTGGGAAAGGGGGAGAGCATCACCTGCTGCGGCAGTCTTTGCCATTCCTGGAGAATTCCAATTCTCAGGAAAATGTTTTCCACAAATCTTTTCTTCCAAAACTTTATTTAAAACCTTAACCTGGAATAGGCAGGGGCGAGGGAGAATGTTGTTGGAAATAAATTGCATCACCTACCTTTTCTCCATTGGTGGTCTCTCTCTTACCATAGTCTATCTCTGAAAGATGAAATCTTTGTGATAATTGGTGGGCTAACTGGTCCATATGGTAACAGAATCAGTAATTTCAACCTTAATTAGCATCATGTTTGAATGAATCTTTTTTCAGCTCATGGCACAGAGACACTGTTGTAAATTATCTATGGCCCACCTGGGGTGGGGGGGGGAAGTAGATGGGATAGAAGGAAGATCACTGATGATATTCAATATTCCTCATCTCATTCTTATTAAAGACAGGAAAGGAAGAGGGAGGGGATAGAATAACTGAGGGGTTTTTTGAGAAAATGCCCTGTAAAGGGAGATCTCTTTAAGAAGAATACCTCTCAGGATTAGAAGGGATTTTAATTGCCACCTAGTTCAACATATATACCCGAGAAAGGATTTTCCCTGCATTCTACCCATGAGTAATCCTCGAGCTTCTGCTGAAAGACCTCTACTGATGGGAAACCCACTATCTCCCATTCGACTTCTGGACAGCTCCCATGATTGCTTCCTTCCTTACATTCAACCTAAATTTGTCTCTCTGAAATCTCTACTCCTCAGTAATAGTGGCCTCTGGGGCCAAGCAGAGCAAACCTAATCCCTCTTCTAAATGACAGTCCTTCAAATACTTGAAGATTACTATCATGCCCCAAGTGTTTTTTTTTTTTTAATTCAAGATAAGCAAACCTAGTCTGAGTGTCTGCCTGTCTGTCTCTCTGTGTATCTCTGACACAAGATAATTTTTTGAATTTCATAACTTTAAGCTTTGGGTAAACTTCCTATATGTTTTTTTCCCCTGATTTATAGTTGGCTCTGGAGTGTGGAAGAGATCTTACTAGATATAGGGGGGATCTCCCTTCCCTAGGAATCCCTAGGATTCCCAAGCATCAATCTGATCAACTTTAGTGTCCCTGAACACCAGAGAATTGAAAAATCTTCTTTGCAATGAGCCCCAGTATGAGTTCTACTTAGAGAGAATAAGGAACCAAGGACTAGAGATCATCACTTAACTTGTTTTGTGGCCAGCAGGGAGTCACTTGCCCTCATTCTGCTGTAGTCCTCTTCCTTGTAAAATGAAGAAGCTGGATTTACTCATCTTCCCAGCTCTGACCATTCCATGTTCTAATGTTCTTTATTTTAAAGAACCTTCTATCTCTGACTTTTGTTTTCTAAGGTCCAATAATTTTTAATATTTACATATTCTCACACTTCCTTCTACATCTAGCATTCAATATTCTAAGATCACTTCGGATTTCTACCATTCATGGACCACAGAATCTCAGAGGTGGAAAGAACATAACAGACCATCAAAAATCGTAACTGTACATTTAAAAGGGGCCTCAGTAGTCATGTAGCCCAACTCCCTTATTTTTCAAATGAGGAAACTAAGGCCTAGAGAGGATAAACAACTTGTTTTAAGTTAAGTACATAAGGTTCAGAATCCAAGTCATATAAGTCTCAAAACAAGTCTCTTTCTACCATACTATCCCTGTCTCCATTGAGATATATTCCATCCCATACTGGATCAAAAACTTTTACATCATTCTTAACATGTGATCATTGAGCCTCTGCTAGAAGATCTCCAGTGACCATGAACCCATTAGCTCCCATGACTAATGAACAACTCTCATTAGTAGGAAGTTTGTTTCCTACACTAACCCTAAATTTGTCTCTCAGAAATTTCAAACTCGGTGATTATAGTCTTGGGCTTTGGGGCCAAGAAGAACAAATCAAATCCCTTTTCTATATAACAATCCTTCACGTATTTGACAAATTATGTCATGTCTTCTCTAGGCTCAACATTGCAATTTCTCTCAGTTATTATGACTATTTTTTGATTGCCAGTCTTTTTGCCATCCTATGTACATACTTGTTCAATAATATCCAGATATCTAATGTTCTTCTTGAAATGTAATCTTTAGAAACAAATATTTTTATTCCAGGATCTCTTCCATTTGGTTTATGACTTCATGGATGGGCAAGAAATGAAAGGAAGGAGGGCAGATCCCTCAGTAATTCATTTCTTACAGATCTAGGGTTTTCATTGAAATATAGGTAAATGCTATTATGATCCCCATTTTACATATAAGGAAAATGAAGCAAACAGGATTAAAATGACTTATTCAGAGTTACATAGCTAGTAAATGTCTGAGACCAGATTCCAGGTCGGAGTCTATTTCTACTGTCTTCCCCACCTCCAGCTGTCGATTTGCATCTTACCCAGCCTTACACAAGGAAACCAGGGCCATCTGTTTTGCTACCTTTCATAACTAAACTACACCCTTTCCACTTCTTGTTCTCAGAAAAAAAATAATTTTATAACAGGAACAATTGCTTCTGGAAAGGGTATGCCAAAGAACTGCCTTATGGTTTCAATTGCCACCCCATAACATCCACTAAAGGTCCGCTTCCTAGCCACCATTTCCCTATAAATGATCTCTCCTATATTAGACGATAATGCTTATCTTTATTTAATATCTGTATTCTCAGTGCTCAACACAGTGCCTCATATTTTTGGGGGGAGGAAGAAAGAATTAATAAAATCTAACTGGTGTTGCAACTTCTCAGTGAGGAAACTCCTTCCATTAACTGAAGTTAGCAGTTGCCTGGCAACTTATAATTTTAACAAGTTGCCTAAAGTACAAAAATTAAAGTGATTGGCTCAGGGTCACAGGCCAGAGATAGGGCTTGAATCCATTCCTTCCTACCACCAAGACTGGCTCTCTATCCAGTTAAGAAACACCTCCCTGTCTTAACAATGCCTGCTTATTCATCCGTTCAATGAGTGAAGCAGAATTGCAGCAGCTGAAAAGAAACATGTGATGCGCAAATTTAGAGATGTCGCCAATCTCTTGTTCATATGGACTATTTGTGCTCAACTGGTGGGAGAGTCTTCTGAGTTCATATTGGTCCAATCAGCTACAATAGGACACACTGTACCTTGAGCCCTGTGTAGTAATATCATGTTGGTCCTATTAAAAAATAAAGGACCCCAATTAACCAAGCATTCATTCATCCATCATTGAGGTAGTCGAGAGTTCTCCTTTACACATTGGTTGGAAAGCATGGAAAGAAAATAGCAAGCCATATACACATAATGGGAACTTAAATAATAAGTGCATTCAACACCTACTATTTATATCTTTGCACTGTCAATGACCACCATAATGTCAGGCAGAGAGCTGGCATTTCATAAATGCTCAATGATTGACTAATTCTGATCCTTGCATGAAAGTGCATTAATAGTTATTAATGACTCAAAAAATGGGATAGCCTATAGCAAAGGGACCAAACAATAGAAGAAGATGGGTAGTTGAGCTTTTCCCTTTGCTGATGACTTGGGAAAGAGATAAAGACCTTATGGGGTTAGAAAAGAAACACATTTCCTTCCTGCTTTGCTCTTTACTTTGAACAAGAGACTTTACTTCCCCAGGTTCTATTTCCTCCTCTGTAGAATGAAGTACATGCTTATTCATCCATTCTGGTCTGGTGGTTTCTAAGATATTGTTCAACTAAGATATGAATGAGTAACATCAATATTATTAACAGTATAAGTGTCATCACTCTGCTCAGAAATATGGGGCATGAAGCTCTCTCTACCCTTTCTCATTCAAAAGGCTAGCAACATTCTTTTGATCTCTGCTTAGACCTTGAACTCTTGTGGCCATACCACTCTTGGACCTGAGAAAGGAAGAAAGAAGGAAAGAAGGAAAGAAGGAAGGAAGGAAGAAAGGGAGGGAGGGAGGGAGGGAGAGAAGCAGGGAGGAAAGGAAAAGAAAGAAAGAAAAAGAAAGAAAGAAAGAAAGAAAGAAAGAAAGAAAGAAAGAAAGAAAGAATAAAGAAGGAAAGGAAAGAAACAAGAAACAAAGAAAGGAAAGAAACAAGAAAAAGGAAAGGAAAGAAACAAGAAACAGGGAAAAGAAAGAAACAAGAAACAGGGAAAAGAAAGAAACAAGGAAAGAAAAAGGGTAAGGAAGGAAGGTAGGGAGGCAGAGAAGGGAGAAAGGAAAAGGGAAAGGGGAAAGAAAAGGGAAAGAAAAAGGAAAAAGAAAGGGAAAGGAAAAGGGAAAAGGAAGGAGGAAAGAAGAGAGGGAGGGAGGCAGAGAAGGGAGAAAGAAAAGGGAAAGGGAAGGGAAGGAAGAAATGTTGGCAAATCTCAGTATATTCACCAGCCAATCTTATAGAAATGTCTAACTCGATGATACCATGAACTCGGGGCACAGAACCAAGAATCACTTGTAGAGGTCACACATTATCCACAGAGTTGGCGCTTAAACTCATGTCTTTTGAATCCCGAGCTCCAGCATGTTCCAGCCACACCATGTTGCAACTTGTTAAACAGTAGGTAATCTTGACTTTCCCTGGTGGATGCATGTGCTGTGTTTTCAAGAAGAAAAAAAGAGAGAGCAAGAGAGCACAGGCGAGAACCAGCATAAAATATATCCATACACCAACAATGATGGATGCATACGTTCGAAAATTTCCAGCAGACCTGCCCTATAAATTGTCATTTAAATTTGCAATTTAAAAACACTGTCTGCTTTCTTGATTCCGCTGACTGTATACTGGAGACAAATAATGGAATCCTAATAAGCCATGTTTAAATGGCATCTCCAGCCTCTCAGACAGAGAGAGCGGCAGGAGAATTCTAAGAGGGGAAAATAAATCTACCAGGAATCGGGGAGAGGACCAGAACTAAAGAGTTGCACTAATCACTTGATGAGAGATACCGGGAAAATATATTCTCGGTGGCCTCCAAGTTGACTTCTTCAGAGAAGCCGGGCTGGAGGCTCGGCCCCTATCTCCCCCAACCCCCACACCAAAGTCACCAAGAGGGCACTAAACAGTGCTCAGTGTTTACTTTTCAGCACATTAAAACAGATGAACCAAGAAATCACAGCACAAGGGACCAGATATCAAGTCGATAAGCCGAGGTTAAAAGACTCCAGCTGCAGAAAAAGCACTCAGGGCTTGGAGGCTGCCATTAGCAGAGAGAAACATGCTTCTTGCTTTGGGTGATAGGCTTGAAGTGTCCTCCAAGAGCCAGGCTTAATTATAACTTACATTGCAATAGCATCTTAAGGGTGACAGAACGCTTTCATTATAACTTCTCAGTACATGTGGTGTATCTCCCAGCCAAGAAGGCTGGGGGAAGAGACAGAGCACCGGGGTTGGTGTCAGGAGCTCGTGGGTTTAGATTCTGCCTCTGAAATCCCTTCCTTCGGAGTCGTGCGGCCTCTCCCACCCTCAGTTTCCTCATCTAGAATATGGATATAATCGCTCAGGGAGTCACTGTGAGGATCGAGTGAGTTATTGAAGCTCATTGCCTGGCACAGAGTCAGGGCTTGATAAATGCTTGTGGATCAATGGACACAAAACACTTTACAGACCATCTAGAAATGGCAGTTATTAGGATCAATAGACATAGGACCACGTGTGGAAAGGAAAATACAAAATATTCAATGTTAGGATGGAAACTTCTTGGGAGCAGGAGTATTCCCACTGTCAAATACAGTTACTAAGTGCTAGTTCCTTGAATCAAGAGCAGGGATGCATCCGTACCTCTGATCCAGAACATTTATATTGAGTGGCTCTGATCCCTGCAATGCTCTCCAGCCTCCTTTCTCCCCTCTTGATCTACTGGACTTTTTTTTTTTTATCTCAAATCCTAGACTATGTAGGAGGTGTACCTGTTGCCCATCATCTTCCTGTCTAATTCTGGGAGGAGGGAGAGAAACAGAAAAAGACAGAAGGGAGAGAGAGAGAGAGAGAGAGAGAGAGAGAGAGAGAAAGAGAGAGACAGACAGACAGACAAAGACAGAGAGAGACACACACAGAGAGAGACAGAAAGATATTACCTTCCATTTATTCTCATTCTTGTATACATGAGAAGGAGAAGGAGAAGGAGAGAGAAAGAGAAAGAGAGAAAGAGAGAGAGAGAGATCTTGTCCTCCATATACATCTTCATCTTCTATACTGAATATATTGTCGTCCCCCCTCCCCACTTTAGTATTCTTTAGTAGGCTACTCGAGGACCAGGACCATGCTTTTGCCTTACTGTGTAACCCCTGGAAAAGAGGAAGTGCTAAATAAGGACTTGCTGATTGGCTGACTCAGACAAGTTTTGTGCTATAGGCAAGTGCCCTGCAAGCTTCTCATCGCCACTTCACAGGCTCCCAGGAGCTGGAGGGTGCTTAAGAACCACTGAGCTCAATCAAACTCTGTTGCAGATGAGGAAACTGAGGCCCACTGTGGGTTGTGATGTGTGCAGGATCACACATGAGCAAAGGGAGAATCAATGATTTGCCAGGGGTTATGCAGCTAATAAGCATAAGAGACTATTGGAACTCTGGTCTGCCCGTCTCCAAATTCCGAATTCTGGTTACTGCTCCAGGGGGTTCACTCATTTCTTCAGAGACTGTTGCGTCCCATGCCTCATGGTCACCTAATATTCCACCAACACTTACTTACAAATAAGTCTGAAACAAATTAATCCCTGTTACATGAGATCTAAGTGATCTAAGTGAGATCAAGTGAGTGATGAGCACAAAAGCATAAAGGGGGTTCTGAGTAAGGAGGCTATGGGAAAGTTTCCTGCAGGATGAGCTCTTCAGTTGGGGAAATCCAATGGCAGGATACCAGAATCCTCAGTCTTCAGCCAAGATCAAAAAGTGGTAAGAGGAGCAGGACCAATGCTTAGTTGAGCACCAGGATGTTAGTAGGACTTTGGAGAGAGCTCCCTGAGCAGAATTGAAATGATAATAAAAGGACTGGGTTCCAGACTTTTTGGGGAACTTGCACAAAAACTGAGCTCATTAGTCTAAGGCAGATTGAAGGATATGAATTAATTAGATCACTGAAAAACAGGAAAAGCTCTGACTAAGAGAAATAGGCTTTCAGACAGAAGCTTCAGGTTCATGTCGTGACTCATGCTTTTGGCTGCACTATTGTAAGCAAACTTCTTAAACTGTAGATCCACAGTCTCCTCATCTACAAACAGGGGATAATGCTATCTATAAGATTCACTTTACAGGGTCATAGTGAGGATCAAATACAGTGGTGAGAGATAACACATTAAAATGGGGAAAAACTCAGAACAATCAGAGAATATGAGTTCAAATCCCAATGCTACAGGAATAAGTATAGCCAATCAATCAATCTTAACCAGGGGTCCTCAAACTTTTTAATAGGGGACCAGTTCACTGTCCCTCAGACTGTTGCAGGGCCTGACTATAGTGAAAACAAAACCTTTGTTTTGTGGGCCTTTAAATAAAGAAACTTCATCGCCCTGGGTGAGAGGGATAAACGTCTTCAGCTGCTGCATCTGGCTGTAGTTTGAGGACCCCTGACCTAAACCATTTATTAGACATCTATTATATGTCAGACATTATCCTAGTTCCGGGAGTATTACAAGACAACTTGCTTCTCTGCATCTCAGTTTCCTCATCTGTAATATGAGTGGGATAAAATAAATAATCTCAAAAGTCCGTTCTAGTTCCAAATCCATGATCCTAAGACTCTGAGACAGAGAATGTATGATAAATTAATAAATGACTGGAAAGAGTTCAAGAAGGTTGCACACTAAGACAAAGTCGTTAGAGTTGGCAATTAAGAGATCCTTGGTAACATGAGAGAGCAGATCTGGAGCGTGTTTGTAGTATGCTTTCAAATACTAAGAGAAAGGTATCAGGGAGGAAAGAGATCAGACTTCTTTCTGTCTGGCCGTAGAAGGTGGAATAAGGGGAAATAGTTTGAAGATAGTAAGATAATTTGGGCTGGATACATAAGGAAAAAATAAGCTGTCCAGGCAAAAGTGCTACTATGCTCTCCCATGGCATCATGGGAAATAATGAGCTCCCTAGACTTAAGATCAGTGAGGACAGAGTGGATGTCAGAGATAGTAGAAAATATGTTTGTTCATTATTTTTTTTGGGGGGGGTGAGAGAACCAAGTAAATTCTAAGATCCTTTCCAACTGGAAAATTCTGATGTTTGTTCATTATTTTTTTTTGGGGGGGTGAGAGAACCAAGTAAATTCTAAGATCCTTTCCAACTGGAAAATTCTGATGTTTGTTCATTATTTTTTTTGGGGGGGTGAGAGAACCAAGTAAATTCTAAGATCCTTTCCAACTGGAAAATTCTGATGTCTACCAAAGGGAAAAGGATAGAAGTACTGAATAAAGATGGAGTTAATTAGGATGAAACTAAGCTAAAGTCAATCACCAGGACCAAAAACTTGTCCTCTCACATTTTCAGCATGGAGATTCTTTTTTTTCACAACATAGCCATGGAAACGACCCGGGCGATTAAGGTACATTTAATCCAGTTTCTCTCCCCATAACCTGTCGTCACAGCCTAATAGGTATAGCTACAATTCAGCCTTATCAAAGGCTGTTGGGTGCTGGCTGATGGAGCTATAACATGGACTCTCATTTTATTAGCAAGTTGTAAACTTTGCTGGCGTTATCCACAATCAAGCTGCCGCTCATAATTTCAGCCCGCTTCCTGCACACCCATCTATCCATCACCACTCCCACCCAGCTCCCAAGGCCGTTAGCACGCGCCACCACATCACTATTAATAAGGAGATGCAGCGCTGATCATTTTCCCAATGATAGGGGTCCTGATCTTTTTTAGGATCCTATAATAAGAACATTTTTCATTGTTGGAGATAATTCCCTTTCCCGGGCACATTCGTCAAACGCAGTTTCCAACAGCCCCGTACATCATCCTGAATTACATGATAAGATGCGGGGCTGCTATTCATCATTTGGTGCAACTCTCTCCAATTGTAGAAGCAAGTTTATGAACTGGAGTCCAAGCTCTGCCACAGGGAACACTCACCACATCCCTCACTACCAGCTGGCAAGAGTTGACAAAGCCAAGTCATATCCCCCAAGCTGAAGAAGGCGAAATGATGTCACTTGTGCTCTTCGTGAAGTTAAACTGCATCAATAATTGATTGGAGGTGAGTATGAGAGAGAGAGAGAGAGAGAGAGAGAGTGTGTGTGTGTGTGTGTGTGTGTGTGTGTGTGTAAAAGTAGATAAGCCAATAGAAATGGACTATAGAGAACGTAGGAATAGAATCTGGAGAAGACTGGAAAGGTAGAACCAACGTAAATGCAAAATCACATTTGAACCCAGAGATAAGAGACTCTCTTTAGAGTCTGTTGAGCAGGGATAGATCATACAATCAGATGCATATTTTGAGAAAATTACTTTGGCAGGTGGTATAGGATGGACATAAATGAGGGGAGATTTGAGGAGACTAATTAGGGTTATTACAATAATCCAAGTGAGAGGTGGTTCCATTCTTGACTAGCATGAAGCTACATGATCTGGAAACTGATGGGATCTGTTGGATTAGAGAATAAAGTTAAGCATGGCATTGAGGTCATAAATCTGGGGGACAGTTCTGGTTTGAACAGGTTGGGTTTGAGGTATCTATAAAACACTTAGATGGCATTGTCCAGTAGGCAGTCATTGATTTGGGACTGAAGCTCACAAAAGAGACTGGAAAAAACTGAACATTTGTTTGAGATGATAATTGAATCTATGGAAGCTAATGAGATCACCAAACAATACAGTACACAGTAGCAGTTGGCAAACTATAACTCAAGGGCCAAGTATGGCCTGCCCCCTGCCTTTATAGAAGCTCTATTTTAAAATGTTAAATCCATTCTTAGCTCACGGATGAACAAAAACAGGTTGAGAGTCTGAGTATTCCCAAGTCCTGGGATAAAAAGAAAGCAACGAAGAATCCAAGATAGATCCCTGAAGTACATCCACAAAAAGAATGAATGATAAATGGCTAAAGGAGGTTGAGAAGGAGTGATCAGCTGGGTCCTGGGAGAACCAGGACATTTCAGAGTCATGGACACACAGGAGGAAGAAAGTCTCCAAGAGGAGAAGATGGTCCACATTGGCAAATACTGGAAGGAGATATAGAAGGCTGCCCACTGAAACAAGATGGCAATTAAGAGATTCTTGGGGACATGAGAGAGAGCAGTTTTCAGATCTGGAGAATTATTATCAGTAATAATACAAATATAATATAAACAACACTCTGAAGATTTAGAAGATCTGGAGATCTTGTTTGAGTCTTAACCACAACTAGATAAGGGAAAGGCTACCCACTCTCTATACTAGATTTGGAAACCTAGGGAGGCTAAGTGATTATGCCCATAGTCACACAGCTAGCAACTGTCATGAAAATGACACAAAATCAGAGCATTTGAGAGGCAGAGGGATTCTGCACGGCTACCATACAACCCATCCACCAAAGGAATTCCCACTTCATCATAACTGACAAAAAGAAATCCTAGGCAAGACTTAAATTCACGTCTTCCTGATGCTAAGGCCAAAGGGTTAATTAAGAGCTTTTCCCAAGATCGTGGTTAAGTACAGAGTTGGGGCTAGAACTCAGGAACCCAGCATTACCTCTGACTAATCTAAGCAATTTGAAGTAGGAAACATCTACTGTCATTCCACTAACCACAGAATGCTTTGTTTACTGCTGGGGTCCCCCTTCTCTCTATAAGTTAGGGCTTCTAAAGCCCTGAGCTCACCCACTTTCCTGGCTTTTATAATCATTTTTCTGTGACTCCCAAAGGGACTGCAGAACACCTTGTGTGGACCTTCCTGGCTTTTCTACATATAATATTGAGTACTGCAGTAATTTGCATTTTTCCCTATCCTCTTCCTAGGGTATGCCTTCAAAGAAGGCAGGAACTATGGATTTATCATCTCTTCTAGAGTTCAAAACTGTTTGTCAAATGGATGTTAGAAAAAAAACAACTAATGAGTGAACAAACGAATCTTCTCTAAAATCCTGGGATATCTGACTTGTATATCTCCAGTCAATGAGCATGTGTGTTGAATTTTGTATCAGACAATGGCCCTAGAAGGTCCTGAGTGACATAATTCTTGCCCTAAAGGATATTATATGTTATTGCTTAGGACATAATCACATCACCCCATTTCACCCTATACTTTTCCCTATTAGACTATATAAGCTTTAGGTTTTAAGGACTATATCTTATTTAGTCTTATACTGAGACCAGCATAGGATCTTATACATGGTGAACCCTGAGTAGCTTTTTTTTTTCAAATTAACAAATGCTCAAAAATCTCCAGTGTTCTCTCATTTGGTGACCAAAGGATAGATTTGAGAACGTCAAAAAAAAAAAAAACACACACAGATTCAAATTGGGGCTCCAGCATTTCCTAACTACAAAGCCTCAGGCCAGCCTTATATCACTATTCTGAATCTATATCCTCATTTGTAAAATGTAAATTAAAAAACACTTTTAATCTATACCTCATGGGACAGTCACCCAAAGAGCTATTTAAAAACTTAAAGCACAGCAGAAATGTAAGCTACCATAATGATAACAGTTGCTGCCTCAGGATAAAGTCCAAACTCCTTAGTCCATCATCCTGGCCTGCCACAATTGTCCCCCCCATTCCTCTCCAATTGTATCTTTTCTCAATCACAGATGCCCTCTTGCAGCCTGACTGATTCACTGCTCTCTAGGCCCAATTTGGGCACTCCTGCTCTCTCCTGCTCCTCCTAAGGAGTTTTTTTTTTCCTTCTGTGCCCAGACCTTAGCCTAGCTCATCTCTTACTTGGTCCTCAGGGAGCTCTCTTTCATGAAATCTTTAAAGACTAACACGTGACACTATTCATTTGGTCCTAAATGATAAAACTAAAAAATTACATGTTCTAAGTCCCAACCCTGTAAGAGCACGCACCATTCCCAGAACAATTAGTCCTGTCCTTTCTGGATTCCCTGTTCTCCATGCCTTTTCCTCTTTCTTCCCCTTCCCCCAGTCCATTAGCAAGGTCTAACCATTTCCTTTAATATCCTGCTCTCATGCTGAAATCTTCCCTGATTTTCCATGAGTATAAATGATGATTTCCATCCATGATGAGCCAGTCTTCTACCATACATGTCAACAGTGGTCCACTTGACCTCCAGGAATAAAAAGCCTAGTGTCTCCCAAGACAACCCATTAACTCACTCTGCTCTGGGAAAGCCTTGACCAGAACATGTGAGAGCAGAAGATAAAACCAGATTTCTCCTAACTTTGTCCAGTGCACTTATCTATAGACTACATTACTCCTCTGTGATGGGATAGTCTTTAAAAGCCTCTTTCCTTGGAATTGAGACAACTGACAATCCCTTTCCACCCCTATACCATGTGTTCCAATGATAACCATAAAATATCAATGGATTTATAGGGGCAGCCTTTCTTTTGGAGACTTTCCTTGACTTAGTATATAATATTATTTTTTAAATTTAGACATTTTAGAAAATATTGCTCTTTAATAATCAGAAATGATCCACTTATGGGAAATGCATTTTAGAAAGAAAATTCATGATTCACCAGAAGGGTGAAGGACCCTGAGTTTATGTGTCTGGGAATTAATTAAAGGAACTGAGTGTGTTTTTTCATGGAAGGAAAAAAAAATAACTGGGGTCGTATGTGGAGGGGAGATCACCGTCTTCAGACAATTTCAAATAGTCCTATTTGAAAAAAAGAATTTAGACAAAAGCAGCCCAAGCAATCATGGGCAGGAATAACAGGGAAATATACTGGGAGAAAAGATGGGGGAAAGTTCCCCATGAATTGAAGCTATTTGAAAAAAAGAATTTAGATAAAAGCAGCCCAAGCAATCATGGGTAGGAATAATAGGGAAACATACTTGGAGAGAAGATGGGGCAAAGTTCCCCATGAATTGGAGCTGTCCAAACATCGAGAGTGCTGACTTGGAAGGTAGCTGGATTCTACTCATCCACAGATCATAGGATAAGAAATTTAGATGTTGAAGAACACTAGAGACCATTTTATCAAGATCCCTCATTTTACAGATAAGGAAAATGAGAAGTAAAGCCTGAGATCAGGCAGAGAATAAATACTTGGAGAGTGATGTGAAAGTAAGGTCTTCCAGATTCCAAATATGGCATCCAACTCCCTTTGCTAGAGATGTTTTAACAGAGGCTGGATAACCTAAGGATCAGACTGCATCTGGAACCTCTGGTTTTTATTTTTGTTTTGTTTTAAATAGCAAAGGAAATCATGTGTGAGAGGTATTTGTCTGTGCCATTTGGCCCCCAAGAGCAAACCTATAAATAAAAGGTAAAAACTGAAAAGAAGCAAATTTAGGCTTGACCTCAAGGAAAACAAAATAAAACCCAACTTTCCTGACAATTTTTATGGTTCAATTGTTTTTGCTATGTCCCACTCTTCATGACCCCATTTAAGATTTCTTGGCAAAACTTCTGGAGTGTCTTTTCATTCTCTAGCTCATTTTATAGACGGGAAAAAAATCTGACACAAATAGAGTTAAGTAACTTGCTCAGAGTCACACAGTGAGAAAGTGTCCGAGGCCAAATTTGAATTCAGATTTTCCTGACTCTAGGCCCATCACTCTATTCACTTTATCACCTACCTGCCCTTCTTAACAATTAGATCTATTCAAAAGTGCAATGAACTGCTTTGAGAGAGCCACTGGGACACAGATTCAGAGCTAGAAGAGACTTTAGAAACCACCAACTTGAACATATTTGATGGATGAGAGGACCGAGGCATAGAGAACAAAGTGACAGGATTGCAAAGTCTCTAAGCATCTGAGGTGAGATTTGAACCCAGGCCTTCCTGACTCCAAGAACAGTGCTCCATCTATGGGGGGCTTCATGCAGAGGCTGTTCTGTTATATTACCAGTTAAGTATTTTACAACAATGATTCCTTTTAAGTGTGGTATGATCTAATAGCCATTGGGCTCATTCCCAACTCTCAGTCTCAGGCACTGGGTTCTACAAAGACTTTGGAGAAATGCTCTCTGGAGGATTCATGAAAGTCTGTAATCAAGAATTACAGACTGATAACAAAAAAGATGTTCTTCTATTAGTCTCCTACACTTTATTTATTTGTGTACAACTTGCATTCATCTTTTCTTCCTTCCCCAAGGAGAACAGAAGCTCCCAGAAGGCCAGAAACATTTTCCTTATCTTTGACTCCCCAAGGCCTAACAGAGTTCCTGGTACTCAGCAAGCACTTAATAAATGTTTGTGATGCTGAAGTCAAATGAATGAAAGAAATCCCTATGGCGATGAGATCTCGGATACATCCATCAAAGTGTCAAAACATGCCCTATAGTATGGTAAATTACAGTCCCAGATGTTCCCAGGCACACATCTGGAAAGGATAAGTAGCTTACTGAACAGCAGTTACAGAGGAGAAGGCAAAATCCTTCTTATAATTGCTGCTCTGAACATCTCAGAGTCCCCAGGCAGGGCTTATACATGCGACTTCCAAAAAAAAATCATGTGTGTCGTTTCCCTCCCCACATTTATGTCACCATTTAAACTTGAAACAAAAATTCTTACTGAAAATGACCCTGCTGAGTGAGGTATTCCTTAATAAATTAAAGATCATATACTCACAGAAAGGGATGAGGTCTCTATTAGGCCCACATAATAAAATCTGATGGTCAATTTTACCATAGATAACTGCCTTGTCTCCCCAAGAAGAGCCTCCCCTATCAACTGAAGGGAAATTTATGTATTAACGTAATTAAAATCCTTGATTTTGAAGTTTTCCAGCTTGCAAATCACAGTTAAAGACAGAAGAGGCCCATTAACTGGGTGAGTTCTCTCCCCTAGCTGTGACAGGGCCCGGGTATAAATCTGCCCCAAACACTGCTAGTCTGCCTGTTTTCCCTAATAAATGTGACTCCTAAAGAAAGTAACCCGGGGTCTCTTTGCTTGGAGATTTACGATTGAGCCGTGAACCAAACTCCAGTGAGCCTGGCCCAGTGACTTTAGAATTTTGGTGCATCAGAATTCTAAGAGTCCTTAGTGGTCAGCTTGGCCAAACTCCATCCAATGAACGGGTCTCCCCAACAATATCCTTAAATTGGCTCCTCTGTATCTTATCCAAAAGCTTCCTCCAAGTGTATGTTGATGCTATCCTCCAAAAATAATAATTTCCATTTGATGATACTTCTGATTCTTATCATTTATTACCCTCTATATATTTTGGATATACAATTTTTTTATGTTGTCTCTCCTTGCTCCTAGAGGGTAGAGACCTTGTTTTTGCTTTCCTTAGTGCCTGCCCCAGGCCTGATATATAATAAATATATAACATTATTAATCAACTCCACATATTCCTTTCAATAGAATGTAAGTACCTTAAGGACAGGGACTATTTCCATTTTTGCATTCTAATAACCAGTGGAGCTCATGGCATATAATGCATGCTAATTTAATTCCTTTTCATTCATTTATATATCTTTTGAAATGAATTGAATTCTTTTGAAGCTCTTTTTTATATGAATTCTAGATGGGCCTTCATTTAAACTTCTCTACCTGTGAGTTTTAGTTCTCCTCTCTGGGGCCAAGTAGAAAATGTCTAATCATTTTTCTTTTTTGAGATGATGGCCCTTTAAATATTCAAAGGTAGAACTTAAAGATCAGAGATGTTTGTTGAATTGAATTAAATCTCTCTTAAGTCTCCTTTTCTCCAGGTTAAATATTTCTCATTTGCAGTTCCTAGAGTCTCAGACTTTTAGAACTGGAATGGATTCTCAGGGATTAGCCAGGCTAACTCTGGCATTTTATTGATGAGGAAACTAAAGCCAAAAGGAGGAGGTTAGCTTTCTCAAGGTCACCACGCTGGTTAATACGAACTAGAACTCAAATGCAGATCTCCAGCACCCCTACAACTTAGGACCTCAGGCAAAACATATGTTTCTGGCTAAGATTCAATCAACCACTGCACATGTCCTAAGGATATTCTATTTGGAAGGTACAATGTGCAGCCCTGGAAATACAGAGGTTTTAAAAATTAAAGAACTGACCCTCAAGGAGCCTTCATCCCACCAAAATGGACCTGTGCAAATAAACACATAATCAATATAATAATCATTTCTCTTCATCGAGCACTCTAACTTTGCCATCACCTGTTAGCTCATTTGATCTTTTCAAAAACCCTCTGATACATGGTATCATCCCCATTTTACAGATGAAGTAAATATGATTGATGAATTTTGCTTGACTTGTCCAGGATCATACAGCAAATAAGTGTCTCAGGCTGGATTTGAATTCACACCTTTCTGATTCCACGTGTTACCAGCTGTTCTAATTTCAAAGTAATTGGAGAAATAAGAGGGAGTACAAACATTTGGGAGGTCAGGAAAGGTTTTATACAGGAGATAGAAGATGAATTAATCACTGAAGCAATCTAGAGCTCCTCACAGGTAGAAATGAAGAGGAACTTCCTGCCAGACATGGGGGACAAACTGAGCAATGGGTGGAAGCAGGAGCAAGGTTGTTTATGTAGCACTGGAAAGCATACAAGCCCGGTTGTTTGAGGAAGCTCTTCTTCCTTTTCCATTTACGATCATAGAACGACAAGGATGAAAAGAGCTTCAGAACACGTGATGTTAGAACAACAACTAATAGTAATAAGCCTTTATGTAGCACTTTGCAAAGCACTTTACATGTTATCTCGACTTATCTTTACAATTCTGAACAGTAGGTGCTATTATTATCCCCATTCTACAGAAGAAGAAACTGAGGTAGGCAAAGTTAGGTGACTTGTCTAGGGTTATACAAAACTAGCAAGTTTCCAAGGCTAAGTTCAAATTCAGAATCTCCTGCTTCAGGTTCAGTGTTCTATCCACTATATCCCTAAGTTAATAATGTCATTATTGTTATTACTTTTAATAATAATAATAGACTAGTAATAACAATAATATGATGGCAGAAGTTATATAGTATTTGAAAGTTTGTAATGCTTTCCATATGCAAGCTCATTTGATTTTCACAAAAACCTTGAAAAGTAGATATCATTATCTCCATTTTTCAGATGAGGAAACTGAGGCTGAGAAGGGTTAATCGGCTTGCTCAGTATCAAGCACCCGACACTACGTCCAGATCTGTGTCCAATGCACCACTTAAGTGTCTTAAAGTGGAAGAGTCCCGAGAATACAGTCAATCAGTCAATTAATACACCATCACCTTTTAAGTGCTCATTATCTTTGAACTATGCATGAGGGACACAAATACTAAAGTATCCCTCATTACAAAGAGCTTCCAGACTCAAGGAAGAGGTGGGGGCTCGAAGGAGCTGAGGGGCTGGAGCAGGACATGCTGGGAGTCCCTGGCACAGGAAAAGAGAATTAATTGATGAAAGAGAGACGCTGATGAAGACAGAGACAGAGGATAGAGGGAAGAGAGAGAGGGAAGAAAGAGAAGGAGGGAGGAGAAGGGGGAGGCCCCAGAGTTTCTCAGGGTCAAGTTGAAAAGTGAGAGACAGAGATGAAAGTCAGTAAGAGATAACAAAAGTAGTAGAATCCCATCAGGCAGCAGGGGCAAGAGAAAACCTACTGCTCTGCACCCAAATGACATGTTCCAGGAAAGGAAAGAAAATAGCTATCATAGCAATTTTGGTCTTAGACCAAAGTTTGAAAGTTTGAAAACTGCCTCTAGACATTTACTGGTTGTGTGATCCTGGGAAAATCACTTAACCCCAGCCCACCTCAGTTTATTCAATTGTAAAAAAAAAAAAAAGGTGGGGGGAGTACATCTATCTCCCAGGGATGTTGTAAGAATCAAATGAGATCATATTTGTAAAGCACTGATCCTGGTATACAGTAGGTGCTTTATAAATGCTGATTATCTCCTCTTTCTTTCTCTACTTTCCTACTTACCACCTGGGAATATACTTAACCTCTTCAGGCCTGTTTCCCTTTCTGAAAAAGAAAGAGCTGACTGCTAAAGTTCCCTTTACCTCTAGATCGAGGATCCTCTGAGCTTTCCCTTGATCTACTGACCATGAAGGGAAAGAGATGCTACCCTGTGGGAGGTCTCCTCATTCTGTGTCCTGTGACCTTGTGCTTGACCTTCTTCTAGTGCACATGCTCTATTCCAAACTGACTTTCTAGCAGCTTCTCAAACTCTCAAACCTTTGCTTCCAATGTGCCGCCTTCTGCCCCTACTTTTAAGGATCCGCCCTTTCCTTCAGACCCCATCTCGTGTACCACCTGCTACTAGAATGTCTTTCCTGATCTTTTTCTGAAAAGTTCGCCTTCTTGCCTTCCCCCAGTATTTTATTTACTTATTTAGGAGCATGTTTTATTCACCCAATAGAACAAAAGCTCCACGGGGAAAGGAGCTGATTTTAGTTTTGTCTTTGTATCCTCAGCAGCAAATATGGTACCTTGTACCCTTCACCCCCTCTAGTCCAAAGCCATCCTTTCATTGAGGTAATCCCCCTGTCATCTCTTCTATAGACCCCGCAGTCCCTTCAATGGCCACTAATATTCTGGGCCTAGAAGTCCTCTCCACGTCCTGGTGCCTTCACCCTAGATGCCTACCGGCCAAAGCCCTGCCTGGTTTTCTGAAAAGTCAGCTTTCACATTGGAAGTTCCTCAGCTCTTCCAACCTTTCCCTGCCCTTGGAGAATCCGAGACAACTTCTTGAGAAGTTTTGTCAAGAAAAAGCCGGAGTCAATTTGCTGAAGATCATTAAACATTGCCCCTTTAGATTCCCATGGCAGAGAAAGTCCACATTGAGGAGGCGAGCATCCATTTCCTTCCAGTGCTCCTCTGTGGGATTCAGTTGTTCAGGAATTAGAAATGAATGGCTAACTTGCACATAGTAGGAGAGCGTTACAAGGCAACAAACATATGCAATCTCATTAGCTCCCCCATTTTGTATTTACCAAAGATATATTGAGCTGCTAGAAAGTACCATAGTGCACAAGGTATCGTATGAAGGAAGACTCATTTTCTGAGTTCAAATTCAGCATCAGATGGTTTTTACTAGCTCTGTGACCCTGAGCAAGTCATTTAACCTGGAAAATTTTTCTCCTCTGTAAAATAAGCTGGAGGAAGAAATGCAAGCTCCTCCAACATCTCTGCCAAGAAAACCTCAAATGGGATCACAGAGTCAGACACAACTGAAAATGACTGAGTAACAAACATGAATATACTATTTCCCCACTATTTTTCAATTTACTACAAATTTATTGTTTTCTCTCTGTAGGATGGAAGCCCCCTTGAGGGTAAGAACTGTTTTCCTTTTTGAATTCCCCAGTTTCTTGTTCAATGTCTGACACAGAATTGGTGCTTGTTAAATGTGGTTAAATTGAAATGCCTTGAGCTATCAGTGTGAGGTTCAGGTTAGAGACGGTTTTTCCAGTTTTATAAATAAGGAAACTGAGGCTCAGAAAGTCCCGTGACTTGTTCAAGATTCCCCAGCCAGAGACCAGGCCTTTTGGTGCCCCGGACAGCGAGCCCCGTTTCAACCTCGTCCTGCTGTCGCCCAGGAGGCACCGGCACCAACTCACTCATGACAGGTAATGAACCCGAGCGGCTCACGCTTGTTTCCAATCATCCATCAAATCCCACTTCTGGAATCAGCCCCTTCTGAGGGAGAGGCACATGTTGTGACACAATCCAATAAAAAATAAATGAAGGAAATGACTTTATTTCTGACTTCATCCATCTCTTATTTGAACAGCGAGTACACTAGTTAAAGTTTATACACAGCCTGTCGGGAAACTCATTCTCCTGTGAAATATGCTTATGGTTAGCTTTGATGTGAAGAATCCCTGCTTGTTTTCAACAGGTCTGGGGAGGAGAGAGGAAGAGAGGGAGGGAGAAGGGGAAGAGAGAAAGAGACAGATAAGGAGAGACAGAGATACAGAGAGAAGAGAGACAAAGGCGTAGACAGACAGAAAGGCAAAAACAAAGACAGAGATAGAGACAGAGGGAGACAGACACAGACAGAGAAGAGAAATAAAGACACAGAGACAGAGAGATAGAGACACAGAGAGAAGAGAGACAGAGAGAGATAGAGAAGCAGTGACAGAGAGACAAAGACAGAGACAGAAAGAGAAAGAGACAGAAGAGAAAGAGACAGAGACAGAGACAGAGATAGACAAAAACAAAGACAAGACATAGAGACAGAGAGAGACAGAAAGACAGAGACATATAGAGTAGAAAAAGAAACAGAGGGACAAAGACAAAGAGACAGAAACAGAGACAGAGAAAGAGAGACAAAGAGACAGAGACAGACATATAGAGTTAGAAAGAGACTGAGACAGTGAAAGGAGAGAGATAGGGAGGTAGAAACAGAGGCAAAGACAGAAAGGCGCAGAGAGACAGAAACAGAGAGAGAGAGATAGAGACAAAGACAGAGACAGAGACAGAGACAGACAGAGATAGACAGAAACAGAGACAAAAACAGAAATACAGAAAGACACACACAGAGAGACAGAGAGAGATAGAAAGAAAAGAGAGAGAGAAAAGAGGTCGGGGGAGGCAAGGCTTTCCCCAGGACTGTTTCACAAAATCCCCAAACCTCAGTATCATGGAAAAGATCCCAGAGGCAATCTAATCCAAGTGGTAACTGACCCAAATTATCCTCTCTCCTCCATATCCCCGGCCTTTGCTTGAAGTCTTCTAAGGAAGGCGGGGACCTCCTCTCATCTCTCCAGGGAGCCTATTTCACTTTGAGATGGCTCTAATCACTAGGAATTATTTCCTAACATGGGCCCTCCATTTCTCACCATGCAGCTTCCATCCCTTGCTACCAGTTTTGCCCTCTGAGGTCAAGTAAAGCAAGGGAAAATCTGAAAAATTTTGTCAAACATCTTTGGAAGGTAGAAGGCTCCCAATATCATACTGGGGACATAATTTTTAGTTAGCAAAATCTAGGCCCTAAGGCTATTTCAAAATGTAGAGAGAAGAAACTTCAATCCAGAATAGGGCCCTGGAGGCTCAGTTTCCACTTAGGGTCCTGTGGGCCCAGCCTCCAACAAGACAGCTGCAAACTCACAACCAGAAAGGTGCCACAGAAGAGGACCAGCCTTTCATGAATATTTATTAAATCAAAGGGAATAGTCTTAACATCAGTGAAGAGTAAGATGAATTCATTCCTTATCCCACACCCCCAACAGCTCCAAGTCTGTTTTCACTTCTTCTCCTTCTGTCTCTGTCTCTTCCCTTCTCCCTATTCCCCCACCTCTTCTACAATCGCTTCCTCTTTTTATTTCTTTCTTCCTCTCATCTTCCCTTCTTTCTCCTTTTTAATTTCCCTCCCCACCTTTTTCCCTTTTCCCTTCCTCCCACTACAAGCATTTATGAACTAACAGTATATGCCTTAGAGTATGGATACAAAGAAAAATAAGAGAATGGTATGAACCCTCAGAAAACTTGCGATCTAATCGAGGAGGCAATAAGCAAACAGTTCTGTACAAACAAGATTAAAACCAGCACAAACTGGGGATAATCATCAGAGGGCATGAGCCAGCAGTCAGGGAAATAGGGAAGAGCTTCTTGTAAAGGGAGGAAAGTTAACTGGGACCTGAAGGGAGCCTGGAGGCAGAGATGAGTAAGAGGAGCACCACAGGGAAACTGGCTGAAGGCTGGGGATGGAGCGTCCCTTGTGAGGAACAGCAAGGGAGCCAATATCATTGGCTTTCTTTACACCCTGACTAGATAAGTATTGAATTCAAGAAGACTCCAGTTCAAATTCCATCTCAGACATGATCAGTTATTTCTCTGGCAAGTCACTTAACTCCCCTGTGTATATATTTATATTGTTTATATTTATAAATATAAATGTATATATAATATATATTACATATAATTATATAAATATATAATAAATTATATAAACTTATAATATGAACCATATTATATCAATTATATATTATATATCAATCATATAAATATAAAATATAATAAATTAAATATAATATAAATCTATGCATATAAATATATATGTAAATATATGTGTGAGTATGTATGTATGTATATATAACCTCTCTCTCTTTCTCTCTCTCTTTCTCTCTATGTATTTATTTATCTATCTATCTATCTAAAGTTTAGACTTAATGGCTTCCAAAATCGCATCCATGCGTCTATGATTCTGCGATCCTGAGTTCGTTGAACTATATTAACCCATTGCCTCCCCTCCTGTCCCATGAGTCCTTCAAGTTAATATTGCACCAATGCGGTGTCTGTCTGAGCCGTCATTTTAACTGGTTAAAGATTTTCCTGGGCCGGGCTTTGATTCAGATGAGCATTTCATGGAGAAAAGCAAGTCAAGTTCCTCCAAGTCCCAAATCACAACGCCTTCCCTTAAAGATAGCAGAAAGACTTAAAAGCCCACATGCCTGCAAATTCCTTCCCCGTAGTATTCCGTACATAGCATTATTGTGATCAATTTCGTCTTCTTTTCTCCCCTTAAAAGGATTAAGCACGGGTTCCCCTCAAAAGCACAGAGGGTTTCCATAGGATGCCTATATTTCTCCTGGGCAGAGTATCATTTGCAAATTTGCAAATTCATAACATATCTGTGAGTTTGTGAGCAAAGAGAACGTTCGGGAGGGGAACTCCTCTCCTTCCGGCCCCAAATAAGGATGTCCATCTTATCTGGCTACGACTTATTTTAGAAGATAAATTTGAGAGCTTGCTTGCGGTACATACATGTTAATTGACTTGCCCGTCTTCACACAACTGGTGGGTGTCAAAAACAGGACCTGAACAAAGATATTCCTGGTTCTGTGCTCCTCGCTCTATTCAGCATACAAATCTGCAATCATTTATGCTTTAAACTGGGTACAAGCTACCGCTGTGTGACTCTGGGCAAGACTCTTAACATTCCAGTATTATAGGCAACTCGCTAATAAGTAGGTTTTAGGACAGGTACTGAGTTTCATTGGTGGAACTGCTGAAATAAGAAACTATCCCTTCCCCAATTTTATAAATATATGTGTGTGTGTGTGTGTGTATATAAACAATACACATTATATATGTATATATATATATATATATACACACACACACACAATATGCAATAAACATATATATGTATACATATGTATATGTATGTATATATATAAACATATACATATGCATACACAAAATAATTATTTTCTCAGGATACTGAGGTTCTGAGGGAGAAGTGACTTGAAAAAGATCACATAGAAAATATACATCCAAAGTAGAATCTGAAGTTATTTTCCTCTTAGTATTTCCATGCCACCTTTCATATATATGTGAATTAGTATGTATCTATAAGGCATACATGATATTTTGAGGGTACATGAACCTTATGAGAGAGAACATTTTATTATTATTGGCATTAGTGGAGAGAATAGCTTCATTTATACATATATCTGCATATATATATACATAACATTTTATGCATATATATGTGTATATGTATGTATCTTTTTCTATATTGTATGTGTGAGACACATTAGCACATCTAGCCCCCTTCCATAATCCCATTCTCCCATGAGAACTCCCCTTTTCTTTCAGTTCCTTGCCTCCCACTCCCCAGACCAGGCTGCCATAGTGTTAACCTATGGTTTGGAAAGAGAAACATAGCTAATAGAAGGGAAAGAAGACTCTTACAGGAAGACTCAGCATTTTAGTAAAACTCACTAACAAATCAGAAATGCCAGCCAGACAATGAAGGAGGGCCTGCCGGTCCACAGACAGTGTTGAGGTAGAGCCTGAAGCCAGCCCCTCTCCCTTATAGCCAACAGCCCAACAATGCTGTGCTGTAAGTCCCACAGACCCAGTTGGAACGCTCCCTCCCCAGGCTCCCTCTGAAGTTTATCTGTTCCTCGACAGTCTGTCATCCTCCAGCCTGGCAACGCGCATTATGGCTACAAAGGAGGGGATGCGCATCCACTCACCTTTCTTTTTGGAGTCTCTCTTGGTGCTGGATTTAACAGCCACTTGCAGGTCTGTCTCCGTTGACATCCTATTATATCCTTAGTCCTCTTCACACAGATCCAGTGTCTTGGGCAGGCTCATTGAGAATTCCTCTCCCAGAGAACGGCTTCTCCCTTCAGATACTATGCCCACCGACAGCACATCTCACTCACTCCACTCGAGGGCTGAAACACAAAACAATAGTGATCTTAATGGTCAGCTAGGCAAAGCAAATCGGGGAGACGAAAACACAAGCAAAGGGACCCTCATTCTCCCCCACCATACTTCATAAAGTAATAGAAGGGGTCGGACAAGACAAGAGAAGCAAGGATCATTCAGTAAACTCAACATGGCAAAGGCCAGACTAAGGCCAAAGTCCTAGGTATGAACTTGGTCAAGAAGAGATTGGGAGCTTGATGGCCTCTTTTCCAACTTGTTCGATCTGTCTCTTTTTTTTGCCTGGTGATGAACCCAAATTATATGCCAGGAATGATTCATCAACAGGTATGGAGACTTTTCTAAGGGGAACGGCTGGATCTGCATCCTGGCAGCCAAGAAGGGCTGCTGAGAAGTGACTCGCGGCCTTTCCTGCAATGGTGGCGAGCAGAGGGGCTATGAACTTGACACACAATCGAGTTTTAAGGGCTGGGTGACAAATGTGAATTATATAAAACTTTCCCACAAGCCAATTTATGGTGTCAGTTTTGGAGGGTATGCTGTGGCTCTAGCTGGATGATAAGGTGAGAATGAGAAGTAGACGATAAGAGAATAAGATTGGGAGAAAAAGAGGGAGGAAGGGAGAGAAAGAATAGGAGGAAGACTAAAAATAAGGGAAGGAATAAAAAGAACAGAGAAAAGGAAAGGAGAGAATGAGAGACAGAAAAAAGGAGAAGAAATAACTCAGAGAGGAGATTAAAGATTAGAAAGCAAGAGGAAAGGAGAAAAGGAGAGACACAAAGACAGAAGAAGAAATGAAGAGAAAGAGAGAGAGAGAGATAAAAGAGAGGAAAGAAAGAAGAAGGAAGGGAGAAGAGGAGGAAGAGGAAGAAAGGAAGAAGAAGCAGAAGGAAAAGTAAGAGAAGAAGGAGGAGGAGAAGAAAAAGTAAAGGAGGAAGAGGAAGGATAAACATAAAAACATAGACTAGAACTCATTAGCTGAATATTATTGTCAAGAAGCCTATCTATATCGGACCATGGAGAAAGAGAAAAAGACCTCTGTTAGTTCCAGGAGCTCTGAGGTAGAATCATAAAAATAATTTACGCGTATGTAGAGGTTTAAAGTCTGCCAAGTACTTTCCCCATACCAGCTCTCAGAAGTAGTTAGCAAAAGTTTTATATCTGTTTCACATATGAAGCCACCAAGATTCAGAGAAGTAGCCCTGGCCACAGACCCACAACCTAGAGATCACCTCTCCTAATTGGAATTCCATTATTTATAGCCATAGACTGTGTTGCCTCATGATGGCCCACATGGGTCAAAAGTAGTAATTCTAACTTCCCATCCTCTGTGACCACCTGTAATTCCTATAACCATAAGATCCCCTGATTACTTAAAAAGAACAGATCCCATTTAGGAGTTGGTTTCAAGATTACCCGTACTACAGATGAGGAAACTGAGGACATGGACACACATGAGGAAATCTTTGGAGTCAGAATTCAAACCAAATGACAGTATCCTTGATCCCAGACCTAGAGGTGGAAGGGCCCTTGCAATCCATCTGGCTGAATATCCCTTTTTAGAGAGAAGGAAATAGATCTGAAGTAGTTAAATAAGTAGTCCAGCATCACAGGATTACAAGTGATGGAACTGAGATTTGAACCCAACTCCAACCTCAGTGTTTTTTGTACCGGCCAACCTGTCCCCATTTCTTCACTCCAGTTCTAGTCTTCTTTCCACAATGCCAGGGGCCTTAATCTTCAGGATCCCAGAGATGATGGACAATCACAGCAAGGCAATGGGGATGGGTACAGAGAAGTGGCGAGGAGCCAAGAGCCTGCTTGACCAACATCAAGGCTGAATTTTATGCTACCAAAAGCTTAAATCAACCTAAACTTAAATTTAAAGGTAAACTTGTTGAATAGTGATTGCTAGCATGAATATAATTTCCCTTGGGTAGGCCTGAGAACATGGTAAGAGGATTAAGAATAGAGAGAAAGAATGAAGAGAAGGAGCCATCCCCAGCCTCCCTTACTTCTACTGCCTTCTCTCTATGAGTTATCTCATTTATTTTGTATGTAGCTTGTGGAAATTTTATGCTTCTGTGTTATCTCCCCCAGTAGATGGTAAGCTCCTTGATGGCAGGAACTGTCTTGTGACTCTTTTTTATATTCTTAGGGCTTAGCACAGCGCCTGGCTCAAATTAAGTGAGCATTAAACAAATATTGAGTGGATTGATTGATTAAAATCAACATAATAATAGTCCCTACCTCCCAGGGCTTTAATGAGGATCAAATGAGATAATATTTATAAAAGGTTTAGCATGATGCAGGGAATACATTAGATACTTAATATAACCACCCTTCTTTCCTCCCTCCCTTCCTCCCCATTTCCTTGTTTCCTTGCTTCCTTCCTTCCCTCTCCCCCTTCTTCCTTCTTTCCTTTCTTTCTTCCCTTCCTCCCTCTTCCATCCCTTTTCCATCTCCTTCCTCCTCCCTGCTTTCCTTCCATCCCTCCCTTGTTTCCTTCCTTCCTTGCTTCCTGCTTCCTTTGCTTCCTCTCTCCTTCCTTCCTTCCTTCCTTCCTTCCTTCCTTCCTTCCTTCCTTCCTTCCTTCCTTCCTTCCTCCTCCCTCCCTCCCTCTCTCCTTCTTTCTTTCTTTTTCTCTTTCTTTCTTTCTTTCTTTCTTTCTTTCTTTCTTTCTTTCTTTCTTTCTTTCTTTCTTTCTTTCTTTCTTTTTTTTCCTTCCTTCCGTCCTCCCTCCCTCCCTCCCTTCCTTCCTATGCTGTCATTGATGAATTTTAAGTCACCTCTCTTACTTACAGCCCCATTCTACAAAAAGTGTTTCTATTCAAGAAACCTCCAAAAGGTATTACAAATTTGGTAACTAAGGACATAAAATGCACATGTGTGTGCATATATGCATGTCTGTATGGACAGAAAAGTCTCCTTGTTTCCTAATAAAAAGGGAGAGACACCATGGCAGTTTAGTGAGATAATGCCATTACCTGGACCCAGTCCCTTCTTGATTTCTTAAGAAGTTAAGAAGACTGGACCAAATCTGCGAGGGAATATTTCAGAAACACATTTATCTGTAATTCAGGAGAATCAAGTCCACCACAACCTGGAGTAACGTGACAATTAAAATCATTTTTTCTCCTCCCACCCCTTGCAGGAGAAGCTATGAAATTCTATCAGAGAAATTCAGACTCTTCCCGAATTTTGAAAAGCTTCAATAATGTTTCTTGGCGCCATGCAATCTCTGGTAATTTAATATTCCTGAAGTGTGTCAGGTTTTCTATAATGAGCTCTTCACATCGAGATGTACACTACAGACGCTCTGGCTGTCTGGGATGAGGGCTGAGCCATGGGGAAGCCTTGGCTCACACAAGACCCCCGACAATAAACGAGGCACGGAAAACAGGAGCACAAAGCCCACGAGGCCTGGAACGGAAAGGGAATACACACTCATGCGCACATGCACACGCGTGCACATGTGCACATATGCACACAGTAATGGGCAGGCGCACAAGTACATAAAATGCTGTGGCCAAAAGAAACATCAGGAATCCTTTAGTGGGGAAGTTCTGAACCCTGAGGTCCTAAACTTGCTATTTCTGTTGTTGTTTTTCATTTTGATAGCTAGATTTCCAGATGTAATTGTTTTTTTCTTTCTAATTAGCTTTGGAGCCAGAATTCAAACCAAATATCAGTATCCATGATCCCAGACCTAGAGTTGGAAGGGCCCTTGCAGACCATCTGGTCGAATATACCTTTTTAGAGAGACTTTATTTGATGTGATTTCAAGATATGATTCTGAGAAGCAGTCTCTAGACTTCTTTAACCTGGCAAATGAGAAAACGCCTTAGAAAAAGGGTTCGAGCCTCTGCATTTAATCTAATCCATCATTTTGAGAGGAAACAATGGAGGAAAGAGAAGTGACTTGTAAATGGTCCTTCAAGTAAAAAAAGAGTTAGACTATAAAGTCTTTGGTTTCCAGATTCAGTTCCTTCCTGTCAACTGCTGGTTCTTTGGTTTTCCTCTTCCTTCCTTCTCTCTCTTTTCTCTCTCCCTTCTCTTCTCTGTCTCTCTATCTCCCTCTGTTTGGGTTTCCATCTTTTGTTTCTCTATTTGTCTGTTTTTTCTCTGTCTCTCCTCTTTCTCTATTTCTCTGATTCTACTTCTATCTCTCAACTTCTCTTTCTCTGTCTCTCTATTTTTCTTTTTCTATGTCTCTGTTTCTCTCATTGCATGTTTCTCTTTCTCTGTCTTGTCTTTGTTTATTTTTCTCTCTATTTTTCAATTTTGCTCCTATCTCTGTATCTTTCTCCCTCTCTTTGTGTCTGAATCTCTCTTTCTGTTTCTCTCTGTCTCTATGTCTTTATTTTTCTCTTCTCTCTCTCTCTCTCTCTCTCTCTCTCTCTCTCTCTCTCACACACACACACACACACACACACATACACACACACACACACACACACACACACACACCACACTTAAAAATATCAAGAAAATGAGAAAGATAGCTAAATAGTTAAAGAACAGGTGACAATATTAGGATCAAAGATGACCTCAAGAAATTAGAATGTTGGGCTGAAACTAATGTAATGGAATTAAGTAGGAATAAATATAAAATCCTCCATGTGGGCTCACATATTCAATTTCCTGACTATAAAATGCAGAAAATGTGATTTTTAAAGAAGAGAAAGAAAAGAAATTCACATAACAAAAAATGCTGTGGGTTCCAATGTCCTTTAATGGTGTAACAAGATACCCAAAGAGCTCTGGCCACTTTGGCCAAAGTAACCAAAGTCTAATGACTGGGACAAAGGGAATTTATGTCATTAGCCTCTGTCAGATCTGTTTTGTAGTGTTATATCCAGTCTTGGATTGTACTTTAGAAAGTATACCTTAGGAAGTACAACAACAAGTTGGGCAGTCAAGTTGAGGAAGAACACGGGGGTCATGCTTTGGGAAAGTCTCTCAAAGTCTCCCTTCAAATGCTTTGTCCCAAAGTGCACTGAAAATGTGCCCTTTCCCTTGAACAGATATAGTAGAAAATCTTAAGAAAGCAGAGAATAGCAAAGATGGAATCTAAGTGTACAGAGATACAAAAAGAAACATCACAGTACAATCAAAGGGCAGGAAAGTGGAGGAAATGTTTGAAGAATCTATAAACCAAAAAACTAACCTTGAAGAAAGATCTCAGAAGACAGCTGAAGAGCCACTAGCATCTTAGAGATAAACATGATGGAACCAAGAGCCAAAATGACACCTCAAGATAACATCATAGGTGATGGGGTTGTGGCCAATCTCAGAGCTTCCAGCAATACCTTCTTTAAATACTACAGCTAAATACTAACCTCCCATACATGGAAATGATGGAACAGTTATAGGAAAGATAAAATCACTTGATAGATTCATCAAAGACCCAGGTCTGGAAAGCAACTCAGGGTAAACTCCTATACACTATGTAAATCACCACCAGGGACACCATTAATCCCAACAGCACCCCATTTAATCCCTATGCTCTCTGTAATAGAAAAAAATTATGTTATCTGGTCACTCATTTGACATTTAAGGAAACTGAGGCCTACAGAACTAAACTAACTGCCTCAAAGTCACAAATCTACTCAATATTAAATTCAGAACTTGAATCCAGGATTTTTTTTTCTTTTTTCTGATGCAATTGGGGTTAAGTGACTTGTTCAGCCAGGAAGAGTTAAGTGTCTGAGGTTAGATTTGAACTGAGATCCTCCTGACTTCAGGGCTGGTGCTCTTTCCACTGCACCACCTAGCTGCCCCTTCTAGTACTATTCTTAAATGCCATCTCCAGGAAAGTCCAAAATGAAGGGAAATCCAGACAAATATAGAGTACTGTCATTATTCTAATATTTATCAAGCTCCAACAAGACAATGAGGATGAGAATGAGATGTGTTACTTTAATCAAATCAAATATACCAAAAGTTGGAGGCGGGGCTTAGTAAATATTACAGGAATTTATTAGACAGCAATTGGGCATCCTTACCAACATTTCATTTAGCTAATGGATCACACTGTTTCATTAAATGTTTATGGCTCAATGATATTTCATTACAGTGATCCTTCTTGTCTCTGGACACAGTAGGGAGGCTTAGTACAAACAAAGTCAGTAATGTCTAAATTGACCCTATTCTTGTCTGGATAATCTTCCTTCCTTCCTTCCTTCCTTCCTTCCTTCCTTCCTTCCTTCCTTCCTTCCTTCCTACCTTCCTTCCTTCCTTCCTTCCTTCCTTCTCTCCTTCTCCCCCCTTTGTTTTACACCAAGGATCTGATTTCATCACAGGGAACTCATTCATCATTGTACATTATCATCTTTCTTTCTTTCTTTCTTCTTTCCTTCATTCCTTTTTTTTTGTTTTACAACAAAAATCTATGATTTCAGAGAGAACTCATTCACCAATGCACTTTATAATCTTTATCTTATTTTCTTTCTTCCTTCTTTTTTCTTTTTTATTTTACATTAAGAATCCATGATTTTATCAGAGGGAACTCATTCACCAATGTACTTTATAATCTTTTCTTTCTTTCTTTCCTTCCTTCCTTCCTTCCTTTCTTCTTTCCTTCCACTATCTTTGATACTACAGATTATTATTCCAAATACTTCTAATTTCTTTTACTTTAAAGTGTACAAAGCATTCTGCTGACAAAGTCCCTCTCTAGATTTTGTCCCTGAGATATTCTCTTAACATCACGAAGATACAAGTACAGTATAGAGTGTCTATTGGAACTCTCTCTTTCCTGCTCTCCCCACATTACCTGTACTAGCCGGTCACATTGCCACATGCCTTGTTCTTTACAGCTAAGTCCTTGAAAAATGTTACTTGGGTTGGGTTGCCATTAATTTTTACAAGGAGTATCTCTTCTATTAAGGCAACTAGGTGGCGCAGTAGGATAGAGCACTAGGTCTGGAGTCAGGAAGACCTGAGTTCAAATGTGGTCTCAGACACTTACTAGCTATGTGACCCTGGAGAAATCACTTAATCCTGCTTGTCCTAGTTTCTTCATCTCTAAGCTGAAGAAGGAAATGGCAAACTCCTCCAGTCTCTTTCTGCAAAAACACCTCAAACGGGGCCATGAAGAGTCACACATGACTGATTAACAACAAATCCCTCATATCTAGTCTTTGTGGACAAAAATATTGTGAAAAAGAGGAGATCTGGTTCTGTGATGCCCCTGGCATGGGGAGTTTCCAATGCAGAAACTCCATTTCATGAAAAGTAGTATTTATTTTGCATATTTTACAAATTTTGCAAAAATATTGCATTTTTTTATTAAAAAAATTCTTCCCCATATATCCCCCACAAACTGTAATAATTGACACGGGACTCCGAAGTCTGCATCAAATTGTGTAGATGGTTCCAAGAATGAGGATGGGGGTAATTGTTGTGCTGAAATAAAGAAGCGGATGGAAATCTGCTTTTCTGTGAAATCTGTCCCTCACCCCGTTGCTAGATCCCTGGCTTTGTGGCCAAACTTGATTTTAGAGAATGGCCCGAGGCAGGGAGAGATGCAGCATTTTCCTCAAAGGCCATCGGCTTCATCTACCCCATTTTACAGGTAAGCAAATTGAGGCTAACAGCGTGAATGGTAATAACTAGCACAAGAACTTGAACTCAGGTTGTCCTAATTTCAGGCCCTCTACGGATCATATGATGCTCTCTCTCAAAGAAAACAATGTTTCAGATGTTTCTGTAACAGTATAATGTTACACTTTCCAGGGACACTCACAACAATGCCATGATATGCGTTGAAAAGATACTCTTAGGCCCATTTTATAGATGAAGAAACTGAGGTTCATGTAAGTAAAGATACTTTCCTGGGGGCATGAAGCTACTTCAGGGCAGAGCCTTGAAGGCATGAGAAGACTCCTAGCCTTTTCAGATTCCAAGGGCCAGTGTCCTTCTAAACTACCTTGTGCCGTACAAACTTAGCCATATAAGGAGTCTCCCTCATAGAGCCCAGGGACTATTCCACTTCTGTAGTGTTTACTGGGGCTGTTCCAGCACATGGACAGGTACTGAGCCTGTGATCCCATGGGTCCTACCAAGATGAGGAACTTCTTTCTTCTGAAACTTAAAGAATTTTAGGGAGACCCCTGCAACACTGAGGGGGGAAGTGACTTGGCCAAGATCACACAGCCAATGAGTGTCAGAGGTGGGAACTGAGCCCTTCGAGAAGCTCTCTATCTACTATAGCTCTTCCCCCTCATACAGCAGGTGTTTAATAAATGCTTGCTGCCTGATGGATCGAGGATGGCGAGATATAGAGAAATCCGGGCGGCTCCACACTCCTGCCCAGAACCCACTTCTGTCTGGTTTCTGTGCCTTCTGGATTGTGAGTAATCCTCAGTGTCAGGGAGTCCCTTGAGAACCATGGGAAGAAAAGGCAGGGATTTAATGAGGCTCTCCCAGTGAACGGAAGCTCAAATAAACAAATGCCTTATTTGGCAGCTTCACCCGCTGATTTCCCTGCGAACATCCAGGCATTATTTACTCTCCTCCTCCAAGTGGCATTTCATTATCTTCAAAGTTAACCACGTAGAAGTGAGGAATTGTGTCCAAACAGCTGTAAACGGTGAGTTGAACAGTAGTTCACCAGTTATAATAATGATAACTTACATATCTACAGCCCTTCATGGCTTAAAAAGCACTTTGCATAATAATAACTCACATCTCTATGGGATTTTGTTTTCCAAAGTGCTTTTCTCACAATACATCTTCTCATCACTTTACAGATGAAGAAACTGAGTCTCTGAGAGAAAAAGTGATTTACAAGCTAAGTGATCTTGGGTAAGTATCAGAGTCTCATTTAAATTTGGGTTTTCCAACCCTAAGATGATCTTCATCAAGAATACTTTCTTGGGGCAGCTACGTGGTGGATGGATAGAGCACCAGCTCTGAAGTTAAAATGTGGCCTCAGACACTTAACACTTCCTAGCTGTGTGATCCTAGGCAAGTCACTTAACTCCAATTGCCTCAGAAAACAAAAACAAAAACAAAAACAAAAACAAACAAACAAAAACAACTTTCTTAAGAAAAAAGGCAGCTGGTGGCTTGAGAGAAAGGAAGACCCAAATTCAAATCTGTATCCAGACACTTATTTGTCTGTGGGACCTGGGACAAGTCATTTAACCTCTGAAACAGAGTTTGTCTCATTTTCTTTATCTGTAAAATGGGAATAATAGTATCTACTCCCATGGTTGTTGTGAGAATTAAGTGACATAATAATTGTAAAGTACTTGATGTAGTATCTTTCTCACAGTAAGAGCTATATAAAGTTTATTATTATTATTAATCTCTACTATTAGTCTTCTTTCCTCCCAACTATCTGCCATTCATTTTACATAGTATACATGTATGCACAGACTCATAGCCATAAACATGTGTGTATATAGTACATACGTGCAAATGTATAATTGTGGATATATTAATTTATGTATACACATATGTATATGAATTTATATATTTATACATGTAATATGTGTACATGTGACCATGTGTGAATTTTTATGTGTGTACATATACATAATATATACATATATTTACACACACTATTCAATTCACCATTTACATGCAGCTATTTGGGTACAATTCTCCACTTTTATCTGATTAACTTTGAAGATAATGAAATGCCATTGAAGGCGAAGAATAAATAATGGCTGCATGTTCTCAGGGAAACCGGTGGCTGAAATTGTCAAGACATTTATTTATTTGAGATTTCATTCACTGCAACACACATGTACATATATACATTTTATACACACATATGTGTATGTGTGTATACATATATGTATATGTATGTGTGTATACACACACACACACACACACACAGAGAACATCTTATCCCCACTCCTTAAAATGTGTGTTCTAGAATTGCACATGTTTAACCTATATTGGATTATTTGCTGTCTAGGAGATGGGGGAGGGAGGAAAAGAGAGAGAGAAATATGAAATACAAGGTTTTCCCAAGGGTCAGTGTTGAAAACTATCTACATGTATTTTGAAAAATAAAAAAGCTACTATAATTTTTTTAAATTATAAAATTAAAATTTTATTTAAATTTATTTAAAAATTATTTTATTTAAATTTTAATTAAATTAATTAAATAACTAAATTTTATTAATTAACTAAATTTTATTTAAATTTATTTTAAAAATTAAAAAAAATATACAGAATTTTTAAAAGGAAAGAAAAAATGTGAATCATAATGGTGACAACATGTAAACCATTCCATACAAAGAAGATCTAAGGGGAGGATAAACTAGAAATAATCTCAAAGGGAAAGCACTGGAATCGATCAATTGATTGACCAATAACATGGTCACCATATTCCAAAGCCAGGATTCCCAAGCTCCAACAGAAAGAACTCAGACCTTAGGAGCAGAAGATACGAGTTAAAGTCCCAGCAGCTACTTCCTGTCTATGTACCTTTGGGTAAGATATCAATTCTAGACACTATTTTTGGTACCAATTACCTCATTCGTAAACTGTATAGTCAGAGGATCTCTAGTTGATTGTTTCCTCCTCATATGTAAAATGAGGTTGTACTCCCAAAGGATCTCCAGCTGACATCCTTTCCACATTTCAATCCCATCTTCTAAATTCTCCCTTGACTCGGGATATTTTCCAGCCTCACACGTGGTCCCTCGCTTGATTCTTTCAATCATTTTAATATACAAATTCTGACACGGCCATTCTACAGATGACTCTCAGAGAGTAAAGTAACTTGGTTGAGGTCACAGAGCAGAGCCAAACCAAGAAGCCAGGCCTTAAACCTCCTAAGCTGGATCTCTTCTGACCCAGTGGGCTCCCTCGGACAACCTTGTCAGCCCTGTCCCCGTGTAAGAACATCAATCACTTGAACGGAACTCTGCTAGACGGCTTTCCCAATGTGTCCATATCGAATGGATCATTCTCCAGCTCAAGCTAGTTCAATAATGTCAGACTTTTCTTTCCAACATGGCTTGTCTGGTCTTTTCTAATCTTGGGCACATCCTTCCAAATGAGGAGAGGATGCTAGGCGGCATCTAATTGATGTCCTATTTCCTTTGAGCAGCCTTAACTCAACCAGTCTTATTCCCAATGTAGAATTTTATCACTCTCATTTTTTAAAAGGAAGCCCATCTCATCATCCTTTATGTCCATCATCATTTGCCAGTGAAGACGGAGCCTCGTCTCCGTCTCAATTATTGTAGTATGTGAAGCATATATCCTTCTGATTTCCTTCATAAAAGGAACATGCTACCCCCCATGAACCCATCCAATTTCCACAATTATGACCCTGATGGAGTGTATATGCACCAGTGGTAATGATCACCCAGGTTCCTTCATGAAGAAAGATGGCGTCTTTAAACCATGCTCTGGAAGGCATTGTGCTTAGCATTTAGTACTCCTTTCCCTTGTCTTGCCTGGGGAAAAAAATCTATCTGAAGTGAACTGTCACAATCACTTCCCTCCCTTTGGCCCCCAGGATCACGTGCCTGCAAATGGGGTGGCTAAGACTGGAAGGACAGACGTCTACAGTGAGAGTCTAAGGATGCTCCGTGAGAGAGAGTGGAGAACAGAGATGTTTATATATGAATGAATTCCTGAATGTGCTTATTCCGTAATGTCCGACTCTTTGAAATCCCATGGACCACAGCACCCCACATTCAATCCTCCATTACCTCTCGAAGCCTGTCCAAATTTATGTGGACTGTTTCCGCGTCACCATCTCTCCGACTCATTCTCTACCCTCCTTTTGCTTTTAATCTTTCCCATCAAAAGGGTCTTTTTCTAAGAATTACTGACTGAATGAATGAAAATCTGCATAACTTAAACATTTTCTATGATTAAAATTGTGCTAAGTGCTGGGGATACAAATAGACAGACATAATTCCTATCCTTATATTCTAAAAGGAAAAGATATTTCCTCAGGGAGCTTGCAGGGATAGTTACGAGCAGTCAGACAATCTTCAAGCTCCTGAGGACAAAATACCCAAGAGAAAGAGGACCTCAAGATTCTCTCATAGGATCTGAAATAATACCATGTGTTTAATAAAGTTGAATAACCATTATATATATATGTATATATATATATATATATATATATATATATATATAGTGTTTTATGATTTATAAAACTCTTTACATGTTATATATCATTTGATCCTCTCAATGACCCTGGACTGAAGGTGCTATCAATGTCCTTATCAGAGGAAACTAAATCCATGCAAAATTACCCAGGGAGGATTCAAACACAGGACTTCTTGACTTCCAATTCCATGCCTTCCATGGGTATCTAGGTATCTTCTCAATGTCTAGCATGGAGCTTATATCCTCAGAGTAGGTTTTATTGCTTAACCAATTGATTTCCAGATGACCTAAAGGGAAGCAAAGTACCATTCTCACAACCTCAAGTAAGCAGATGAGTATTATTATCTCATCCCATACACTGGCCATGATGATAGTCTTTGCTTCTAAGCAGTTTAGAGTCTAATTGGAGAGGTAAGACTACAACATAAAGATTTAAACAATAACTTGAATATAGCATTCAAGGAAAAAAATACTAACGATTCCTTAATCCACACTCTTTCTAGTATGTCACACAGTTTCTCTTTCTAGCTGCATGACCTTGGATAAGACACTTAACTCTCCTAAACCACAATTTCCTCTTTTTTTTCAAAATCAGGTCAACTTAAAGCTCCTAATTTACGGGGTGGTTTTGGGCTAACATATAAAACACATAGAAATAATACAAATAATATATTATATATAAATGTATATAAATATAATTTCACACATATTTTCTTACACCTAAATGAAAGAAGCAGTTTGTGAATCTGAGATTTTGTCTCTTATCTTTACTTATTTATTTATTTTGGTGAGAGCAACAACTTGTGAATCTCTTGAACAAGTCAATGGGAAGAAAGCCTTGATACCTTTTAAAAAGGAGAAGAAATCCTTGTGATGTGTAGTGTAGATTCTTTTAAGCTGAAAAGTGGGAAAAAATGTGTGTTTCCAAAAGTTTCTCTCTTCACTTAAAGATACACACACACACAGACACACACACACACACACACACACACACACACACACACTTTTTTCCAAATATTTCTATTTAAAGTTTTCAGTTCTAAATTCTGTCCTTCGCTCCCTTCTTCCTCTCCGCCCTCCTCGAGACAGTAAGCAATCAGATATAGATTACATATGTGCAATCATGTAAAACATTTCCATAGTAGTCATTTTGTTTGAAGAGATTCAATTGGAAGGAAAATAACGAAAGAAAAAAAGTGGAAAATAGAATATGACCATTCACTGGAAGGTCAGACACTGAAGCTGAAATTCAAATACTTTGGCCACATAATGAGAAAATGGAATCCATTAGAAAAGACCATGGTATTGGTAAAGATTAAAGGCAAAAGAAGAAAAAAAACAATAAAGGGTGAGATGGAGAGATTGTGTCATAGAAACAACGTACATGAACTTGGAAAGACTTCAGGAAATAGTGGAGGAGAAAAGGGCCTGATAAGTTGTTGTCCATGGGATCACAATGAGCTAGATATGACTATAAAGAACAAAACAGTTTATACACTTTGAAAAGCTGTACAATTGTCAGCTGTTGGTATTATCAATTTATTCAGTATAGGCACTGCTTAATAAATTATTATTAAACAAATATTTCTCTATTATTGCTGTTGTTTATTTAGTTTTTCTTGAAGCCTAAAGTGTGCCCACCATTGTGCTGTGTACATAGGCACCTAATTTCTCAGTTGGTATTGAAACTATTTTCTCATTGTGCTCTCTGCCTCTAGCCTTTCTCCATGACAAGCCATTTTCCACAAAGCTGATCAAGTCATTTCCCCAAAGAACTCTTCTGGTCAAGTTTCTCCCTTTACCCAGAAGCTCCACTGGCTTCCTATTTCCTTTAAAAGAAAATACAATGAATGTTCTTCACCTCCAGAGAGAATTGACAAAGTCTGAGTGCAAATAGAAGTACATTTTTGTATTCATTTTCTTTGTTTTTCTTGCTTTTTTTTTTTGTTTGCAACATGGCTAATATGGAAATATGACTTGCATGACTTCACACATATAATTGAGATCACATAACTTGACTTCCCAAAGAGTCTGAGAGGACATGGAGGAAGGGAGAGAATTTGGAACCCACTTTAAAAAAATGCATGTTAAAAATAAATAAATAATAAATTTAAAAATATATAAACTACATACTTCTTTTCTTGGTCTTTAGAGCCTTTCACAATCTAGATCCAATGCAGTAAGCCTTCCCAGGCTTACCAAACCTTACTATAGTTCATGCATGCTTTGTTCCAAGCAAACTGGTCTCGTTTCTCTTTTCCTTTTCATTCTCTCTCTCCTCTCCTGGTCTTTGCCTAGGTTATTCCCCTTTCTTGAAATGAATTCCCACTTTACCTTCCCCTCTTAGAATCTTCAGCACTTATCAAGATTCAACTCATATACAGACTCCTAGGCAAAATCTGGTCTGCTTCTTTCAGTAGTTTCTACTCCTTCATGCAAAATTAATATAATGGATTACTTTTCTTCTAAGGGAAGGAGTGGAGAAAAGGATGAGAGGAAAATTTGGAACACAAGGTTTTGCAAGGGTGAATGCTGAAAATTATCTATGCATTTTTTGAAAAAAAAAAAACTTTAATAAAAAACAAAATTAGCATATATTTTATATTTCCTTTTCTAGGTATATATTGTCTTTCACTATTACAAGAATGTAAACTGGGGCAGCCAGCCCTGAAGTCAGGAGGACCTGAGTTCAAATCTGGTCTCAGACATGACTGTGTGATGCTGGGCAAGTCACTTAATCCCAATTGCTTCAGCAAAAAAAAAAAAAGAAAGAAAGAAAAAAAGAAAGAAGAAGAAGATTACAAACTCCTTGAGGATAAATTTTATTTATTTTTTGGCCTTTGTATACCAACATTTAATACATATCAGGCACTCAAAAATAATTGTTGAATTAATGAGTGACCGGATACGCAATAATTATGTGTCTGATAAAAAATCCTGGACTTAAATGGACTGATGCATAGTGAAGTGAACAGAACCAGGAGAATATTGTACACAGTAAAAGTAATATTGTTCGATGAAGAATTGTGAATGACTTAGTTATTCTCAGCAATACAAGAAATCCAAGACAATCCCAATGGACTAATGATGAATCTCCAGAGAAAGCGCTGATATTATTTGGATAAGTTTGAAGCATGCTATTTTTAATTTTCTTTTTTTTTTTTTTATTTGAGTCTTTTTCCACAAAATGATGAACATGGAAATGTTTTACATGATTGCACATGTATAATTTATATCTGATTGCTTACTATTTCAGGGTGGGGAAGGTAAGTAAGAATGGGAAGCATAAAATTTGGAACCCAAAATTTTAAGTAAAAATGTTTTTAAAAGAAAAAAATAAATATCTGAAAAATTAAATTAGAAACTTTTGGAAACATACACTTTTCTCACCTTTCAGAGGAAAAGAATCTACCTTGCATATCATAAGGATTTCTTCTCCTTTTAAAAAGATATCAAAGGTTTCTTTCCACTGATTTGTCAGAGAGATTCACAAGTTATCACTCTCACTGAAAAATAAAAACACAAAATAAAAATCCCTGATTCACAAAAGCTGCTCCTTTCACTTCGGTGCAAGAAAATATTTGTGAAATGTTTAGCATCTTTCAGCCCGATTCCTAATAGACACGTCTGAGACTATTTGGCCACTTCTTTTTACCCAAAGTCTCACCAGAGGGCTAAACAGAACACCGTTGGCCTAATTGATTTGAGTGAACTCAATCCCCATTTAAAAATAGACTCTGTAGGTCAGCAAGGGCCTGACTAATAATCAGTAACATCAATTCTCAGCATGTGAGCGTGGAGGGTGTTCCACAGTGACCATCTTTCTCAAAAGCCTCCAAGTTCTTTCTAGATATGTTCTCATTAATCCCTTCACCTCTCCAGTTAGACAGAGAGAGGTTACTTGGTGTCAGTGCCATAAGGGACCTAAAGCCTCCGGCCTAAACAATCTCACCTTCCTTTCCCCACACACCTGTGATTTTCTTTCAGGGCTGGAGGACGGCCGCCCCTATCAGAATGCTCGACCTGGGACAAGACCAGAGCCCAGAAAGCCCCTTAACAAGTCCCAGGCCAGAGATTCTCATTCTCTTGACTTCAGCCGTGATTGCGGGTTCGGTAAGTCACTGTGAGATACGGCAGCTGCAGATGTGGGAGCAATCAAACCACATTAAGAAAGAGAAAGGAGAAGGACCAGGGAAGGGATAGTGACTCTGCCCCGGTCAGACCTCATCTGAAGAATTGTGTTTGGTTCTGGGTATCACATATTAGGGAGGATATCGATTAATCTGGAGAGTGTGCTGAGGAAGCTAACCGGGTTCATGAAATATGGTAACCTAGTAAAGGAACAGGAGAAAAGTGAAGAGCCGTGTGACAGTCCCCTCTGAGTACGTGAAGAGCTCTGTTTGGTCCCAGGGGACTAAATTGGAGCAATGAATAAAGTTGGCGAAGGGGCAGAATTCTTGGCAACTAGGAAGCACTAACAAGAATTTGCTGATGGATTGAAGGGAAAACGCTTTCCCGCTAATGAGAGTTAGTTCAACAGAGTATGGACCCCTTAGGAAGGCTAGAGGCTCCCCAATACTATAAGTCTTCCAAGGGTGGATAATCACTTGTCAGGTATGATGGAGAGAGTTTTTGTATACATGTGGGTTAGACCAGATGATTTCTGGAGTTCCTTCTAAGGACAATTCTGAGATTTTCACAGTAAAACTGTTTATTACACCTGCTTCCTATTGTGACTGAACTGGACCACGGGTTCAAGTCATCTTACCAACTAAACTAAGCTTCTGATGAATGAAGGAGGGAAACAAGTAAAAGAGGGATCTGTATCTGAAATCTCTATCTGAAATCGATAGGACTGATTTGTGGCAGAGAAGGGAGAGTATGGAGCAGGGATCACCAGATCTATAGGCAATATAGAACAAATGATGTAGCGTGAAGGAAGTTCAAAGATTAAAAGGGGGGGGGGGAGGATTGGAACCATATCTGTTTCCATTTTGAAGAAAGTTCCCAGGTTAGCCTCTCTGGACTCTACTCTTGACCCATTGGAATTTCTCCACCAAAGTACCCATTAGAATAATAAAGACTTATTGCCTTCTCTGAACCTCAAAGTACCAGCTCTGACGTCAAAGAACTAAAGTTCAGATCTAGATGTGGCCGCTCACCTCTGTGACCTTTAGAAAATTAACTCCCCCAAAGGAAGGGTTTGATCCACATGACTCATCTATGATCCATACAGCATCTAGGACTATAAGATTAGATGAACTGTGTGTTCCCTTCAAGATCAAAATCTGAAATCCTGGACAGGATGCCTGAAATGCCAAGATCAAAGAAATACACATTTTTGTAGCCTTCCATCAGTCACCAGATCTGCCAGAGGGGACACAGCATGTGTCCTTCTCTCCCTAAGGTAGCTTTCCAGGGGGGTAGGTGGGAAGATGAGTGGTAGAAGAATATGCTTCATGAGTTCTCATGGAAAGGTCATTTACCATCAATGCTCTCTGCTCACTCATGGAGGTCAGAGAGAATAATGTTGATCTCAGGAGCTAAGGAAGGTCTGTTGCTATAGGGAAAGGCAAGTATCTATAGCAACCAGGATGAGGTATGAAAGGAAAGATAGCTCGGTAAATGGAAAATAATATGATACTCAGGTGGTATAAAGTACCGATAAAAATTGGCAAATGGAAGAAATAGCATGGTGGTATCGGTGAGAGACCCCAAGATCAGGGAATCCATGGATAAGATGAAGAAAGTGGGGATCTTGTGCCCAAAGGAAAGAAAATGCAATGAGTTTGAGTAAGCCATCTCCAAGGATCTGAAGGGCTGGGGAATGGAAGAAGGATTGAGGGTGGACACAATGGAGGTAAGTTACAGAGGGGCAGATTTAGACTTGAATAGGAGGAAAATCGAACCCAAACCTCCCAACACCTAGAAATTTCCAAAGGGGTTGGCTCCATCAGGATGGCACTGGCTGACTTTAAGTGGAGACTGAATGACTGCCAATAAAGCACTTTCTTGCAAACTCCCTGGAAGACAATGCTGGTTCCATGTCAGAGTTGAAGAAGCCTCAGTGCAAAGGGCAAGGAACTGCTCGGGATCACTCAGCTAGCAAGTGCCAGAGACAGGATGTGAACTCAGTCAGCTCTAAGACATGACATCACTCATCAGTAGCAACAAATTCTCTCATGAGCAACAGATTTAAAAGGCAAAAGGAATCCCTGGAAGTGAGCTCCAGTGTAAGGAGGGAGTTAGAATGGCAAAGCAACAGTATCCCCATCTTCATGATGGTGGGGTGGCTTATGGGTTAGTCTTCCCATTACTAGAGGTCTCCCAGAAATGGATAATCACTTGTCAGGTGTGTTAGAGAGAGCTTCTGTATACATATGGGCTAGACCGGGTAATTTCTGGAGTTCCTTCTACTGAAAATTCTGAGATTTTCACTGTAAAACTGTTTATTACACCTGCTTTCTATTGTGATGGAACTGGACCACATGTTCAAGCCATCTTACCCACTAAACAAAACTTCTGATGAATGAATGAATGAATGAATGGGTGAAATATGGAAAAGAGGAGTCTATATCTGAAATCTGCAATCTGTGGCAGAGAAGGGAGAATATGGAGAAAGGATCATCAGATCTATAGGCATCATAGAACAAATGATGTAGGATGACATTCAAAAATTAAAAGGGGTGGGTGAGGGAGGATTCTCTTCCAATTTTGAATATTCTGTGTCACATCTCCTAACATGGCTCATTCTAAATTCCCTTCCAGCTCAGATGAGCTACACATCACTCTGACTCTCTAAAACACTCTCCATAACAAGCTAGGTTAAAATAACTGAGGAGTCTGGTTATTCAAAAAGGGGCAGCCCACACCACCCAAAGCAGTCTTTCACAATGAAAATCCAATGCAAGCTTTAAACCCCAAATGCCATTTAGTTTTAAATGGTCAATATGATGAGACATGACCTCCAGTTCCCCTGACTTCTTCTCCTTCATTATTTGCTCTTCACATCCGGAATAACAACAAAAAACCAGCTGGAAAGAAACATGTTGCTTCTAATAGTGACAAAAGAAATAGATTCCCCACACCAGAAAGCCCTTCGTATTATTCCTCCGGGGGAGTCACGCCTGTGTCAAAGCTTGAGAAAAGCACTTTCACATGCTTTCCAACTGGGCTACAATTCCTCCAAGGCCCAATTTTCTTGCTTATTGAAATGCCGTCCCCTCCTCTCCTGCTTCCAATAGAAACGGCGCTTTCTTAGACGGAGCATGCAATGTGCATGCTAAAGGACACGGCACCTCGGGAGTCTTTCACCACACTGGGAAAGGCGGCCAGGGTCCAGATCCAATTCCATAAAATTTGGGATTGTAAAATGAATTCCTGGCAAGCACTTCCCAGAGGATAAAAAGGCAGGCTCCTAGGAAATAGGTCTGAGGCAAGTCAGGGAGGGCCTCAACTTCCCTCTCTGTAAAGTAAGATGTTTGGGAGATGTAATGTCTACTGAAGAGGTCATAAGTGACTTTAAAATTCAAATTAAGAATACTTTAGGTTCTGAGTCTCTCCCTTCTGTGTTCTAACATTCTCTGTCTTCAGGTCCCTCCAGGGGTTTATATCCTCTCCTCTAAGGTCCCTTTCTATTCTGACATGCCATGTTCTAAGTTCATTTTCAGCGTTAAGATAATTGACATCAGGGTTGCATGACCTCATAAAGGATGATAATGGTGCTGTCGATAAAGTGCTGGACCTGGACTCAGACAGAATCATCCTCTTGAGTTCAAAGCTGATCTCAGACACGTACCGGCTATGCGATCCCGGGCAAGTCATTTACCCATTTGCCTCAGTTTCCTCATCTATAAAATGAGTTAGAGAAGGAAATGACCAATCCCTTCAGTATCTCCATCAAGAAATCCCAAATGCTAAATGGGGATCATGAGGAGTTGGACACAACTGAAAAAAAAGATTAAACAGCACCTATATTATTCTACTTACAGAGTATTTAGAAAGCAAAGGATCTCCCCTAAGTCTTGCTGTACACCTTAAAGCCACTCACTATATGACAAGTGCTTCTATCCTTGGCAAAGGAGAAGCACCTAACCCTGTTGAACTCAATCACTGCCTACTATTTTTATTGTGGTGCTCTAGCATTCTATATTCTAAGGTTATTCTTTTTTTGTTATTAAAAATCTATTTTTACATGTAAAATCATCTTAAATGTATCTCCATGTTAGGCATGTAGTAAAAGAGGAATAAGAACAAAAAGGAAAAACAATGAGAGGAAAAAGCAAACAAAAAACAAATTTAAAAAAGCGAAAACAGTCTGCTTTGGGCTGCACAGGGACTCCTTGGTTCTTTCTTTGGATGTATATGACATTGTCCTAAGATCAAAGAGTAACTTACAAACGCTGACGATCCTAAGTTTTATGGTCTAATATTCTATGTTTTATGGCACTTTCTAATATTCTATGTTCCAAGTCTGCTTCAAGCTGCATACAGACTCTGGTTCTTTCTCTGGATATAAATGGCATTTCCCTAGAATCACTCTTTAGATCAAAGAGTCACTTACAAACATTGACGATCCTAAATCCTAGTCTAATAGTCTATGTTCTGTGGTACTTCCCAATCTCTGTTTGCCTTCTATTACTCTATGTTCCACAACTGTTTTAAGCTGCATACAGACTCCTTGGTTCTTTGTCTGGATTAAATGGAATTTTCCTAAGATCACTCTTAAGATCAAAGAGTCACTTGCAAATGCTGACGATCCTAAGTCTTATGGTCTAATATTCTATGTTCTGTGGTGCTTTTCAATCTCTCTTTGCTTTCTAATATCCTATGTTCCAAGATATCTCTTAGATCTGCTAGTTTATGCTCTAAGGCCTTTTTCAGAGCAACATTTTAAGGCTCCTTCTAGCTCTGTTCTAAGGCACCTCCAAGCTCTTACATCCCATGTTCCTGCTATGATATTCTGCTCCTGTAAAATTTAACTCCAAAAGTAGCTGATTTCTCCAGGGAAAATACCTGATAATTCATCCTCTCAAATCAAACAAAACCCAACAACCAGGGAAATTAATTTCAAGCGTTCTCCCACTAGACGATAACAAGAAACAAAAGTTAAGTTACGTACCTAGGGAAGCCGACAAAGTCTTTAACAGCCTTCAAAGCCTGGGCACCTCTCACAAAGGGGGAGAGGCCTGAGAGAAGGAAGGACAAAGTACACAGCTGGGATCATAATTATGTCTGGAATGTGTACCCTCCTTCCCATCAGCCTCTCAGAACTGCCAGCTGGCTCCAGAGAACAACTCAGGTGCTACCTCCTACATGAGATCTTTCTGTAATCTCTTCTGGCGCCTGTGTGTTCTTTCTCCTCTGTCCCTTTCCTCCCCCTTCCTTTTCCCTTTTCTTCCTTCTCTCCCTGTTCCTCAAGGCACGTGAGGGAGAGGCACAATTCAGTGTCACAAGCACTCATTAAGCCCCCACTCTTTGCCCTTGGATATTGTAGCTGTAGCTGGGTATTCCAATGGATACAGGGCAGAGCTTGGATTCAGAAGTCCAGCCCCAGACACTTCCTAGCTGTGTGACTATGGATAAGCCATTTAATCCTATTTGCCTCAGTTTCCTTAGCTGTAAAATGAGAATAAGGGAGCCTAACTCCAAGATTAGTTATGAGGATCAAGTGAGATAATCACGAGATGCTTAGCCCAGTGCCTCGTCCATAGTAAATACCATGTACATGCTGTTGTTGTTGCTCAACACTATCAACTACAAAGTCAAATCCCTGAAATCTTTGAAGGAACCAACTTGTTCTGTAGGAAAGGCAGTGAACGACATGCTGGTACGATGGAAAAAAGATTGGATTTCATAGTATAAGATCATGTATCAAGAGCTGTTGACTTTCCCACTTGAATAGACAATGTCACTTTGCCTAGGTCATTCCCTGCTGATGAGTTCATATGTTAAAATGAAGATAATTGTACCTATTGTTGACTTAAGAGCTAATAAAGTCAGTAGAAGGCATCCCAGCCAATATACTCAATTTATAAATAGGAAACTGGAAGCTCCAAGTAGCATTTTCTAGACCAATTCTTTCCCAGCTCTCCCTTCTGCTTTCTACCAAAAGTAGTTTGAAGTTATATGGGATATATTTTGATTACAGTATCCATATTATTTCAACTGATAGAATGCAATCTTTTTGAGGGCAAGGGACTATTTGATCTTGATTTACAAATTCTCAGCTCTAAGAATTGTACTGGGTACATCAAAAGGATAAATCAATAGATAAATCGTAAAACACCTATTGATACTGCAAAACTACCACAACCACCAAAATTGGTTCAACTCAACACTACCATGATGCTCCTCCCCTTGGCCACTATTCCCTTGGATGGATCACCTTGACCTGTTAGAATGTCAGAATCCTGAGGGCATGGAATATCTCACTTTTATATCAGTATCCCTACTGTAAGCACGGTGAAAGTGGCACATAGTAGGTTCTTACTAAATACTTGATAATTGTAGTGGAGGCTCAATGGGATGAAGTGGAATGGGAGCCAGATTTGAAGTCAGAACTCATTGGTTCGATTCCTGCCCCCATTACTTCCTATTCATGTGATCTTGGACAAGTCATACAGCTTCTTGGGGCCTGAGGTTCTCCTCTGTAAAATGGGAGATCTGAGCTCCATAAACTCAAAGACTCTTTCAAGATCTATGGGCTCTATAAAATGTTGCAAACCTTTGCTTACTGTGCTGTAAAAATGTGTACCGTAAGCCATTATTATCATATTTCTCATATTATATAATATTTTCATATTATTAATAATTAGTATTCTCAATATATAACATAATATATGTTGGTAATATTATTTATTAATAATTAGTGAAGGCTGGGGTTGGGACTGGAGCTGCAGCTAGCCCAAGGAGTCCCTTCTCCATTTAATCACACTTGATTAAGCATCTAAGGAGTGCAACAGGTTGCATTAGGAAGGTGCTGGCAGAAACAGCAAGGAAGAAGACAGAACGCCAATCTTTGAGGAACAAAATGACCAGTAAAAATGAGATTTCTATCTCTCCTCCAAGAAGTCTGAAGCACGTACTGAAGTGACGCAATCCACAGTCCACTGGAAAATCTTCCCTCTCGGCAGGTCTGTGAGGGAGGAAAGGCCGTTGTAATGGCGGGCCAGTCAGGCTGCCTTACGGTTCCCGTACCTTGCTCCCACTAAAGCAGATGCAGTTTAGTTAATAAGGGGAATTTCAGACTTTGGGGAGGGTTGGCCCCTGGCTAGAACAGCATGTCTCTGACTCCGCTTGGAGAATTCCTCTCCAGGCAAAGTGCATTGCCTGCTAGAGGCCTTTGGACACCCTTTGATCCTGGACTGAGGCTAACAGGGAAGATGAAGGGTCTCCATGTTTATTTAAGAATCACATGATCCCCAGAGCCTGGAAAGGACCTCAGATAACTCAGGTCGATACGATCCTGAACAAGAATTATGTGTTCAGCCCCCAAGGGACTGTCCAGCCTCTGCCGGAAGATTTCTAGGATGGGAGCTACCCACTCTGAACCAGCCCATTTTCTACTCAGGACCAACACTCACTGGGAGAAAGACGCTTGTTTTGTTTTGTTTTGTTTTGCTTCCTTATGAGCCCAACATACTGAATTATAATCAGGAAGACTGAGACCCTAAACCTGCTTTTAACACCACAAGCAAATCACTTCACTTTTCCATGAGCCTCACCTTCTTTATATCAAAAGAGGTGATATCCATAAACAGTAATACCTGTGCAATTTCCCAGGGTCATTGGGGCCCAGATAACATCAACACATCAAAGAAATTCTTTGCAAACTTTTGGGAGGGGGTGGAAAGGGAGAGCTAGAGTGATGATTTCATTGGGAAGAGCAGAGATTATTTCATTTTTGTCTTTGCACCTAGCAAAGCATCTGGCCCTGGTAGGCTTTTGATAAATACTAATCGATGACAGAAAACACCTGGTTTGCAAGTTCCTTTCACCCATGAGGGTCACAACTTCTCTGTAACATAGAGACTTAGCCCACTGCTGAGGCAATCAGAAATTAGGTGAGTTAATAGGGTCACAATTAATATTCATAAGCCAGAGCTTATAAACCTAGGTTTTCCTGATTCAAGGCTGGAACTATCTTTCTTAAAAATATACATGGAAAATATTATTCATATTGTAATTACATGTAATATTATATAAGATAATATTAATATTACTAATGATCTTATAATAATTATTGGGCCATGTAAGTTGCCTGTATATCATTGTAAGCTATTTCTCTATCGTCTAATCTCTGATTGTGCCCAATATAATAAATGAATATGATAATGATATTATATTATATAATGATGATATATATTTATATATATATAATAAATGAATAACTGCCATTGTCAAATTATGCCCATTTCATATAAGCAGGTTCTTCTTACTTGAGGATGTGGGTAACTCTCTCTCCCAATGGGATTGCAACTTTAACTCTCTTAGAACTTAAGTGACTTGATCAGGGTCACACTGCCGGGTTGTTTCAGAGATGGGTCTTGCAGTTTCCATCAATTCTCTCTCTGTTACATCATTCTAGGTCACGTCAGGAGTTGTCTAAATATTATCCAACTACTTATTTTCAAAGGAACATAGCTACTCTATAAACACCAGCCATTGTTACCATCCTTGTCTGAGATGTCTATTTTGACAAGATGTCAAATTTGACAAGAATATGATGATTTGACAAAATTGACAAAGATGATGATTTTGTTCTCTTGGACAAGTCCAGAGAAAAGTCTACGCCATTGCAGCTCAGTAAAATGACTCAGTCGGAGAGGGTGACTGACCCGGGCGTCTAGAATCGGAGGCTTTCTAGATCCCGGATACATCCCTTAGCCTGTGACTTGGTTTCTTCATGTGAAAGATGGGAAAATCCAACTTACACAGGATTGTAAAAATAGCCCATCATGCCCTGAATATAAAACATCACCGAACCACCATTCAGAATCTCCAGCCAAAATTTCCCAAGCTTCTCATTTGCTGAACTCATTTGCCCCCTTTTACTTATTCCTTCACTTGCTCATTAGCTGAAGCTTCCCAGAGATTGTTTCCCATCTATATTCAAATGGAGGTGGAAGGCTTCTGCTGAGCTGCCCCACGCTACTTAACAAGGCCAGCAACAGACTGAGCTCCGTTGCACTCATTGCTTAGGAGGCCAGAACCGGCGTTGTGCGTTTGTTCCACGTCTGCAAGGGGAACCTCAGCCTAAAGCTGGCAGTGGGTACCGCAGCCTCATTACCATGGAGCAGATGGAGCGTTCCAGTGAAAGGCGGCCCACTCGAGTTGGGGGGAACTGGTAGTCTGCAAGAGGGGAATGATTAAACTCAGAGTTGTTTCTGTTGTTGTCGGATTAGGCTTGAAGACAAGGAAGAACAGGGCTCATGAGAGTTCCCTTGGAGAGTCTTAACCCTGAACATCCAAACAAGAGTCACAGGGTAGGAACCATGTCCAGAGAAAAGACTCCACCATCATGGCTCAGTAAAGTGACTCAGTCATAGAGGGTGACAGAGCTGGGCTCCTGGAATAGGAGGCTTTTTAGACTCAGTTTCCTCCTGTGTAAGATGGGAAAATAATATCATCTGTGTCTGAAGGTTGTTTTAAAGCTTTTTTAATGAAAATTCTGAAAAAAAAACCCACGCCAAAAACCATGTATGTTACATAATGTAAAATTAGTGTGATAGCATAATATATGTCAGGTGTATGTATGTGTGTGTGTATATGTATATGTATATGTACATCATTACCTAACATATGTGTATATATTTTAAATAGTGATAGCAGGGAACTAAAGTGTATTGTTCCATCTGTTTTCTTTGCCTAGCACCTGGCAAATGAAATATTTAATAAATGTTTGGTGATTTTGGTTGACTAATTATTGTAGAAGGAGGGATTTGAATTAGGATTCAAAGAAGTTTAGGAAACCAACAGGCAGAAATGAGAAGGGAAAAGTTTGTTTATATGAGTCAATAAAGACCCAGAGAGAGGATCATGGGGAGAAGGAGAGGAAAATTTAGAACAGAAGATTTTTGCAAGGGTCAATGTTGGAAAAATTACCCATGCATATTTTTTGTAAATAAAAAGCTTTTATAAAAAAATTTTAAAAAGAGTCAGTAAAGGTACCTGGCATCAGATAGAGCATCTTGCTTGAGAAATAGGATTGTTAGTATAACTAATACTATAACTAATTAGTGATGGAAATTGTGATGGAAGCCAGTCTTCTTGAGTTCCTATGGCAAAACCAATGAGTCATTCAATAAGCATTTATTGGAGATGATGGAGAGTGTGATGGAAGACAATCTTCTTGATTTCCTATGGACAAAACGAGTCCATCAATAAGCATTTATTAAGTGCCTACCATGTACTTGGCAACCATGGAAAATGCTAGGGACCTAGAGGCAAATACGAAGCAGTTCTTTTCTTAAGGAAAGAATGAGTTTATTAGAAGGACTCCCATAGAATATAAGCTCCCTGATGACAGACCCTGTTTTATTTTTGTTCTTATACCATTTGCATCTAGCACAGACATAGTAAATGCTTCATAAATTCTTGCTGAATGACAGATAACATTCACTGAGGCTAATTCATGCATCCCAGATATTACCATACCTATCCACCATATACTTCTACTTCTGTAAGACCTGCTTGAATTTGTGTTCCATGGGCAAAGTTCCCAAAAATCTGAGCCACATCCATACTTTAAAAAGATATAAAAGCAGAATTTAAATTGATTTATTAATCAATGTTTATTAAACACCTCTGAGTTGGCAAGCACCGTGCCAGGTATTAGGGGCACAAAAACAAAAACAAAAAAAACAAAGCTATCCTCAAAGAGCTAATGGCTACCGATGAAGAAGCAAAGTCTCAGATTAAGTGACACTTTTCACTAGTAATAGAATGATACAAGGTATGAAAATGAAGATATCCATGATTATAAACATGGACATTTCTTTCACTGAGCCCTATCTCAATTCCTCTATATCTTAATAGCTGATTTTTATGAGCTGTTACAGCTAAAAAAATCTGTTCTCTTGTGGTCAATCTCCAATTGGCCCAGTCAATGGGCAATGCACATGAATTACTACTAAGACCACACAATGTTTTTCCAAATTGAATAGACTCACCAGACTTCATTCTTTCTCTGAAGCATGATGAAGCCATGAAAAACTAGAGTCACCTCCTCACTTCCTGGCAACGATAATGATAATGGAGTGACAAAATCTCAGAATTTCTCAATTACAAAGGACCTCAAGGGTTACCCAGTCCAATTCATAACAAAACACGACTGCTTCATATACCAACTCCAATAAGTGGTTTGAAATCTTGCTGGACAAATACCAGTATCCCTACTTTCCTCAGAAGACCTCCAGTGATGGGTAACTCATTACTAATTGCTTTTCATGTATGTCTAAATATTAGGAAGATGGTGACAATGATGATGATTGTGACATGTGACATGAGATGACATGACATAATAGAAAAAGCCCTGGAATGGGGGTGTCACCAATTTTCTATGTGATTCAGTAATAGTAAGATTGTTTGATGATCAACCATGATAGATTTAGCTCTTCTCAGCAATACAGTGATCCAAGATAATTCCACTAGACTTGGGATAGAAAATGCCATTGCATCCATAGAGAGAACTCTGGAGATTGAACACAGATCAAAGTATAATATTTTCACCTTTTTCCTCCTTCCTTTCTTGTGGTTTTTTCCTTTTTCTTCTAATTTTTTTTCATAACATGACTAATATGGAAATATGTACATGTATAATCTATATTAGATTGGTTGCTATCTTGGGTAGGGGGAAGAGAAATAGAGGGAAGGAGAAAAAATTAGAACTTAAAATCTTATAAAAATGAATGTTGAAAACTATTTTTACATGTAATTGGAAATAATAAAACACGGTTAAGTGGAAATTTTTTTCTATGTGATTTTGGACCAAAGGTCCCTTCAAGATATAGATCTATGATCCTTTATAACTCTACTGAACTTACACATTTGTCTTTTAGTCAACAATTTTGTAAATGGGTGTTTATTAAGTACCTATTACGTGCAGATTGCAGTTACAAAGAAAGAGGAAAATAATTCCTACTTTCAAGAAGTTCAAAGTCTAATGGATGAGACAGCCTGCAAATGACAGCATACAAATAACAAACCTAAAAATTAAATTGGAAATAGTCAACACAGGGAAGGTGTGAGTATCAATGGAAATCAGGAAAGGCCTCTGAAGGAGGGATTTGAGTTGGGTAAAGAAAGTCAAAGAAGCCAGGAAGAAGAAATGAGGAAGGAGAGAATTTAAGCTTATTGAAGTAGGCAGTGAAAATGCCTGGAGTCAGATGGAGGAGTGTCCTGCTTCAGGAACTGTGAGAAGGCCAGTGCCAATGAACTGAAGACAAAATGGCAGCAAGAAGAAATTTGGAAAGGTAGGAGTAAGCACACGACTGAACAATGGCTTCAAAACTTGTGAGTCAAAACTAGGTCTTATGGGAAAACCTAGATAATACCCAGCATCCTTTCTGCTGAAACAAAAATAAGAAAGGAGAGTCTGCAGGGTTTTTACTGCACCGCATCTTTTTCTTACGCGTGTTACTGCTCCATCGTTTTCATTATTTCCTGAGATATGTTGACAGGGAAGGAATCAACTCCTCTCCATGCCCTTTAAAGGTAACCTGAGAGGAGAGATTGCTTTCCCAATGTCATAGACCTCATTAGCCTAAGAACTGGGATTCGAACCCAGCTCTTCTCATTCCAGATCCAGAAAGATGATTTTTTTTCTTCTTTATACTTGTCCTGTTACTAGATGGTTCCCCCCTTTTCCTATTTTTCAAAAGCTTCCCCAGCTCTGACAGCCCAACTGTTCGATAAATGCATATTGCTAATAATAACAATTACTTTAAAGCAAACATTTTCTCACCAGATTTTCTCCTCTATGTCAAAATGGCCCTTATTTGTTATTCAGGATAATGGGAATGGGCCACTTTTATTGACTTCCCAGGCTATGAGCTGGCAGTTAAGAGGCTGAATGATGGGGTTACTAAATGGGACTTTCCATAGATGTATTTCGAGATGTGAAACAGCAGCTCTGGCCATTGTGAAAGAAACATGATTATTTACACGTAAATTTTGAGACACGGGGTGTATTTTGCCCATTTTGTGGTACCAAGACAGGATTTGATTTATAGTGCTCCCTCCCTCCGGAGACCACTCAGAGCAATGTCTGGCCTCCCCTAGCTTTCCCTGTCTACACTGTATTTCATTGCTTTGTAATAAAAACAGCTGACGTTTGTACACTGATCCATGTTTGCAGAGTGCCTCCTGGGAGGGAGGAAGGAGAGCGTATTTTGATCCCTATCTTATAGCAAAATCTGGTCTATCTTTTTATTGAAGAGGAAACTGAGGCTCCAGGAGAAGGATCCATTGTTGGCAAGGTCAGGATTCTCAGGGATAAAATGAAGAAGTCAGACCAGCCCTGGACTCCCTTCTAATTCCATCAAACACAATCCTAAAAGTAATATCTGCTCTCACTCTGGTCTGTGGAGAGTTTGCGTGGATATAACATATTAGAAAGTCTAAGCAAGCAAGCATTTATTAAGTCCTTACTGTGTTCCAGATGCTATTAGACATACGAAAGACAGAATCAATAAATGAAACATCGTCTCTGCTCTCAAAAACCTGACAGCCTAACTAGGGGAAACAACATGACCATAAAAAGTTATATAAAAACAGACATAAAAGGTCTGAAACATAAAAATAGACATAAAGGGTCTGCAAGAGATATTATTATGGAATTGAGGGTAGGGGTATATCCTGGCAGATGGGTTGGGGAGAGGTTGAGAAAGGGAAGAGAGAAGGCAGCTAAATGGCACAGTGGATAGAGTGCTGACCCTGAAATCAGGAGGGCCTGAGTTCAAATCTGACCTCAGACACTTAATACTTCCTAGCTGTGTGACCTGGGCAAGTCACCTAACCCCAATTGCCTCAGGAGAGAAAAGGAAGAGAGAGGGAAGAGAGAGGGAAGAGAGCACTAGAGCTAAACTTCGAAGGAATAGGAGATTTTTGGAAGAGCAAATGAAAAAGGAGTGGGGACATCAAGGCACTCAAACCCATGTCTCTGACTCCATTCATCAGGATGCTATTCCATCAAATATCTGATTTTCCCCTCCTAACATGTATATATTTTAAAGGCAGGGGACTATGTTTTATCAGCCATTATGCCTATTTTGGCACTTACCATACATGGACTTGCCCAGGCTAGTATCAGCTTTTTAAAAGGAAGGATTGTTTCAGTTTTGTCTTTATACCTCAAGTGCTTAGTACAGAATGTTAAGAAAAGAAACTTAGTTATACAGAAGCAGTGTGGAGAAGCAATTGTCTAACAAACAAATATTATTGAGCACCCAATATATGCCAGACATCATTTAATGCACTGGTTCTTCAGCTATCTATCATCTCAAAGTCTGGCAAGTTCTGCTTCAGTCATTTTATGGCACTTACCACTCCAATCCTCAATGTTCTCAGGTATAAAATGGGATCATAAGCTATTCACTGTCTACTGGACTCCCATCTGGGGAAATAACTGGAAACTTTAGGTCAAGATAGAAACGGTAAATTATAGGAAAGCTTATTTGAGTTGGCCAAAAGCAGTTTTAAATTTTGTCTAGAAAACAAAGGAATGGATATGAAAGGGGATAAACCAAAATCGCTTTTGATAGATTCTTCCCCAGCTTCCCAATGCTTGACTTTGGATTTCTTGGGATGATTGAAGTTCATTCTCAGACTCAGCAATTCAGAACCATTCACCTCACTCACACCTCCAATTTGCAGATTTGTTTCTTCTCACCCAGAGAGCAGGGACAGGACAAGTGCCAAGTTACAGAAGGTATTTTTCCAGCAGCAGCATCTGGCTCCTTGGCCCATTCCTCAGAAAACTGCCTTGGCAGCTTTCCAATGGCTGAGGGTCAGACATAGTTATACTGCCCGGGAGCTAGCTGGCTCCTGTCCCGCCTTCCCCATCCTATCCTGTCCTGACCTGCCCATTATGCTTGTCATCTTTCAAGCCTCAGATCTGCTTTTTTAAAAAAAGCTACTAGGCAAAATCCACTCCAAAAATATTAACTGGCAAAAGCCACTAAGCACACACTACTGAACAATGGCTCCAAAACTTGTGAGTCAAAAAAACTAGATCCTGTGGGGAAACCTAAATAACTCCCAGAATCCTTTTATGCTCAAACAATGAGCAAGAGCAGCAGCCTAAGATATAAGAAAGGATGCTATTTAAATGGAGAAGTCAATTCATTCAATCCTTCATTTATTCTATCACATTTTATTAGGCACTTCTTATGTTCAGGGCACTGAACTAGAATATGGGGGAAATCGTAAGTTTAGACAATTCAGAGTCTCCATCTTCATGGAGTTTTCACTCTAGCAGAGGGAGGAGACACATAGATGGTAGGACAATCCACAAAACTACATAACTATGAGAGAAATACTATGTGAGGTCAGATCTCTGTCATCAAAGGGAATGTTTACTAGAAGAAATGAAGTTTCATTTGGGCTTGTTCATCCTTCATTTACAAAAAGGACCAAGGACATCATGAGGAGATGTCTTGATTTGTGTATGAATTAGATTTAAGTGAAGCAGATTTGTGCAAATATTAACCTTAATCTTTCTTCCAGTCACTATAGGTAGATTGGAAGAAAGGTCCCTGAATGCCAGACAAAGTAACCTTAACTTTACTCACTGGGAATATGGGTAGCCATGGAGTATCTGAGCAGAGAAGTGACACATCCAGATTGATAATGTAAGGGGATACTCTCCCAGATGCACACATCCACCCATATAAATGCATAGGCCCACACACAGAATCCCTGCATTGGAAGGAATGGCAGGGGCCATCTAGAACATCACAGATGAATCCTTTCTATATCATATTCAAAAAGTTAACATCCTGCATTTTTCTCAGTAGGAAGACCGAAAGACGATGATACCAAATATTGACCCCAGGAAGCAGCTCTAGGGTTCTGGAGCCTTAAGGGAGTGACAATAAATGTAAGGCATTAGGTTGCATTACTCAGGACACATGGGTAAAATAAGATAAATTCACTGCCCTCAATGAGTTTCTAATCTAGTGGAGAAAATAATATTTCCTAAGTGAAATAAAGAACATCCTTTCCCTTGACTTCCTCCCCAATCCCAGGATAGGAGAAGCAGTATTCCTCTTCTCCTCAAAGGAATATATTTTTATTAAACTATAACAAAGCTGGATTCGGGACTGGATTGTCCCATTTCCCCCTTGTCACTTTCCTGCTTATTGAAGGGCATAAAAAGTCCCATCTATATGAAGTTGATAGATTTTCACAGAATACTTAAGTTATCAACCCTTCCCTGCCATGTAGTCAGATTTCCCTATGGAAATGGAAGAGGGAGGGAAGTCTAGAGAAGCTAACCACTATTATTTGTTATTGTTATTTATGCATTAAGGCAAAGAAAATCTCCTTTTATTAACTGCTCTGTGATTTGTAAATGCTTCATGTTATCCCAACATTAAACCTAAACTAAGATCCAGTTGGCATTAATTCTACTTCTAATATCCTCCATATATAATAATAAAATAGTTTTTTTTCAAAAGCTCTAATGGCACTGGTATAAGCAGGCCCTTAACATAGACATGGCAACTCTCTTAAGCTCCAAAAGACCAGTTATATGAGCTGCTTTGACCCTAATGTTCACCAACCGACGACCTACTTTCTTACGATAATCCTTTAATAACTTAGGCTGATCCCCCAAAGGCAAACCCCCAATAGCCCATCCTATGTGGTTGGAATATAGAGTTCAAGAAGAGAAAAGTTTAATAAAACCTGAAAAAGTTAGTTGAAACCAGGACACAGAGGGTCTTAAAAGTCTTGTCAAAGATCTTATATTTGAACCGAGGGGCAATTAGGAGCCATTGAAGATTTCTGAGCAGTGGAGCCACATGGTGAGACATGAGCTTTAAGGAGATTACTTTATCATTGTGTAGAGGATGGCTTGCAGGGGGAAAGAATGTGAGAAGAGAGACCAATTAGGAACTGCTGAAATATTCTAGGCAAGCGGTGATGAAACACAGTTGGCAGCCTTGAGAGTGGAGAGAAGGAGGCAAATGCAAGAGAGATTTTGGAAATGGCAAGATGGAAGCTGACTGGATGTGGAACATGAAAGAAAGGAAGACTTTGGGGTGACTCTGGGACAATGAAACTTGCAGGATAGTGTTACTCTTACTATAAAAAGGAGATTTTGGAGCAGGGGTGAGCTAGGAGAAACTCTAATGATTTCCATTTTAATCAGCTTAAGTTCAAAATGTTTACATAGGTGACAATGTATAGAGCACTAGGTTTAGAATCAGGAAGATTCAATGTCACGAGTTCAAATCTATTCTCAGATATGTACTAGCAGTGTAATTCTAGGCAAGTCACTTCACCCTGTCTGCCTCAGTTTCCTCAGTCCAAAAATGAGCCAGAGAAGGAAATGGCAAATCACTTCAGGAACCAAAAAACCCTCAATGGGGCCAGAAAGAGTAAGAAAATACTGAAACAACTGAACAATAGCAACAGAAGCACAGTTTCTATCATGCTGATCATAAGATAAAGAGAACATAGATTTAGAGCTAGAAGGGATGATGAGATGTGATCTAGTTCATCCTCTTCATTTTTCAGATGCTACAATTGACGCCTAAAACAGTGAACAAAATCACCCAAGTTCATCTAAACTTAGATGTTCTTGAAACCAATGTTATTGTTCTTTTCACAAGATCAACTAGAAAGTACAGTAAATAGTGCGGAACTTGGAATCAGGAAGAGCTGGATTCCAATTCTCCTCCAGTCAGTAGTTGTGGGATATTGGACAAGTCACTTAACCTATTTTTAACAATCAATAAACATTTACGGATCACTTACTGTGTACCAGGCATTGTGCTAAGTGCTAGGGATCCAAAAAGAGGCAAAAGACAGTTCCTGTGCACAAGGAACTTGCAATCTAATGGGGGAGACAAAATGCAAACAGATTTACCCAAAGCAAATACAATACCAATAGTTTGCTTTATAATTATCATCTCCTTTGTTCCACATGACAACACTGCAAAGAAGGAACCTCATTACCCCACTTTACAGTTACAGAAACTGTGGCAAACAGAGGTAAAATTTTTGCCTTGGGTCACATAGCTAATGTCTGAGGCAGGATTTGAACCCAGGGATTCCTACCTCCAGACCCAATGTTTTAACCATTAGGCTATCTAACTGCCTTGGGTTCCTCCCATCTTAGGAAAAAGAAAATGAATAATTATTGATTTCAACTTTCTAGTCATTTTTATACTCTTCCTAATGCTTTCCCTTATGGAACATACAATTTTTTTTTAAAATTTTTTATTTAATAATTACATTATATTGACACTCATTTCTGTTCCGATTTTTTTCCCCTCCCTCCCTCCACCCCCTCCCCTAGATGGCAAGCAGTCCTTTATATGTTGGATATGTTGCAGTATATCCTAGATACAATATATGTTTGTAGAACCGAACAGTTCTCTTGTTGCGTAGGGAGAATTGGATTCAGAAGGTATAAATAATCCGGGAAGAAAAACAAAAATGCAGATAGTTCACATTCGTTTCCCAGTGTTCTTTCTTTGGGTGTAGCTGCTTTTGTCCGTCATTTATCAATTGAAACTCAGGTCTCTTTGTCAAAGAAATCCACTTCCATCAAAATATGTCCTCATACAATATCGTTGTCGAAGTGTATAATGATCTCCTGGTTCTGCTCATTTCACTTAGCATCAGTTCATGTAGGTCTCTCCAAGCCTCTCTGTATTCATCCTGCTGGGCATTTCTTACAGAACAATAATATTCCATAACATTCATATACCACAATTTACCCAGCCATTCTCCAATTGATGGGCATCCATTCATTTTCCAGTTTCTAGCCACTACAAACAGGGCTGCTACAAACATTTTGGCACATACAGGTCCCTTTCCCTTCTTTAGTATTTCTTTGGGATATAAGCCCAATAGAAACACTGCTGGATCAAAGGGTATGCACAATTTGATAATTTTTTGGGCATAATTCCAGATTGCTCTCCAGAATGGTTGGATTCGTTCACAACTCCACCAACAATGCATTAGTGTCCCAGTTTTCCCGCATCCCCTCCAACATTCATCATTATTTTTTCCTGTCATCTTAGCCAATCTGACAGGTGTGTAGTGGTATCTCAGAGTTGTCTTAATTTGCATTTCTCTGATCAATAATGATTTGGAACACTCTTTCATATGAGTGGTAATAGTTTCAATCTCATCCTCTGAAAATTGTCTGTTCATATCCTTTGACCATTTATCAATTGGAGAATGGCTTGATTTCTTATAAATTTGAGTCAGTTCTCTATATATTTTGGAAATGAGGCCTTTATCAGAACCTTTAACTGTGAAAATGTTTTCCCAGTTTGTTGCTTCCCTTCTAATCTTGTTTGCATTAGTTTTATTTGTACAAAAGCTTTTTAATTTGATGTAATCGAAATTTTCTATTCTGTGATCAGTAATGGTCTCTAGTTCATCTTTGGTCACAAATTTCTTTCTCCTCCACAAGTCTGAGAGATAAACTATTCTATGTTCCTCTAATTTATTTATAATCTCGTTCTTTATGCCTAGGTCATAGACCCATTTTGATCTTATCTTGGTGTATGGTGTTAAGTGTGGGTCCATGCCTAATTTCTGCCATACTAATTTCCAATTATCCCAGCAGTTTTTATCAAATAATGAATTCTTTTCCCAGAAGTTAGGGGCTTTGGGTTTGTCAAACACTAGATTGCTATAATTGACTATTCTGTCTTGTGAGCCTAGCCTTTTCCACTGATCCACTAATCTATTTCTTAGCCAATACCAAATGGTTTTGGTGACTGCTGCTTTATAATATAATTTTAGATCAGGTACAGCTAGGCCACCTTCATTTGATTTTTTTTTCATTAGTGGAACATACAATTTAATTGCAGGGATAAGACAGGGATATAAATACCATGATTCACCATGTGAGGAAGGTGTTCTGATGAGAGGTAGGTCCAGAAAAATATTTAGACTGAAAAAAAAGCATGGAGATCTTAGGTGCGTTGGACAGAATGAAGAAAATAGTGACAATATTTGTGAAATTAATCCATCAATAAGCATTTATGCAAAGGCCACTGGTGGTCAGGCACTGGTTACCAAGACTCGCTGCTGAATGCAGGACAGATTTTACATTTTCGCAAGGATGGGTGCCTAGATGAATAGAGCCACCTTTGAAACTCCAAAAGCATCATTTAATTTCCTATCCTGAAGCACAAGTCCCTCCCCTGATTTCCTGTTAATTGGATGTTACAGAAATTACTCAATCTGAATCTCCATCCCTCATTACATAGCCAGTCCCTGCCCGCAACGAGCTTCCATTCCAGAAGGGGCAAGGCAACATGGCCAGGGGCAAAGAACAAAAGAACAATTTTTAAATCTCAGATCACCATCCCTGATTACAAAAGTCAGTCCCTGTGCCCAAGGAGCTTACATTATTTTAGGAGAAAATAACTAACCTCCATCCTTGATTATTTTTTGAGGACCTTGTGGGGTTCCATTTTCTAATTTAAGTTCCATTTCTCCAATTTGATTTTCCTAACTGGAAACCAAAATACCCATCCATTTCCTACACAACTATGCTTACAATTGTAATACTGACAGTGACAGCCTAGGGTTCAAGTGTCACCTCTGATATGTACTGTCTGTGGGATCCCGGTAAGCTTTCAGTTGTTGTTTGATCCTTCCAGTCATGTCTGACTCTTTGTGATCCCATTTTGGGGTTTTCTTGGGAAAGATACTAGAATGTTTGCCATTTCCTTCTCCAGCTCATTTTACACATAAGTAAACTAAGGCAAACAGGGTGATGTGACTTGCCCAGGGTCATATAGCTAGCAAACCGCTGAGGCTGGATTTGAACAGTGCCATCTAACTTTCCACTCTCTCATTCTTTAAGATTCTACATTGCAGAGAAGGAACTTGATCTGAATTTGTAGATAGTATCTCTTCACTGAGAGTTTTTGTCTACTCTAATGAAATCAAAAATCCAATAAAAATGATAGCAACAAAATCAAGGGAAAAAATGTAAGGGAAAAGTAGGGGAGGAGGTTGAGAAGAGACAAAGGAGCAAGTAAGGCAATTCTGTTCCTTCTGTGTAAAAGTGAATTCATGAACTGAATATTTTTTAATATATAGTTTCTTGTGTAGCTCTTTTTTTTGTCTCTGTCACTGTATTTGGATATTTATCTTGATAGACTGCTATTAAGTTAAGAATATAAGAAATTTTATGAGAAAAATCGATCGGTTGTATTGCTGTCTCCAGCACCTGATAGAGTCCCTGAAGCAGAACACAATTAATAAATACTTGTTGATTGATGGATTGATGAGGGAAATAGCTCTTTTGTCTAGAGAGTGCCGTGGTTAGAGAAAGCTTCATGACAGAGGTAGCCTGTGTGTAAGCAGTTGAAGGATAAGAATGTCAACAGGTGGGTGTATGTGGGGGAGAAGAATATATTTTCTTAGCCAATAAGAAAATGTGTCCTTAAAACACACACACACACACACACACACACACACACACACACACACACACAATTTGGCTGCATCATCCCAGAGTTGGCTCTAAAAGGCACCTGGACCATTCCTTCTGTTGGACTAAACCACTTGTAAATTGGACTTGACCATCCTGCCAAGATATTCTATCCAGTAGGCTTTCCATTAGCACCATGAAGCAGTCACGTGATTCCTCCTCTCCACCTGTTTGGTCTCATTGCCCAGTTCTCCCAACAACCACCTTTTGACTCCAGCAGGGAAGGGTTCGCCTTTTGTTAGTACTAGACCCCCACCCCACACCCTGTTTTTCTTGCCTGGAAAGCTGAGGGTAGCCACTAGTGACTGAGCTGATGAGTTCACCTAGTCTTTTTAGAGTTTTCTCAAGGCCCCAGGGCTGTTGTTAATTATGGGATAGAGGTGTTAGTCTTGTATTCACGGCTCATTCCTTCTCAGGGAACAGCTAGTTTTTAGAGAAAAGAGTTATATTGAGATGAGCATCTTTATCTCCTCAGCTTCTGTAGCCTCTGGCTTTTTTCCCAGGGCACTTTTGTCTCAGAATTTCTGTTTCCCTCAAAGAATATCTTGGGGAACCATTGCCTGCATAGGACTTTCTTGAGCCTACTTGTCAGGAGTGGACATTCCCACTTGAAATTATGTTGTATAAAATTGTATCTAGCTGATTTCCTCACAAGTATAAAAAAAATTAGAAGTTGTATGAAATTGTATCTAGCTGATTTCCTCACAAGTATAAAAAAAATTAGAAGTTGTATAAAATTGTATCTAGATGATTTCCTCACAAGTATAAAAAAATTAGAAGTTGTATAAAATTGTATCTAGCTGATTTCCTCACAAGTATAAAGTATAAAGAAATTAAAAATTATATAAAATTGTATCCAGCTGATTTCCTCACATCCAAACACTAGGAGCCTTGGTAGGTAGTCAGTTCCCTGGTGCTGGAGATAGGGAAACTGCAGCCTAAGTTTATTTGGGGGTTCCCATACAAGAATGATTGGTAACGTGTGATCTCTGAGGGTCTGTCCAAATCAGAGATGGGATTTTTTTTTTTTTTGAAGAACAATCATTTCCTAGAAACCTTTGGAAGGGCAGGAGTCAGCTGTGCTTTAGAGACACAAATCTATGGTGGTTGACCATGTCCAATGGGGAGAATGCCCCCAGAATGTTTCATTAAGTATCTTTATTCCCCTCTCTTCCTGAGGAGAAATGAGTTCAGAGCAGCACAGGGACGCAAAGTCACAAGCCAGCTGTATAACAACTGGAATTTGAGCTATTTGATGATCTGAAATCCTGTCCTTTTCCTAGGGCTTGGGATTGTTGACACACTATTCAGAGAAAAGTGTCCAAAGTAGGTAATGATTGACCTTGGCACTATTGAGTAACACACTTGAGCACTGGACCAATACTCGTCATTGGCTCTTGAGCTGGAAAGCTGATAACAGAAAGCTAGGAGGGACCACTAATATATGGGGGTCCAAAGTCTAGATCCACTATAATCTCCACAGGATAGAATCTGGGTTGAATCTAATAGGATGAAATTCAATAAGGATATATTTAGAGGTTTACATTTGGCTAGGAAAGATTAGTTTCACAAATAGCAAACTGGGAGTTAGATATAGACAACGATTTATAGGAAAAAGATCTAGGGATCTAAGGGGAGGACAAGCTTAATAGGCCTCAACAGTACAAAGCAGCTAGCACAAAAAGTTCAAGTATTCCTGAGCTTTTTTTCACAAACATATAATTCTATAGTGTCTAAAGAATTAAAAATAAGGATCACTCAAAAGTCAAAGATGAAAGCAAGCTGCATCCCCTAAGTAACTATGAAAAATAATACCACCAGAGGTTTTTAAAAAATATGGGCTGCAAAGGGCCATTAAAGCCATAGCCCTTTGATCCAGCAGTGTTACTATTGGTCTTATATCCTAAAGAGATCTTAAAGGAGGGAAAGGGACCCATATGTGCAAAATGTTTGTGGCAGCCCTTTTTGTAGTGGCAAGGAACTGGAAAGTGAGTGGCTGCCCATCAGTTGGAGAATGGCTGAATGAGTTGTGGTATATAAATGTTATGGAAATATTATTGTTCTATAAGAAACAATCAGCAGGATGATTTCAGAGAGGCCTGGAGAGTTCTTACAGGAACTGATGCTGAGGGAAGTGAGCAGAACCAGATCATTGTACATGGCAACAGCAAGTTTATATGATCATCAATTCTGATGGATGCGGCTCTCATCAACAATGAGGTGATTTAGACTAGTTCCAATGATCTTGTGATGAAGAGAGCCATCTGTACCCAGAGAGAGGACAGTGGGAACTGAACATGAATCACAACCTAGTATTTCCCTCTTTTTGTTGTTGTTTGCTTGGATTTTGTTTTCTTTCTCATTTTCCTTTTTGATCTGATTTTTCTTGTGCAGCATGATATTTGTAGAAATATGTATAGAGAAATTTCACATGTGTAATATATATTGGACTACTTACCGACTGAGGGAGAGGAGAGGAAGGAAGGAGAAAAAATGAGAACACAGGGTTTTGTAGGGGTGAATGTCGAAAATTAACCATGCATATATTTTGAAAATAAATAAGTCATAATTTAAAAAATAAAATAAAAAAGATGGGCTGACCATGTCTAAAGGTAAGAAGTAACCAATGGAAAGATGGTGTTCTCCAGTGGTATTTTCAGAAATTTCTCAGTCCATTGGGTAGACCTCCTTGTGACAATGACAGAAATGAGAATCACAGCAGAAGGAGCAACCCAGATGAGCTATAACCTGTGTCTTTATCCCACCATAATAATGGGGATTCCTCTTCAAATACATTTTTTCCAATTCTAAAATTCCGTGATTCGGTGATTCTGCTCCTCATTCTTCTGAACAAACCCCAACTGCTACTGTGAAGGCACCATCAAATAACAGCTTAGAATGGAACAGAACCCAATGGTAAAAACTACTTCAGGAATAATGGATTTCGAAGCAGAATGGGAGATATTGTGAAAGGGGATGGGAGGATTCACCAGTTACTACTGACTCAACCGTAGGCAAGTCCCATTGCTCTTGTGAACCTCAGTTTCCTCTTCTGTAAAAGGAGGAATCAATCATACTACATCATATTTATGGTGTCCTCTAAGTCCCTAATTGCCTCTATCAGTTACTCAGGTTTACAGTTGGCTTCATCCTCCCAGAACACAACCGTACAGATGATTGACACGGAGGGAAAATAGATACACATGTTGGGGTCAAATCAAACACAGAGGGCTAAGATCAGGAAAATACAGCTTAATTCAGCCTGACATCCTCGTCAGCCCTCATTAATGTGAGACAATTAATACATTCCATTTTTCATGCAGATGAAAACATTTCCAGGGAGCAGGTCAATAGCTCTCATATGTTCTGAATTTAGGCTCTGCTGGAGCCAGGTGACCCCATCAGTGAATATAACGCAAATTCATTATACAAAAGGACTCCCCTTCCTTCTTAGGAGCTCACACAGAACTCAATTTGGAGCTAATCACTCAAATATTACCCCTCCCATCTCCCCAACCTCTCCATTGAAAGGGAGCTCTGCAGTCTTTTCTGACAAAAGGCAAAGTGAGCATGCATTATTCATCGGCATGAAAGGTATCATTTCATCTGTTTATTTTCTAATTAAGCAAAGGCAGATAAAGAAGCAGTCAATAAACCTAAGTGAATTTTTTTCCCTCTCCATAGCCAGGGATTAAAAGTAGAACAGTATTAATATGCATTTGGGAGTCAATCAAAAAGGGCTTGATTATCAAGGCATCTTGCAAGAGAAATAAAAGCACAGTAGGAGGCTTAAAGAACTTAGTGAAGGGGGCCCCAGGATCACATTTGTGTGGGGAGATGAGAAATAGAAGTTTTAGTCCCCAGCTTGGCCCCCTTCAAAGTTACACAAACTCGAGCAAGTTTTCCCCTTGAACCTCATTTTTCATCTGTAAAATGGGAATTATAAAACTTGACCTATGGGGTTACTGTAAGACATAGATTTTTGTAATATGCAAATGTGGGGTCTTCTCTCAGTGTTTACTGAATGAGGAAGGGAGGCAGGAACTGACTTAGATTATCATTTAACTCTATTACCTGAGTCTCCTTTCTCTCTCCCCTGCCCAAGAAATAATTCTAGGGGAAAAAAAGTAGAAATCCCACCAAACTAAAATTTACAGAGATACATTTTATTTGATTGTGGTCATTAATTTGAATGAATTTTTTCTTCTCTATTCTTCTCTCCCATTCTTCCTAAACTACAAAGAAACAAATTTAACATATGGTATATAATGATTGGCAGATAGATGGTACACCAGATAGAGTATCAGGTATGGAGTTAGGAAGATTCGATTTCCTAAGTTTAAATCCAGCTTCAAACATTTACTAGCTGTGTGACTCTGGGCAAATTATTTCACCCTGTTTGCCTCAGTTTCTTCAACAGTAAAATGAGCTGGAGAAGGAAATGGCAAAGCATATCCAGTATCCAAGAAAACCCCAAATGGGTCATAGAATATGAAATGGCTGAATGACAACATCACAATAAAATGATAAGAAGGTGGGATTAGATGGTCCCCTTTAGCTCTAGCTCTATGTTCTGCTATGCGGTCTGCTATTCTTTAAAGAGCTCTTTAATGATTGCTGGGTAAGAGGAAGGAGAATCTTCTATTACCAGTTTCAAGCCTGAGAAAGACTTTGACACAAGGAATATCAAAAATATATGGGGCCTTAGGTCAAAGAGTAGAATGTTGGTGCTGGAAAAGAAGAATATAGAATATTAGAGCTAGAATATTGAGAGCATATGAGGGCAGATCTAAAAGGGACCTTAGAAGAAAGAATGTTAGAGATGTAAAATTTGAGACTCCAGAATGGTGGTGCTGGGAGAAACCTTAGAAAACAGAATTTCAGAGAGTCTCAGAGCTAACATGCATATCTGAGAATACTTTAAGATGGAAGGTCTATCAGAGCTTTGAAAGTTAGAGATGGCAAGTGCCTTCAAACAAAGGATTCAATGCTATAAAAACCCTAAGAATTACACAGGGTAAAAAATGTAGGAGCCAGAATGTCAGGGAGATTACCTTACTTAATATTCTGATTTTACAGACAATGAAACTAGTAATTGTGGAAATATCAGATTATTGAAAAGAGTAATGATGATCAATAATACTAGTAATTATAAAATCTGATGTGTTATTTACTACTTAAAAAACACCTTTACACATATTATTTCATGTATGGTAGGGATTACTGTACCCATTTTATGTATGAAGAATCTGAAACTAGATGAGGCTAAGTATTCTTACCAGGGTCTATCTTCAAGGTACATTTAATGGTCGTTAAGTGTATGTATTATCTCACTAATATATACTTAGAAGACATTTAACTGATAGAAATAAATGATATCAAAGTGGCATTTAAAACAAGTGGTTATTAATGTCATCACAGTTTCTCTGACACCATATATTTTAGCTGACTTAGAAAAGGTTGGGGAAATATTAAATATAAACAGCTAGTTGAGTTAATTAGTATTATTGATTGTTATAGTAATAACAACAACAATAAAGGAGATGGAGATAGATAGTCTAAGGATACATATTGATAAATGGGTCAAAAATTTACAGAAAAATCAAAAAATCAGAAAAAGGAGACATCGTTCCACTGTGTAATAAAGATGCTTAACAAGAAGTAGATATGTCATTGGATTTGTCTTGATGGAACCTATCAAATATTTCAGGTCCAGGAAAGGAATAAAAAATGCTTTGTGGGCAATATCTATGTAAACTCAATGATGTTTTCAAAGCCTGGAACAAATTACTGAATTGTGTAATAGAAGCAGAGAAGTTTATGGCACTAATTTGGGACCAGGTCATCACTACCAGTACTTAAATAAAGATTATCTTTGGATACTCAAACTGAGTGATTAATAAAGATTGTGCAAAGAAATCTTAGAAAATAGGCAACATGTGACTACAGATTGCAAAAAACTAAGGACCTATGTAAAGAGATTTGATTAGGTAGTAAATATCATATCTTAGAAGTCTGTTATCTTTCATGGATTGTCAGATGACAATTTTTTGTACCGCAAATCTAGATCTCAAAATATCCTTTGGAATCAGTCTTTAAAGTATATTGGAACTCAAATATTATCACATAGAGAACTATCATCCCCAATTATCATGATGTAACATGAACACATAAAAACTTAAAAATAGTTTCTTTCATAGCTATCCCCACAATTCCAAGCAAAATAAAACAAAAAGCTTTCAAAATACAAAAATGCTCCAAAAAAAAAAATACAGGAGCTGAGATTTATCCATTTTGCCACATATGGTCTAAGTTTAGGCAACTTTCCTCTGGACTGTGTAAACTTGAGGAACACTATTTTATATCCACTTTTTATACTATATCACCTTAGCATAAAACTAAGTCTTTATAGCTAATAGATATTTAATGATAATGAGTGGTGGGGGAACCACCAGTGGGGGCTCATGAGATGTACTACTAGATAAAATACCTCCTAGTCTTTTGGATTTCCTAGAATCATGAATGAAGAAGAACAGATGTTCTCTGGGAACCAAAATCTCCAGCATGAGTGAGGTTTGGTACCATAGTCCTAGAAGTTGTTGCACATGGCAAAGATTATTTAAAGAGGAGCTCTATTCAGATCATCTCATTTCTAACCTGGTTGCATTACTTTGGAACTTCAATGACTTTTCCACTATAACCCAGAAACAAGTATATTCCCTGGCTTCCTCCTCCTTTTTAATTATGTTCTCTGTGTTTTCTTTCCCCATTACCCTGTAAGCTCCTTGACAGTAGGGACTCATTTTCCTTTCTGTAGCGGTTAGCATAGCACCTACCACATAGTAGGAACTTCTGTGTGTTCAATCATTTCACTTGGAAACAACGCTATTGAGCCACAGACTGTCCAACAATAGGCACTTGATAAACTGACTGACCAGCAGAATCATCCAAGTTTTCTTGTCTTCTATTTGTGTCATACTAAGGATCTTTTCAGTGGCCTTCCTGAAGATGACTTTATGTCTAAAAAACATATTTAATAATAATAGAAAAAGAAAAACCATTGTTTTATCACTTATATAATCATTTCATGAACCTATGCAAACAATCTGTGTCTCGATTGTTTTTGGTCTACCTGAATCCCATCAAACAAGATCGGGGGAAAAAACAAAAATAATGATTATGATGATGATGAGAAAAATAAAATAATCTTTTCATTTCTAAAACACTTTAAAATTTAGCAAGCATTTTCTTCATAACAACCCTCTGAAGCATATAGTTAAATGAGGCAATTGAATGACTAAGTGAATAGAGCACTGAATTCAGCCTCAGACACAATTACTAATAGTGTGATTTTTGGCAAGTTACTTAACTGATCTTTGTCTCAGTTTCCTCAACTATAAAATATAATAGCACCTGTGTCCATAGTTAATGTGAAGATCAAGTAAAATAATATTTGTAAAGTGCTTAGGAAAGTTCCTGATACATAGTATATAATGTGTAAATATCATCATCATCATCATCATCATCATCATTATCAACCCAATTTACAAAATAAGAAAACTGAGGCTCAAGGTGCTAATCTGTGCCAAAAAGCTAGTGAGACTCATGTCCAGAATTCAAACCCAACTGATTTGAACTAAACCCAGAATTCCTTCTATATCATTTATCCACCATATTCATAAATGATACTTTCAGCAGGTAATAGAATAGGTCTATATTGGTCAAACAAGTATTTAATAGCCTCTGTGACCATAGGCATAGAACACAAACAAAACATCAAGATAGTCACTGGATAGATATTGAGGAATGGTCCCTGGCTGGGAATCGGAATGATGGCAGATGGCCCACAATGTTACCCAATTTAGGAACCTAAATTCAATTTGCTTTCATTCAACTTAATCTTTAGCCAATGCAAGTATTGAATCACTAGAAGCAAGCCCTCCCTAATGTATTCAAGGAACTACATGCAGAAGCCAAGAAAAAGACTCCATTCATCATGGAGGACATTCCGACTTGGGTCCATAGGTCCTTCCCAAGCCGAGTTCTGATAAGTCTAATAACAGCATTAGTCGTCAGCTCTATAGCACGTTAAGGATTGCAAAATGCTTCATACACATGACATCCCTTATTCCTCCCAACAACCCAGTGAGGTGAGTTCCTCAGGAAGCTCTAGCTCCATTTGAAAAATGTGAAATTGAGGCTCCAAGAGTACCCTAGACACAGTATTGACAAGCATTTCCATCGCCTTCTTTAGTTTAGTTTAAAAAAATCCATGATAGGTTTGTTTTGGGGGAATCATAATTCATTTTTACATTAGCCCACTCAGCCTCCCAGTTCTGCAGGCTGGCGCTTGCATATTTAAACAGTCACTCTAATTACCCTGGCTTGATTACCCTCCTCTTTGAAACCCTTCCCTGGGTGTCATCAACAGTTCACTGCTTTGTTATGTTTAGATTCAGAAAAGCTAATGTGTTCCATATTCACTCATTCTAGAATGATGAGCAATTTTTTTTCTCTTTAAAAAAAATATAGATAGCTATAAATGTGAATCGGACCTGAAGCTCTGAAGACACTTTTGGAATAAGAAGTGGAGAGGGAGGGAGGGAGAAGGGAGGGTAGACTGGATCCTTTGCAGTAAAACAGCTGAAATTGTGAAATAGCTAGCATTAGGCAATATAGAAGAGGTCAATCAATAGAAATAACTCAATGATTTATGGCTTTACATTAGGTTAAAAGATAACCTATGATATTCATTAACTCATCAAGAAATAGTCCTGGGCCAAGTCACCTCTCACATGTGATGCTTTCTGGGATTCATCTAAAATGCAACAGTAGCTACTCTCCTCAGCAGTATTTTCAAGAGGGAGTGAACATTAACAGGGAAAATATAGAGAACCCCCCCACCCCACCCCCAGGAGATATGGCATGGTGCAACTTGAAAGAAGGCTGGAGAATAGCAGTTTGAAGATTAGTGAGTAGTTCAATCCTGAGAGTGCATGAGGAAGAACATGGAAGCAGGCAGATTATGGTTTCCCTTCAAGTGTCTGGCTATGTAGTTTATATTGAAACAATAGGAAATTTAGACTTTTTTATTGGATGAATGATAGAGTTAGATTTGTGCAATATTTTGGCAATTGTGTGGATGATAAAATAAAAAGGGGAAAAATTGTAATCAGGGAGGCAAGGTAGAAAAAAGAAACTTTTAATTTTTTTTTAGGTTAGGTTATTATAGTTGTCCAGAATAGAGGCTTTTGAGGGCCTAAAGTGAGGCTGAAAAAAAATGATGAATGCTATAGTTAATAGAGGAGGTAAGAGTTAGTAAAAGAGGCAAGCAGGTCAGGATTTGGTGATTGTATGTGGGAGAGAAGAAGGGAAAGGGAAAAGCTAGATCCAAGAAATGGGTCTGCATGAACGAATGAGAGGATGCTGGGTGACACAGCCATATAATTCCAAAGTCAGTCGGGACCTATTGCCTAATGTCACACAGGTAGTAAGTATCAATGCAAGTAGAAAGTAGCTCATTCAAATATCAGGAGTCTAAATCTTAGTCAGCTTTTCATAGATTGTCATCAAGTCAAGAGCAAGTAGATTGGCTGAAAGAATGGAGTTAAAGTTGCAAAGGCATATTGGGATCAAAAAGTGGTGAGCCTTAAATGACAGGCTCACTAGGGAAGAGGAAGCCATGGAAGGAATTTTTATTAGAGAATGAATGGAATTGATACCGAGTTCTATAGAGAGACTGCTGGGGTAGGATGTATACAAAATGAATTGGAAGGGGAGAAAGCAAACAGGAGAACTTGGGAAGGAGAGAATGGTAAGGAAGCTATTATAATCATCCAAACTTGTTAAGAAGAAAAATGAATGAAAAATATAGAATTGGAAAAGAAGGAAGGAGGGGAAAGAAAGATGGAAGAGAGGGAGAAAAGAAGGAAAGAAGGAAGGAAAGAAGGAAGGAAGGAAGGAAGGAAAGAAGGAAGGAAGGAAGGAAGGAAGGAAGAAGGGAGGAATGGAGAAAGGGAAGGAGGGAGGCAAGAGAGAGGGAGGAAAAAACGCTAGTACTGGAGTCAGAGAAACTTGGAGTCATACCCTTCCTTTGGTACTTAATACATGTGGGAACTTAGGGGTAACTCACTTTGCTTCTCTAGACCTAATTTTCCTACATAGTAAAGCTAGGAAGTTACTTTAATGGCTTCTAACTTCCCTTCCAGTTCTAGAACTGTGATCATCAGCCAGAGTATTTTAGGATTGGAAGAAGTCATAGAGGCTATATAGTCTAACCTACTCTGGAAAGAGAAATCTCTCCACGGCAAATCCAACAGTTGCTCATGCAGCTTGGATCAAAAACATCCTGAAGCAAAATTTTTATATTTTGTACAGGTAGGAAGGTTTTCTTCCCACAGACTGTAATCTTCCATTGTTTCTAGTTCTGTCCTCTGGGACCAAGCAGAAAATGTCTAATCCTAGCCCCACAGCCCTCCAAATATTGCAAAAAGCTTTCATGCCTCTTCTAAGTGTTTTCTTTTATGGGCTAAACTTCCTTCATCCTCTTCTCAGATGGCATGGACTCAAGGCCTTTCACCCATCCTCCACCATTGTGATATTCTCCAATATGTCCATTTTTATTGTTCTGTCTTTCAATAACATCCAACTCTTTGTGACTCCACTTGGGGTTTTCTTAGTAAAGATATCAGAGCTTTCCCCAGCTTCTTTTACAGATGAGAAAAATGAGACAAACAGAGTGACGTGACCTGTCCAGAGTCACACAGCTGTTAAGTGTCTGAGGCCAGATGGCTGATATCAGACCCAGCTTTCTCCACTAAGCCACCCCATGCCCAATTTCTCAATGACTTCCTAAAACTGAGCCAGCATCCCAGATTTCATTCATATGGGGTGGAGTAGAACAAGATTATTACCTCTTCATTTTTGGAAGTTCTCAAAAGTAATTCTTCCCATTAGACTATAAGCCTTGGGAAAGCAGGGGAGGTCTTTTGCCTTTCTTTATATTTACAGGACTTAGCATAGTAGCTGACAAATCGTTGGCTCTTAATAAATGTCCATTGACGGACCTTTAATAACAAGAACCAAACACTATGGTTTGCTCAGGGCATCAAGTCTGGCCAGGACATCCCCATTCCTTTATAGCAGTCTTACTCCAAGATCAAAGCCACAGATTCAAAAGACTGGAAGGAACTTCAGAACCTGCTTAGTCAAACTTATTATATCCAAAGACACATCTCTGTACCCAATAGATGATCATTTACTCTTTGCTTATAGACTTAGTGAAAAGAAACCCACTACCTTCTGATAATTTAGAAAACAGAAAGTCAAAGCTAAGAGGGTCTTTAAAAAGGGAATGTCAGAGCTTGGGAGGGTCTAGAACAGAGAACTGCAGATCTGGAAGGACATAGAACAGACTATATCACAGTTGAGGACTCCAGAAAATCAGGCTGTTCAGGAATTGAAAGTGAGAGCCAGAAGTAGGCTCACTTTCCCCAGACTGCTTACAGAACTTTACCAGGCCCCCCATAATTTTCATATTTTATTTTGTGCTCTAATTATTCTTCTTCATGTCTTATCTCCCCTACTAAGCTGTCACCTGTTTCAGAGAAAGGACTATATCTTATTCATCATTGTGACATATGTCCTGACTTTCTCCTCCCCACTTTCCTACTTCTAATCTTCAATGGCTCAATATCATGGGCTATCATAAGAATCAAGAATGGGGGATAGATGGATTAACCCTAAAATCTGGGTATATAAAATATTATCATGGGCACATATGATGGAAAAAATAAGACAACAAGCCAAACATGTAGCAATGGGATGGCAGACTGAGAATTGCCCTGATATCCAGAGGATATTAAAAGACCCAAAGAAAGTCCACAATGTTGACTAGATCTTCCGGGGAGGACTTGTAAGGAGGAAGCTCACTAACATGAGCCACACTGTATAATAATGACAGCTCACACGTACAGGTATCCCTTCTACATCTTGACTTTCCCCATTGTGGCTTTGATATGCCATAGATTTAGCAAGAGAAATTAAACTGGTATATTTGGTGAGTTTTATAGAAGCCTTGGATGACACTTTAAGGCCAGTATATGACACAGAACAATTTTAGGAACCTAGAAATGCAGAAATTATCTGTATAGTGCTATATAATATCAACATATTTTATCTTTTACTACCATATTAATTCTTATTTCTTTTCTTGTTTTGAAGGGGGGGCCAAAACATTTTACATGGATTTTCCAGGTTGTAAGGACACTGTGTCCCTAAATCCATCACATGGAAGGGATAACTATACATAGATAGGGCCAAGTACTTGATCTGAATCAATAGTCCAATGAGACGGATACTATGACAACCTCACTTTCACAAATGGAAAAAAAAAAAGATACTGAGATAAGTTCAGTGATTTGTCCAGGGCTATACACAACTAGTAAATATTTGAAGCTGACTCCAAATCTAGGACTCTATCCACTGTGCATACTGCTTCTCAGGGTAAGAAGATATTCAGGGATATTAAAATAAAGTCAAATAATAGAGGAATTCTCATTTGTAGCAGTGACTGGTCTTTGTTCTGGAAAGGCTATTCTGAAAGATCTTTTCCTCATCCGGGTGGAGAGGCAAGGGGTTGCAGGAGCAGAAATTTGGAAACATTTCTCTACTAATATTTATTCATGGATTTTCTTAGTTTTATTTCTTCCTTATAAGGGAGGATTCTGGGGATAGCATGGATGAGAAAGGATTTTATTTTGAGAAATAATAGGTAGGGGAAAAAAACCCACAATTTTTGGAAGGTTTATGAAGGTTTGTGATACTTCTCATAAGGAGAACTTATACATATGAGCTCCCAGATGAAAGTGCTTTGTGTATAAGAGGAATGAGGGTCCTGGCTTTGGAACCAAGAAGATATTTGGAAGCACATCTGACTTCTGATATTTCCTATCTGTTTGTTGTTGTTCTTTGTCCTTCATTCTTGCAGAGGACCAGAACATGAAGGAGTCAGTGAGTTGAATTGAAATGGGAAGGGCTGGACAAGGTCCCCTGCCTCGCTTTCCCCTCCAGAGCCATCTGGGTCCAGTGACCAGATACAGATGAAGATGAATCTGGGTGAAATAGGAGACCCTTGCCTTTCAAAGCTAAGATCTTCAGTAGGACCCAGACAAGTCTCTTCAGGTCTTTGGGACTCTGTTCCTTCATCTGAGGTGCCTTACAGCTCTAGATCTCTGATCCAATGAGCTTAATTAATGAGCCAGTATTATGTAGTGAGCCGCCTGTGGAGTCAGAGGGGTCAGATTTAAATCCCAGCTCTGCCATTTACTTCTTATATGACCTTGTTAAGTCACTTTAATTTCATACCTAGTTACCTTCTCTGTAAAACCAGAGGATTGGGCCAGATGATCTCCAAGGTCCTTTCCAGGACTACATCTAAAATCCATAGGAATTAGATGGACTTCCCAGTCTTCCTCTTTCCTTGAGGAGCACCTAAGAGGACGTTTTTGAATTTTGGAGGAAATCTGACAAGAACATGCAGAAGCTACACTTAGCACACCAACCAACCACATGAGCAAACCCCATATCAAGCAACATGGCTTCAGGGGGTGGAAAAAGGAGGGGGCTGCAGCTTTAAGGACTTGGAAACGCTAACGAGACTCCTGCCTGATTAAACACAATTTGTATTGTCAATAAGAAATGCAAATGACTATTTTACTGGCAAATATTGCATTACATATCAGGATTAAATTGCATCTCGAGCATAAGTGGTGAGGTCAAATTAGAGATGAACATCCCCCTCTAAGGCCCTGGGCCTCTGGAGAGCAAGCTAGGACATATGAGAGAGGGCATAATAATAACCTGCCATCAGATGCTATTTCAACTAAAATAGAAACCAGGCCAGTTTCTCTTAGTGGAGAGCTACTTGTAATCCCTGAAATAGGAAGGGAGGACAAATGAAACCCATAATCCCTTGCTACTTACACGGAATACTCTCACTAATCTGAATGAATTGAGAAACTCAATTCCATTTGTATTAAAACATACAGAAACACAAATGTAGATTAAGAAGTCAAGAGGACACGGTTGCTCTCAACTCCTTGGCCATTTTGATAGGCTCCCCATTTCAGCCTAGGACTGATTCTACTACAAAGGAATTGTAGAGTCGCATCTGGAAGAGACCCGAACACAGGAGCTCTCAGTGGATTTGCCAAGGCTCACCTATGAGTTTCCATAGGCGTACCAAAAATAATTCTGGATGCTACGTTTCTCCGAATAAAGGATATTTATAAAGAATATGAATTTTGCTTACTTAATAAATATAGTACTGACAAATAAGCAGAACTTACCATATGACACAGTGACCTTACAACATATCAGATTTTGAATGGGCAAAGAGCTCCCAAAAAAAATACCTGTTCTAAGAGATTAGAGATAATTCAAGCATGGGAGTATTCTATACTGTTGCAAATAGAAACATTCAGTGTGCCCTGATTCCTCTCAGTAAAGAAAAAACTATACCTAGAGATTTAAAAAAAAGTCCATGAATCACCACTTTGGAACATAATGTGTTGGAACAAAGCATGTTAGAGTTGAAAAGGACCTTCAGATGCAAAATATTCTAAGTAGAACGGACTGTTTTAAAATATGACATGTTAGAGCACATCATTTTCAATGTCAACTGAAAGAAAGCTTAGAACAGAGAGGGCTTACTCTGCAAGAGACTTTACAAGAGAGCATATAAAAATTGGAAGAGATTTTAGAACGTGGAATGGCAGAGCTGAGAGTAATCTTAGAGCATGGGATGTCAGAGCTCAAAGCAAACTTAGAACCTCAATTTTCCTACCAAAGAATTTAGAATATCTTCTAAGCTTTAGAAAAGAGAATATTTTATAATTGGGAAAAATAAAATGCTATTAAGTGGAAATTTTTTTAATATGGGAAAAAAAGAAAAGAGAATGGTAAATCTGTAAGAGACCTTAGAATGAAGATTATTATAGTGGGAGAAGACTTCAGAACATAAACTGTTAGAACTAGAACCTTAGATATTATTAAGAAAAGAAAGCCTTACCTAGGGGGGGACTCTTATTTTAAAGATAAGAAAATTGAGACTGAAGATTGCACAATGGTCTTTTGTTGGTTGGAGAGCTGGAACTTGAACCCAGACCTCCCAACTCCTAGTCCCATGCTTTTGCCCCAACTGTACTCTCTCCCCACCCCCTTTGGCAATCCCAGCTCATCAACATCTCCTCCTTTGAAACTGCAGCATGGATCTCACTAAAAAATACAGCTTCACAGCTGTTGGAGCCGAGCATCCTGATTTCTAAAATTGTGAATAATCATTGCTGGCATCTGCGAGTGGAAAAACTGAAACTCTAAAGAAATAGCTCATCACTGCATTATGCTGTGATCAAACCTCAGGCAGGCAGGCAGGCAGGCAGAGGCCCACATGCTAGCACAGTTGTGCATTTACATTCAAAGATACACATGTGACAGTGTTTAAATAGGACTGCTCAATTCCCCAAATTTCCCCCTTTATAATTCCTCTCCCCCCTTTCATTTTTTCAGATTAGCTCCAAAAGAGGCAAGTCTAAATACCTTGTTACAATTATTGTCGTTTTCTTTCTGAAGGTTGGAAAGGATTTCAAGAGTTGTTGGTAAACATGATTAATTCAAGGAGAAACCAAAGAGACTTTCTGACTGCCAGGGATTCTGTAAACAGCCCCCAGATTCAAAGGATTTCATTAATTTGAAAATGCTGACCATTTAGCTAGAACCCTTATCACAAAGCAGAGAAAATTCCCGGTAACTCTGAGATCACCATGAGCAATGGCTCTGAGATTTTAGCCAGCAAGGGGATTAAATGACCCAGCCTGACATGTCTTCACCAGCACCAACCTAAAGCACACTATTATTCTAGAGCTAGAAGGAACCTCAAAGTCCATCATAAACCATCTTAACCTGGAGTCTGCGAACACGTTTAGTGTTTTAAAATGTCAGGTATTTAAATATTAATATTAAATATTAAAAATACAAAGTATTTTAAAATACTTGGATAATTATATTGTGAAGTTGATTTTTATCAGAAGGCTGATTTCAAGTCTCTCCTCTGACTCTACAGACAATACTCTTTCAGCTGTGCCACACAGCGTTTATTGGATTCTATTTCAAAATAAGGCATGTGAAGAAATGAGTTATTATTACCCCTATCTTAGAGAAGGGGAAACAGGTATAAGAGAGCCGAATTGAAAGGCCCCTGTGGTAGCATGGAGCACATCTAGAATAGTTGCCAGCACGCAACAGAAGCTAAATAAATATTTATTAGATTAAAAGGGACATAGTGTTAGGCTGGAAATCAGAATGAATTGGGTTCAGTGCCTCTGAGTTATTCTCTGAGAATATAAATCCTTCTATATCTCTCAGCTTTAGTTCCTTCAGATGTTAAGTGATGAAAGCAATTCTTGCTCCATCTAATGAGATAATGTATATAGCCTTCTCTATGGAAACAATAATGTTTCATGTATTTTCCTCAGCTTAGAAAACCAGTCAGTCGATGAGCAATGGTTAAGGGTCGCTACCCACTAGGCACTGTGTTAAATGCTAAAGTTACAAAGAGAGATAAAAAGAGCTCTCCTCAGTGAGCTCACAGTGTAATGGGGGAGACAACTAGCAGACAAACATGGAACAAACAAGCTCTATATAGGATAGATAATAAAGAAGTCACTAGAATTGAGAGGCTGGGAAGGATTTCCTATAGATGATGGGATTTTAGTTGGGACTTTAATAAATAATGCTGCAAATATTTCAGAGCATCCCAGACCAGATGCTGGACAGTACCCGGGACATCATCTGTTGAACTACTTCATTTTGCAGTTGGGGAAATAGAGATCCAGAGAAAACAGGTGTCTTTCTCCGATTACATAAATCATGAGTAACAAAGCCAGAATGCTGAGTCTAGGGCCTGTGAAGTCAAATTTGAGGTCAATGCACTGAACTATTATACTTTTCTATTGCACTATTTGTTCTCGCTCCTCTTCCAGTCATATGTACCAGAAACAAATGCATGAAGTAGAAAGAAGCATTTATTAAAGGGGAAAGGATGATAAGTATTGAAATAGCATCTATTATGGGACAGGTTGTGTTAAATACTTTTTGCAAACATTGTCTCATTGATTTTCACAAAAATGATGTTTCTAGAGGCTATTGTTACCCCTATTTTACAGCCGAGGAAACTGAGGCACAGAAGTTCAATGACTTGCCCGGGCTGGCACAGAAATCAGGAGCCAGGACTCCAGGTTCAGAGTTTATCCACTACAACACCAATTGCCTTTACGTGCAAAGTACCATATCTACTGCAGAGAATACAGACAGGAAAGTTAGAGCGTTCCTGATTTAAGGTGCTCATCTTCTCAAGGGGGGAGACAAAACCCACCTAAGTCAAGAGCTGAAATGTATAGCATGCTTTAATTAAGCTTCACCTATTTTAACACTAATTATGTCACCAGAGTTTCCAAAGAATCATAAACAAGCAGTAGGTTCAGTTGACACTACAGAGCTTCTGATACTTAGCTAAAATTAGGAACTTGGTCTGAGCATCTCCTCATTTTCCTTGATTGCACTTAACTCATCCATTCATTAATAATTTGTACCCAAATAGTGCTGGGAATTGTAGACTCAACCTAGGAAGAGAAAAGCATTGAAAAATGACATACTATTTAATTACCTGAACCCTGATTCAAGCCACAAACCTGCTTTTATACTGTCTATTTGGCCATGGAAACTACTAGTTAGAATGAAACCCGGGGTTATATAAATGGATGATCCAAGTAGAAACAGGAACCAGAAACAATTCCAGTCCTGGTAGTTCTGCAAATGTCTTATGTGAAATTGGGCCCTCACTTTTCTAGTCAATAAAGCTGCACAACATCTGGACTTAACCAGATGAAATTGGTTTGAGCTGGTTTCCCAAACGTGGAAAACTTTCCTGTCACTTGGTTAGTTGTTTTTTCTAGCATTTAAGGGTTGAGTTTTGTGACAAACAAAAGTATTTCACTGATTTCTTGTGTCTTTAAAGCTGTAGTTAAGACTGGGAGTCCTCTTAGCAGCACCTTCTGATAGCCAAGAACTGAAAACTAAGTAGATTGCTATTGATCAGAGAACATTAAACAAATTGTGGTACATGAATGTAATGAAGTATTACTGAGCTGTAAGAAATGATGAATAATATAGATAAGATGGAAAGACTTTTCTGAACTGATGCTGAATTAAATGAATAAAACAAAGGGAAAAAACCACAATAACAACACATATGTTAATGTAAAGACTCACAAAACAAAAGAAATTGTTACCATTTTTATAAGCTTGCTAATCTTTCTTTTTTCTTGTTTTCTTGTTTACTTTCTTTCTTTTTTTTTCTTTCTTTCTTTCTTTCTTTCTTTCTTTCTTTCTTCTTTCTTTCTTTCTTCTTTCTTTCCTTCCTTCCTTCTTCTTCCTTCTTCCTTCCTTCCTTCTTTCTTTCTTTCTTTCTTTCTTTCTTTCTTTCTTTCTTTCTTTCTTTCTTCTTTCTTTCTTTCTTTTTTTTTCTTTCTTTCTTTCTTTCTTTTATTTTCCTTCCTTACCTCCTTTTTTCCTTCCTATTTATTTATTTATTTATCTATCTATATTACTTCTTCTACTCCACTGAAGAAAATAAATCCATAGTCATCTAACATTGCTTTCAATGTCAGTGTCAAAACTTGCTGGTGTATTGATTGATTTTGCAAATTGTTTTTCATGTTCTTCTCAAAAAACAAACAAACAAACAAACAAACAAAAACAGCAGGTGGCACAATGGATAGATCCCTAAAGTCAGGAGGATCTGACTTGAAATCTGGCCTCAGACCAGTTGTGTGACCCTGGGCAAGTCACTTAACCCCAATTGCCTCAGAAAAAGAAATAGCAAACAAAACAAAACAAACAAAAAAAAAACCCTGCATTATAAGAGATGGAGATGGCTAGGTATCAAGATGGATAAGCACTAGACTTGGAGTAGGAAAGATTCATATTTCTGAGTTCAAATTTAGCTTCAGGAATTTAGCAGGTATATGACCCTGGACAAGTCATTTAACCTTGTTTGCCTCAGTTTCTTTAATTGTAAAATGACCCGGAGGAGGAAATGGCAAACCATTTCCAAATGGAGTCAAAAAGAGTCAGACACAGATGAAATGACTGAACAAGAATAAATACAAAAAAAATTTAAGAGATGAGTCTCTGGGAGAAGGAAAGAGAAGATACTAAGGGGAACCTAGGTTATATAAAAACAAATAATATTAATAAAAGTCCATTTTTGAAGGAATAGATGTTCCAAGAAATGTACAGAAGTAGCAGTTCAATAACTTTTAGAATTATTGAAGCAGATGTTTGTATGAGGAAACAACCTTTGTAAGGATCATCCAAGTTAACAGTGAAACAAGATAAATCTCTTACACTAAAGCAAAAAAGTGCAGTCAAAAATTTTTTAAATGCAAAATCCTGATAAGTTATTATTTGAAGGACTTTAGAATATAAACTAATACCTTCAGAGTGACCTGACATCTGGAAGAATTGTTTTATGTGGTAGAAGATAGTTTTAAATGGAAGAAGATTAAGACCAGCAAAAGGACAGTTTGATGGAACAGGGGATAAAATGCTGGGTTTTGAGTTTATAAAGATCCGAGTTTAAATCCAGCCTCCACCATTTGCTAGCTAGTGTGCCCACTAGTGTGACTGGGCAAATCACTTAATCTTTCTCATCTATAAAATAAGGATAATAATAACATCAACCTCCCAGTCTTATTGAATGGATAAAATACAATTATAAAGCACTCTATAAATCTTAAGGAACTATATAAATGTTTGCTTTGGTAATAACAATGATAACAAAAATAGACATAACAGGTTTTAATCATGACCATACTTGTCATGTGCAAGACAATAAAAAGACAAGAATACTGAAAACTGAGAAGAGGTATTATTTAACTTATGACACTTTTCTTCTTTCACAGTTATACCAAATTCTAAGAAGTCCTAAAAAGCAATATATCCAAGATCTGAATTTTTTCATCAAACTACAAAACATTTATCCCTAAAAATATATGGGAGATTTTTTTAAACTTACAATAGCCCTGGAAGTCTTATCTCAATTGAAAGAACACTAAATTCTCTTAAATCTAATCAGTTTATTGAGAAACAGAATTCTTATGGAGTTATATAAAATCCCAAATGGAGATGGAATACGACAACATAACCATATGCCACACTACACATCATAAATGGTTAAGAAATTTATCTAAAAGATGGAGATAAAGATCTTTCAAGCACCTGCAATTTGTCTGATTTAAAGCCTGCAATACTTTGGACTATAATTTGGAAAGGCTACATTTGGAAAAACAAACTCTTGATTAAAGGTATGTTTATATAATCTACAGTGCTAGGGTGAGATCTCTCAATAAAACATTATATAGTATATCTGAAAGTGTGGTAAACTGGATGCTAAAGCTGGTGATATAAATGATTACATAAAAACATTTCATATGAAAAGTTTTTCAATATGTCAAAAATATATGGTTTATTTTATATGTTAATAAATGAATTTAATAATTTTATTTTGCCCTGACTAATTTGCATTCCACTTTACCTCTAAAACGTCTTGATTCCTCTACTAAGTCTATTTCAATTACATCAATACCTAGCTTAGGTCATTCTTTGTAATATATCTTTGTGACCATATATGGATAAAAAAATGAAAGGAAAGAACCCATGTACCCTGCCTTATACCCTTATGATTTCCAGCCCTTTCTACCCATCCTGATGCTATCTAATCCAGTAATGCTATCTGAAACAGCTAGAAGAAGAGCTCCTTAGGAACAAGAATGACTTGCTTTGCTATTTGTATTTTCCAAAACTAATCAGAAGGGCTTCACAGAGAGTAGGTGCTAAATAAATGTTTATTTTCATTAGAAAGAGCTTGGACTAGGATTCAGGAGACCTAGATTTTAGTGCTGACTCTACCCAAAATTAGATGTGTGATGAGACTCAAGTCCTTCAACTATAAAATGGAAGGGTTGGACTAAAGTCTCATCTAGTATTCCATATATAAAGATCTCTTTTAGCTAGACTCCTTTGTGTTTCTAATGCTGTATGGATCAATCTGCTCTGTTTTCCTTAAAAAATTACTTTGCAGAAGAAAGGAAGGCTGTGAAAACATCTTCATTCAATTGTCACAGTCCTGTTTGCTCTTAGTACACGGGGTATCTTTTAAATGTTTTTAGCTTGGCCGTCAAAGCCAAAGATTACCTTCCATCTGAGGTCTTTTCTATCTAAATCTCACTCTATTAACAACAAAGAAAGCATGGGGTACCAATCATGATTTCAGACCAAAAAAAAATGAAAAATGGATCTAATTAGCAGAGATAAAGGATGAAAGTATATCTTGTTGAGATGTACCACAGACAATCAATGCTAAACATATAAGCACCAAATGGTATGGCATCTAAATTTTGATGTGGAAATTGAATAAATTACAGGAAAAAATAGATAATAAAACTATACTAGTGAGGGACCTCAACTTTTCACTTGAGAACCAGATCTCAAACTGGATTATAAAGAATTATCAAAACAATCTGGTACTGAGAAATAGAGTGGCGCATCAGTGGAACAGATTAGGTTCAAATTACATTATAGTAAATGAACATAGTAATTCAGCATATGATAAACCCAAAGGCCAAACATTTTGGAACAAAAACTCATAATTTGATGAAAACTTCTGGGAAAATTGGAAACCAATACAGCAGAAATTAGGTACCAACTAACACTTCATACCACATACAAAAATCAGGTTAAAATGAACCTCATTTTGATTTATATCTAAAGGGTGATACCATAAGGAAATGAACAGAACAAGGAATCATATATTCAAATATTTATTAGGTATATGACCCTGAGCAAGTCACATAATCTAGTTTGCCTCAGTTTCCTTAGCTGTAAAATGAGCTGGAGAAGGAAATGGTATTAATTTCCAATTTATATATAAGAAAAGAATTTAGGAACAAAGAAAGTACACAGAATATTGCAAAATGTAAAACAGATGGATTTGATTTACAAAATTAAGGAGTTTTTACATAAATAAAATAATGAAATCAAAAATCATAATGAAAGCAAAAAATGGGGCGGGGAGAGATTTTCAACAAGTAAATCTGATAGAGGGCTCGTTTCTCAAATATATAGAAAACTGAGTCAAATATATATATAAAAATGTCATTCTCCAACTGATAGGTGGTCAAAGGATATGAATAGGCAGTTTTTAGACAAAGGCAACTTTAGAAAGTAACCTGTAATCATATAAAAATGCCCTAAACCACTAGTGATTACAGAAATGCCAACTAAAATAATTCTGAGGTATCACTTATCAAGTTAGATAATATCTTGCAGAAAATGTGGGAAAATTGGGACACAAATGCACTGTTCATGGAATTGTGAATTGATCCAATCATTCTGGAGAGAAATTTAAACTATCCAAAAAGCTATAAAACTGCATACTCCTTGATCTAGCAATAACATTTATAGGAAAGAAAAAGAAAGAAAGAAAGAAAGAAAGAAAGAAAGAAAGGAAGGAAGGAAGGAAGGAAGGAAGGAAGGAAGGAAGGAAGGAAGGAAGGAAGGAAGGAAGGAAGGAAGGAAGGAAGGAAGGAAGGAAGGAAAGAAGGAAGGAAGGAAGGAAGGAGGGAAGGAAGGAAGGAAAGAAGGAAGGAAGGAAGGAAGGAGGGAAGGAAAGAAGGAAAGAAGGAAGGAAGGAAGGAAGAAAAAAGAAACAAACAACAAGGGAAAGAGGGAAAGGAGGAAAGAAACAAGGAAGAGAGGGAAAGGAGGAAAGAAAGGAACCTATTTATACAAAAATATTTAAGGCAGCTCTTTTTGTAGCAGCTAAGATTTGGAAACTGAAGGGATGCTTACCAATTAAGGAATGGGTAAGCAAACTATGGTAGATGTTTGTAATAGAATATTATTGTGCTATAAGAAATGACAAGCAGATGATTTCAGTTGAACCTAGAAAGACTTACATGAACAGATTCACAGTGAAATGAACAGAACCAGAAAATTGTACACACCAACAATATTGTTTGATGAAGAACTGTGAATGACTTAAGACAATCTCAGCAATACAATGATCCAAGACAATCCCCAAAAGACCAATAATAAAACCTGGTGTCTGCATCCAGAGAAAGAACTGATATTATTTTAATAGAGACTGAAGTATGATATTTTCACTTTTTTTCATTTTTTCTTGAATTTGAGTCTTCTTGTCCAAAATAACTAATATGGAAATGTTTTACATAATTGCACTTGTATAACCTATACCTGATTACTTACTGTCTCAGGGAGGAGAGAGGGCAGGGAGATGGGGATAGAAGGCGGAACTCAAAACTTTAAGGAAAATGTTAAAAATAACTATATATAATTATAACATGACATAATCAAATGTGAAACTACCCTGGAAACAATGAAATTATACTTAATAGGCAAAAGCTTATATTTTCTTAACCTCCTTGGAGGAGCAGATGGAGGTCCTGCCTGGATCCATCAAAAGTAGTCTTTCTTTCAAAATGTCATTGACTGCTAGGCATTAATCAGGTATCATTAAGCGAAAAAAGGCAAATAACTTATCAGAGCACCTCATTAATTTCCAAGCAGTCAGACTGCCTTCTGAGAGTAAGAAACTGGAAAAATCAAGCCCACTGTCTCACACAGGTCAGGCAGAGACACAAAGGTGGATGACAGTTTTTTTTTCCCCCACAAACCTAACATAGGATATGGAGCCCAGTGAAGAACCCTTTCAATGTGAATAAGTTTTGTACATGGACATGGACAGGAGGGTGAGGGGGCGGAGGAGAACAGACACTCAGATCTCACTGATGCTCACTTGTTTTGAATGTACCTGAATCTCCTTCTGGGTCTCCCCTTCACAGAGAGTTATAGGGTGGGTGAGAAGTACAGCTTTCTGACTCTGTTTACAAACCCTCATCTCCTGACCTCTACATTGAGCACTGGCAGCCTATTCCCCAGACTCAGCATCACATCACTTTTAGCTGCTTCTTCCCAAGCACCAATAACTCATGTTGCCTCCTCTGACCCCCTTCTTGCTCTTGCTTTCCCCTCTCCCATGAGAACCTTGGATTCTCAATTTGAGAAACTAGCCAGGTTCTGATGGGGGAAACTGCTGTCTCATCTTTCCCAGAACCAGGTCTCCTGGTCGCTTGATTCTGGACCGAACCATTTGCAAATCATGCTCCATATGTTTTCTAATCCCACTTTTTGTAATATATTTTCCCAGTGAAATGTAAGTTGTATTTATATCTCAAGATTCAACACATAGTAAGTCTAGAATGTGATCAGCACTTAATAAATGTTTATATTAGTCATTCATTTGTTCATTACTGAAAGTAACTCTGCCTTCAGTGACCTGAGATTTGCCACCCTTGCAGAGGTTTGTAAAAAGTACAATTTAAGGTGATGTACAAAGAGGAATCAAGAAAAATGTCCATGCAATGGATAAATGGTTATGCTACACAAGTAGCCCCAGCCATCCCTTGGTGGGATTCACTTGGGGAGACAAACAATTCTATTACATCTTTTAATAAATGTAACCCATTTTAGCACCCTTGATAATACTTTATACTTTCTATTATGGGAAGTCTAATCAGGGGCTAATGTAAGGTTAGAAATGGGAGAAAACTAAGAACAGGAAGTGTCAGGAGATGTAGAGTAGGCTATTTCAGAGTTAGAAGGAGCCTTAGAACCTAGAACATTGGAACACAAAATGTTCGAGTTAAAAGATATCTCAGAAGCAATTTAGACCTGCCTAATTTACAGTGTGGGAAACCGAGTTCCAGAAAAGGGAATCGCTCAGGTAATCAAACACATTAGTGACCAACGGATAACTAGATGTGAAAGTCTTTCCAAACTACCCCACTGCTATAAAATAAAAATGCACAGAACTGACCACCTGACATTAGCAGGCTCTATCTACTGACTGACTTATAGGATTAGGGCAGAAAAGAATATTTGGTAAAAGCTTCACTACCTGTAAAAGACATGAATGATCAATATCATTGACTGACCCAAAATATAAGACCTGGTAAAAATGTATCTACAGGAATTGTCCTTAGTGTAGATCACCATAGAACAAAATCCCCACTCCCCCTCCTTTTGTCCTCTATTTTTCTCTTTCTTTTCTCTTCCCTACCCTCACTGGATTTGGAAGTTTCCTTGGAAAGAAGGAGGAAAGAAGAGGAACAGAAATACTTCCCTAACCCACCTAAGAATATGAAGAATTCTGAGAAGGTTCCATCTGGGAAGGGAGTAACTTCAATCATTCAATAACAAAAGGATAGTTTGGCAGGATTCCAAAATTCCATGAAACATTTTCAATGCCGAGGAGCCATCAATAATGTCCATTACCAACACAGATAACCTTGAAAGCCAAAGAGAAACCCCACAATATCTAGATTAGATATGTTAGCTATATCTTGGTAGACCAAATATGTACTAACCATAGGATTAGAACTAAAAATAGGATTTAGAACAAGAGAAGACCTGTAAAGTCTTCTAACCCAATCTCATTATTTTCCAGAAAAGGGAAGTGCAAAGCAGAGAGGTGAATTGCCCTACATAAAGCTACTCATGAAATAAGTAATACCAAATACTGATCAAATGAACAAATGAGACACATCATGATCATGATGAATATAAACCTGGAAGGGACCTACCTCAGCGATTTCCATTTTTAAATGTCCTCATTTAAAAAAAAGTTTTAGTTTTTCTAAAATTTTATTATTTTTGCTATTTTATTTTTTCCACATATACACAAAGATAATTTTCAACATTCACCTTTATAAAACCTTGTATTCCAAACTTTTCTCCCTGTTCCCCTCACCCCCACCCCAAGACAACAAGCAAACCAATAGGTTAAATATGTGCAATTCTTCTAAACTCTCTTGTTTCCATATTTGTCATGCTATGCAAGAAAAATCAAATCAAAAGGGAAAAAACACAAGAAAGAAAAATAAAACAAGCAAACAACAACAAAAAAGTGAAAATACTATGCTTTGATCCCCATTCGGTTTCCACAATTCTCTCTCTGGATGCATTTGGCATTTTCTATCACAAACCTATTGGAATTGCCTTGAAACACATCTCGATTTTACAGATGGGATTTGAGCACAATTAGGTCAAGCGATTTTCCCAGGTTCATACAACTTACAAGCATTTAGAACAGGATTTGAATTTAGGTCTTCCTGACTCTGATACCAATCCCAACACTAACCACTATACCACCAAGCTGCATATTTTATTGAACTGAATATCTGTTCTGACTTTAACTAGCAGTGTAACTTTATGCATCAAAACTCATATTTTTATGGAACTTTCTAAGATTTGCAAAGAGCTTTCTTCCCAACAGATGGGTGAAGGAGGAAATTTAAGTATTACTTTATAATATATCACTTTATAATGAAGAAACTGAGTTTTAGGGAGTATATGTGACTTTCTCTTGGTCACACAGCAAACAAGTATGTCTCTATAAAATACATGTAGTTTGGATCTTGTCCAACTATAATCCTAAATTTATATATGCACACTCACACACACACACACACACACATACACACAATTCTGTGGCTAGCCTCCTGACACTAACACTCTGTATTCATTGGCTTTCTCTGTATCGGAACCAAACGTTCAAAATAATCTGTTCATTCCTCTTACGCTTGGGCAAGAGAGACTTTGAGGATGGCTGGTTTAGTCCCTCTCTTGAACAGAGAACAAAGCTCTTTGGAAAGTGGGTCAGGAGACCTCGGTTAGAGTCAGAACCTGTCACTAACTGTGTGAATCTGGGCAAAACATTCAGCTTCTCTGCTGGGCTCCAGAAGGCTGACCTGACCAATAGCTCCAAATTTCATGCCATATTTCAGCACAACCAACAAAAGAGCCGTCCAGTTCTCGGCTCTACCATACCCTTTCTCTCAGTTACTCGGGGAGGTGGTGAGTTTCCTGTTAGGAAGCCATCAGGTAGAACTAGCTGACCCATTATAAAGGCTATCTCTGAGCAAATGCTCCCTTTGGGTTGGGATTGGAGGAGGAACATTCTGAGGTCCTTCCCAGCTCAATAAATATGATTCTATATGACACAGTCTGGACTCTTTTTCTAAAGTTACTTTCACCAGCCTCCAGTTATAAGATTTCACTCTCGAAAGGAAATAATTCCTTTATTTAGCCCCCTGAAATAATTTTGCACATGCATATGCAGATATCAATTTGCATGCCAAATGTGGAACATCTGTTTGTCTCTTCAGAGAACATCAAACTTTGCTTTTTGTAAATCCTACCTACTCACTGCTCCTGAAGCCTTGTAGTCTTTCTGCTGGGACTTCACTGCCTGGGGCAGCTCGTCGTGAACTTTACAGTTTAAGGGACCTAAGAATATAGATTTTTTGTTCTAAAAGGCAACTGAAAACATGAGAGTATTGGGAGAGAGTGTGATGTCAGGGCCAGAGGACTCTTAGAACAAAGAATAATTGAGCCAAGAGGGAACCTTCAAAGAAAGAACATCAAAAATAAGAGTGAGAATAGAACACAAACACAGAAAAGAGGGGCTTTAGAATGGGGATGTCAGGAAATGGAAAATGCTGGAGCTGGGAGGTATATCAGGATTGGGAGGGAGCTTAGAAAGAGAATGTCAGGGTTGGGAAGGGTCTCACAGCAGGGAATGTCAGAATGGAAGGGGTTTGTAACAGAAAAATTGGAGCTGGGAGGGACTATAAAAGATGAAATGATAAGTATCCTCAGTCCCTGCATCCAGGCAACAAGGTTAGCACAACATCTGGCACAGAGTGGGTGCTTAATAAGTGCTGATTGCATGATGGCTGGAGGCTGCTCTGGGTACCAGGGATGAAACAATCTATAGTCCCTTCACCAAGTCTCAGTTTCTTCAGGGAATTATGGGGGAATGAGGCTCCAATTCCATCTCCTCCATTCCCTTTCTGACTCACTCCGTGTCTTCTGTGAAATGAAGGACTTGGGCTGGCTGACCCTTCAGGAGCCTTGCGACTCTCCCGCTGTGATCCATGATTCTGATTCTGATCTTTTCGAGAACCAGCATCCCCCTGGAACACGGCCCAGCCTCTGAATTTCCCTTCCTAGTTAAGGAAAATGAACTCAAATCGCCTTTGGGCGATGCTATAGTGGCAGAGCCTGCGGTGGGGAAAAAATTAATCCGGTGCCTCTTTGCATTTGCTGCCTGTGAATCAAACTGTGAAAGCTAATTTAAAAACTTTCACACTTGGCTTGAAGGAGGCCTGGCAGTGCTGGGAGAATGCTAAATTGCACACAATTAGCCCCAAACGGAGCCGGCTTGGGTGTGTCCGTCAGACCCGGCTGGAGCGCCAAGGCGGTAATGAGCATGCTGATGAACTAACAGAAAAGTTCCTGGGAGGACTCGAGAGTGGGTTGGAGGCTGAGGAAGAAGGATCTAAGTAGGGGAGGAGGGGGGCTCAGCCAGCTTCTGTTCTTTTCTCTCCAGGCAAGTTGTCCCCTAAGGCAGCAGTCAACCTTGATCATCTGGTCCTGTAGATCTGGGCCCAGAGACACTTTGTCTGAGAATGGGAAGCAGGGACCTATCTTCACATAGCGAAAAGGAAAGTGACAGAGACAGGGCTGGGAACAAGGTCTGGATTGTTGACTGGACTGGACCCTTATCCAGTGTGATCATCAGGTCCTGTGGATGTGGTCCCGGAGACACTTAATCTGAGAATGGGAAGCAGGGGCCTACCTTCACATAGCGAAGAAGGAAAGTGACAGAGACAGGGCTGGGAACAAGGTCTGGATTGCTGACTGGACTGGACCCTTACCCAGCAGTGATCATCAGGACCTGTGGATTTGGCCCCAGAGACATTTAGTCTGAGAAAAGAAAGCAGGGGCCTACCTTCATATAGCGAAGAAGGAAAGCGACAGAGACAGGGCTGGGAACAAGGAGACCTGGATTGTTGGCTGGGCTGGACCCTTAACTAGCAGTTATCATCAGGACCTGTGGATCTGGTCCCAGAGACACTTAGTCTGAGAATGGGAAGCAAGGGCCTACCTTCATATAGCGAAGAAGCAAAGCGACAGAGACAGGGCTGGGAACAAGGAGGCCTGGATTGTTGACTGGACTGGACCCTTAACTAGCAGTGATCATCAGATCCTGTGGATCTGGACACAGAGACACTTAGTCTGAGAATGGGAAGCAGGGCCTACCTTCACATAGCGAAAAGGAAAGTGACAGAGACAGGGCTGGGAACAAGGTCTGGATTGTTGACTGGACTGGACCCTTACCAGCGTGATCATCAGGTCTTATGGATGTGGCCCCAGAGACACTTAGTCTGAGAATGGGAAGCAGGGGCCTACCTTCACATAGCAAAGAAGCAAAGTGATGGAGACAGGCCTGGGAACAAGAAGGCCTGGATTGCTGACTGGACTGGACCCTTACCCAGCACTGATCATCAGGTCCTGTGGATCTGGACACAGAGACACTTAGTCTGAGAAAAGGAAGCAGGGGCCTACCTTCACATAGCGAAGAAGCAAAGCAACAGAGACAGGGCTGGGAACAAGGTGGCCTGGATTGTTGACTGCACTGGAGCCTTACCCAACAGGGCAAGACTGGACCAGAGACCTCAACTCCTGCATCTGTCTAATACAGGGTTGGCACTAGAAGGGTTCACAGAGTCACACAATGATCAAGATGAAACCAAAGGATCAAAGATCTTGAGAGGGATGTTCTAGATCACTGTGTCCAAATTACATTTTGTATTTAAGGAAATGAAAGTCCCAGAGAAGCTTACTGACTCCCCTCTTTGACAAGCCAATTGTGAAGCTTTTTAAAATTAGTTTTCATGATTCAATTAATGAACAATAACAAGAGCTAATATTTATATAGCCCTTGCTATGTACCAGGCACTGTACCAAGCACTTTACAAATATAATTTATTGTGACATTATTTTTTTTTTTTGCGAGGATCAAATGAGATAGTAATTGTAAAATGCTTGGCATAGTGCCTGGCACAGAGCAGGTGCTTAATAAATGTTAGTTAACATCATCATCAATGGTATTGTCATCATTCTTTGATTCTTGAAAATGACCCTGAAAGGGAAATGCTATTATCAATATCCCCATTTTACAGAAAAAAGGTAAAATATAATATATGGTATATTTATTTACATATATTTAATATGTATATTTAATGATAATATGTTGAAATACATAATATATTTATATAGTATATGAAATATTAAAATAGCATTAGTGTAGGGTTTTAAGGTTTACAATGTATTTACACATGCTATCTTATTTGACCTCCCAACAACCTTGTCTAATAGGTTTTATCATTATCCTCATTTATAGGTGAGAAAGAGCACTTAAATGACTTGCTAAGGATCACACATTCAGTTTCAGAAGCAGGATATGAACTAAAACTTCCTGACCCCAGGCCCAGCCCTCTGACTACTCTACTACCTAGCTGCCATATTTAAGAAGCTCAGATCAATCACCTTTCTCCAAAGTCAATATTCTTTCCACTACACTAGACTGCCCCAAAGACAAAGCTGGAAGAGTCTCCAGAACAGAGAATAGTCAGGACAATGCAGAAAGATGAGAAGTAGATTTGGGTATTTTCCAGAAAACTGGACCTTTCTGGCGCTTTCTAGGGTTCTGCTCTTTCCAGTGTTCTGGTCCCTTTCTCAAGACTGCTGATCATACGGTAACTTTGAATACAATGGTGGAAGGGAAATAACAATAACAATCCCGAATTTATATAGACATTCAAAATGCACAAAGTACTATACAAATATGACTTCATTGTATCCTCACAATTATCCTTGGAGGAAGGAGATATTATTATCCCCATTTTACAGATGAGGAGACTGAGGTAAATAGAATTCAATTTGCTACTCCAAGGTTGTACAGCTAGTAAGTGTATGGGATTTGATTTGAAGTCAGGTCTGCCTGAATCTGGGTTCAGTACTCGTATACACCGAACCAGCCAGCTGCTTTACAACAACAGATCATGCTAGAATATAGTATATTAAAAAAAAACACATAACATTGGAACTATATGGGACATGAAAACAGTATGTCTGATGTACAATGCTACATTATGGACAGAGCAGAGCTAGATTAGACTCTGGAACACAGAACATCTGGACAGAAGAAATCCAACACCTTTGTGGTCCAGAAAACATATTGCTCACATCCAGCCTATGAGGTATTATCTCCATTTTATAGAGGAGAAAATCAAGACTCAAAAAGGGTTCAAGTGAAAGAGCATGACAGCACTTACCCAGTGAGCTTCTGAATAATAAAGACTATCTTTTGTTTTTTTGTAAAATCCCTAGCAATTGGTAAATAGTAGACACTTAATAAATATTTATTGACAGACTTACTGAGTCAAGTTTGTTGAATTCACATCGGTTCTTGTTGGCCCATATTCCACTAAACCACACTGTCTGACACAGAACATAAGCCAGAAGGGATCTTCAAACATAGAATGCTAAGGCAAAGACATCAGGTCAGGAAGAAACTTTAGAACACAGAATGTCAGCAGTGAGAAGCCCTCGGCATGAAAACAAAGAAAATGGCAAAGCAGAATCACGCGGGGCTCCCGAGACCACCCGGTCCAGCGCCTTCACGCAGGTCACTCCTGGCTCTGACGTCTCTAATTCTTCCCATGTATGAAAGAGATTAGAAACATAGGAAAATTGACATCAACTCAGTTTAAGGAACAAATAACTATGTAATTACACGGCAACATCATAATATTTACAATCTGATTACAGCATACAATCATTTATGAGCTGAGCAGATTAGATGGTTATCGCGCTCTCCAATTACAGTCTGGGGCTCTGAAACCAGCTCAGACTTCCAATGTCTTCACTGTGGATGGAACTCCCTCTGGAAGGTTCTCCCTTGACACGCTCCACTTTGGGGTTGCCCCCCACTTTGAGAGAATGCACCCCTCGCAGAGCGGCAGCGAGAGAAAGAGCTGCCCTCACAGCCAGAGAAACCAGGGCTTCCGTCCCCCTGCTCACACGTGCTGACCGTCGGGGCTGAGCATGTTTTTTAACTTACTAGGTGACTCGGTAAGACCAGATGCTGGAAAGGAAAGCATCATCCCACACCAAGAGGGAGAAATTGCCTCACCTGTGAGTAACCTATATCAACGAAGTCCCAGATCATTTTCCTATCCCATAAAACCAAATCTCCAGTCCCTACTTGATTCTGTACAACCAATGGATAGAAAATACTAAGCACAAAATGAATGTTATATGGATAAATGCTTTTGAAATCATTTCTATATACTCATAAGTGATATTAGAAACTGCAATTTAGACAGAGAAAGAAAATCGGGGGCAACAAGAGCTAATCACTTTCACTTAATCTCCAGATAAAAATGTGTAACACTAACCAAATAAAATGAAATCTCCCAATCCCAGGGCTAGAAATGGGTTTTAGTTGTCACCTGTTAAGCCATCACAGGCTTATAATCATGGATATAATCATGGAAGTCACTACAGCCTATCCTTGTAAGAAACATAATGATTTTTCTAAGAATTATGGCTAAGCAGTCATGTGGTATCTTCCAATAACAACCTAAGACACTACTCTCAATCAACAACCATTTTTGTGTACCTACTATGTACTAGGCACTAGGGAAATAAGGACAAAAATCAAACAGCCCTGCTCTCAAGGAGTTTATATTCTGTCTTTGGATATGACACATACATATAGACCTATACATTCTCTCTGTCTCTGTCTGTATGTCTGTCTGTCTCTCTCATATATATATATATATTCATATGCATATGTATACACACACACAAATATACACACAAAGGCTAAATACAATGTCATTTGGAAATAGAGGGAAGAATCATTGTGATGTGAATTTTTTTTTTCCCTGAAAGATAGCTTTGGATCTGGGTAGCTATCAAAAAGCTGAAGACATGTTACAAAAATAAATGTAGTATAAATCAGAGTGGGAAACAAAGCAATATGGGAGTTCAAAGATGGGGAAGATGGCTTCTCACTTGTAGAATCAGTCAAAGCTACGTGAACCATCCCAGAATACAATGTCATTTGGATAAAGGGAAGAATCAGATATCTGGATTGTGACATGAAATGCTTTTTTTTTTTCCTGGAAGGTAGCATTGGATCTAGGTAGCTTGCAAGATGATGAAGACATGTTATAAAAATAAATATAGTACAAAGCAGAGTGGGAAACAAAGTGATATGGGAATTCAAAGGTGGGGAAGATGGCTTCTCACTTGCAGAATCAGTCCACTCTAACCTGTACCATCCCAGAATAATGGAAATCTCAGGATTTTGCCTATGGAAAGAACTTCAGAAACCGGTTGAACCACAGCCTGAACAAGAATCCCTTGCTACAATATCCGTGCTAGGTGAACATCTAATCTTTAAGAAAATAGCTCCAGAATAAGGAATCCTGCCATCCTCGAAGGAGCCCACCCCCCTTTTTGAACAATTCCCATTTGGGGGAACTTTGCATTGAAATCAATTCTAAATCTTGCTTTCAGCTTCCATCCATTGCTCCTTATTCTGCACTGAGGCTGAGTAGAGAGAGAGTTAGTGCTGCAGTCAATTGACTTGAGTTAAAATTCTTCCTATGAGGTGGTGTTGTACAAGTCACTTCACCTCTGATTTTGTTTACTTTATTTATCTATGTAAAACCATGGTTTGCTCTTGAATGTCTCTGGATTCCCTTCCAGATTTTACCCAGATCTTATGAAATGTATTTCTTCCTCCATGTGAAAACCCCACAAAGACTTGCAAATAGTTATCAAGTGCCCACTACATCCTCAAATGCCCCCATTGAATATATGGCATGGCCCTTAGTACCTCCAAAATTAAACTCAAGATCCTTCTCTAGAAACATCATTTGAGCTCAGTCATGGAGTAGTAAAAAGCTTAGGGAATGAGATCATCATTAGACAGGAGGCCCAATGACTGGAGGATGCTTCGAATTATGAGAACGATTAGTATTTCTATAAGATTTTAAGATTTGCAAAATATTTTTTCCCAGCTACATTTCACAAAACTTCTGCTCATCCTCATACCCAGCCCCCCAAATGCTCTATAAACTGGTGCATGCTACCTTTACAAGCTACAATCATCTACTACCATCTACAATTTCATCCAACTGCGTCCTTTCTACCCTGGACATCCATGGAACTTCTCTTTGCTTAGGTGATTTTCCCTCTACCAGTGTCCCCTTCATATTTTTGCCTGATGAAATTCTACCCATCTTCTAAAGATAGGACTAGAATGGGTTTAGAAATTCATTCTTCAGGAAATGTCTAATCAGTGAAGTTTCTCAATAAGCTCCTCAGGACACACTGTCTTGACCCGTCCATGAGGAATGGAGAGAGAAAGTTCATTGAATTTCTGTTTGAGATCATTTCATCTCCACCTAAAACACATTATGGGAGATTACAGATTTCAGATTTCCCTCAGTGCCTAACCTATGCTCTGAGAACAAAATCTGGTCATCGATCATGTCCAGTCACAAGACACACGAGAGATAACAACCCTGACCGTGATGTACCAAGAATTTAAATATGATCAGTGTGATGGAATGCTGTGTGTGTGTGTGTGTGTGTGTGTGTGTGTAGCAAAGTACACTGATATAAGCAATGAAATTCAGAGGATAACATATTTGAAACCAGAGGTCAATGAATCCAACTATTTTACATTATGGATGAGGAAATTAAGACCTATAGAGATTGGGTGGCTTGTCCAAGGTCACAAGAAATCACTCTTTCCACCAAATCCCCCATTAGAATTAAGGGGTAGTCAATGAATATTGCAATACATGCTGCCTCTTTTTACCCAGTCAGAAAACATAGGTTACGTCCCAATTTGAAACTAGCCATATTATCCTGGGAAAGTTTCCCATTTCCTGTTCTGCCATATGTAAACAATATATAGGAAATGGAAGTAATTCCATTTGTACTTGGTGCTTGTGGCCTTTATTTTTCTCTATAAAGTCTCCCCTGATGAAACCCACCCACTTTCTCCCTCAGACCTCACATAATACTCAATCTCCCTCCATTGGAATATTCAATTCAATAATTTTTTTAATTAAATGCAAAGATATCTTTGAACATTTATTTTAATGAGATTTTGTGTTCCAAATTTCCTCTTCTTCCTCCATCCCTCACCTTGTCTTCCCCAAGATAGCAAGAAATCTGATACATGTATGATTATTTTAAATATATTTCCATATTAGTCACGTTGTGAAAGAAAAATCATAACCAAGCAGAAAAAAGAAAGAAAAAACAAATAATAAAAAGCTGAAAAAACTCTGAATCAATCCACATTCAGTCTCCCTGTTTCCCTTTTATGTGGATGGCATTTTCCATTACAAGTGTCCTGGGAAAGTCTTGGATCACTAGTGTTGAGAAGAGCTAAATCTATTATGATTGATCATCACCATAATCTTGGTGGTACTGTGTTCAATGTTCTCCTTGAGCCTCAGTTTCTTTCTCAGTTCTAGATGTTCTTTCTCCTTATTCTATGCATACCTATATAGGAACTTTTCCCTTTTCCTTTTTGGGATAAGAATTCCTTAAGAGGATGACCTATATCATTCTTTGTATTTATAAATCCAGCACCTAGTAGAATGTTTGTATTCATTGATGAAGGTCAAGAGATCTTTAGTTGATTGAATTATAGAGCCTTTATCGGTGCTTTAGAAGGATAGGATAGTGGGGCAGAGGCAGTCAAATGATGTTAGTCAGGGATATTTTAAATTTTAAACGGAGATAGAGAAATCCCCACATTGGTTGAATGGGAATGTGTGGTGGTGGCGGGGGATGGTGAGGGAGCAGCAGAAACTTCAGGATTCTACAACAGGAAAAATTTAAGTCTCCGAGAGGTATGTCTGACTTCTGGAAATCAGGCAGCCAGCCTAGCAACAGCTCCCTAAAGGTAACCGAAGACTGATTTTATTCATTGCTAATGTGTAAGAAGTACTCAAGTCATCTCTGTTGCTCATTTGATGTTGGGCAGACGTTTCATATCAACAGATACCAATCTTAGGAACAATGAGGCCATTTCTCAACTGCAGAACATTTCCACGCTCATCTGTCTCCTTGATTCCAGCCTCCTTCTCTGTGTTTAATTGACTCTACACCCTCCCCAACACACCCACACATACACACTCCATTTTGGTGATGATTTTCCATCCCAACCCATTAATTCTTATGTTATGTTGCTCTTAGGAAACAAAGGCCCGATTTGATTCATGGTCAGGAAATCCTGGGGGGTGGCCAGGGGGTGGAACAGAACCACTAGACATCAGGGCTCAGAATAATATGTGGGTGGGTATGGGCCCGGTCCCAAGTTCCCTGTCAAGGTCAAGAGACTCACTTGGAAGACATGGAACTTTCCATGTTTCTTGTAGAGGAAAAAATGTAGAAATTCATCTTTCCTGAAAGAAATTCACTCCATTTTAAAATATTGCAAAATCTCTACCCAGTTCCTCTAATCTATCCCTCCTGTAAATGGTACCTTTCAGCGCAAATGATTAACACAAAGAACAGTTTACTATTCTGGACCCATAAAGACAGAGATGACATCAGAAGACAGTTAAATAAGTCATGAGTAAGACAGGTCTCATCATCTTTTAAAACATTTATTTTTGCATCAAGACAGGGAATTTCACAAAAAATAAAGCTAAAGTCAGGAACATATGGGAAATTGGCAGGGTTTCTCTCTCTCTCTCTCTCTCTCTCTCTCTCTCTCTCTCTCTCTCTCTCTCTCTTTCTCAAAAAGGTTAGAGCTGATAAATCCACCTTGTTTTACAGGTGAGGAAACTGAGATCTAGAAGCTGAAGAGACTTACCCAATGTGACAGAAGAATTAATTGGTAGAGATAGGATTTAAATTCAAGTCATTTGACTCCAAATCGTGTGCACTTTCCAGAATTTATTAACTACAGCATATTGCCTGGCACATAGGAGGCACTTAATAAATGTTTTTTGACATAAGCAGACCACATACTACCTGCAAACATGGAACAAGGGACAGACTTCTAGGCTTTAAGTAAGCATTAGAATTCCTTTCTCTGATCTAGCCCTGTAAAAACCTTATATAATCTCTCTCAATCCACAATTACTTTATTTGTAAATTGGGGATAAAAACAGCACTTACCTTTCAAGGGTAGCATATCAAGTAAAATAATATGTGGACAGAATTGTGGAAGTCTTAAAACTCTATATAAAAGTGTGCAATTGCTAGGCCGGGCCCTAAAAATTCAAAGAAAAATAAAAAGAAATCCCTGCCCCCAACAAGTTGACCTTACAATAGGAAGCTACAAGTTAGAGTAGAAGGATCCAGGTGGAGGGAGAACTAAGGACTGAGGGGATGTGGAAAAGCTTGCCAGAGGAAGTCATATCTGAGCTGAGTTTTAGGAAGGAAGTAAAAGATTCTGGAGGCAGAGGGTGAAGAAGGAACACATGCTAGGCAGCTGGTGTACACCTCTGTCTTATACAAAGGCTCAGAGGCAAGAGATTAGTGTATGATGAACTAGTAGTCACTTTGTCTGAAACCAAGAGTGGGAGAAAAGTAGCAGTGGGGAAGGGCAGATCCAGTCCAAGAAGGGCTTTGAGCAACAAAGACGACTCTAAACAATTAAGAACAAACAACTAAGAAAAACCCAAAAGACCCTTGAGCAGGTTAAACTGGGTGCTTTAGGAAGATGAGGATGGTGGGACCTGTGTGGAAAATGGATTGGAAAGGGAAAGGACTCAAGAAGAGAACGAGTGGCTCTTTGGCTATGGCAGTAGTCTGGATCATGGGTAAGGAGAGACCACACAAGAGTGGTGGCCATCTGAGTAAAGAGAAATGGATGAATTGAGGGACAATATGGAGAAAGAATGAACAAGACTTGACAGCTGATTGAATGGTGAGGATAAGGAATTAGTCAATGAAAAAATTATGTTAAGCACCTACTGTGTGCTAAGTGCTGGTGAAAAACTAAAAATTATTGTGCTCAACGACCTTATAGTCTAATAGTAGAGGCAATATTTAAATGAGTAGAAATGTGCACAATAAATACAAAGTAAAGGGGAGGTAACTTTAGAAAGAAAAGCACATGTAGCTAAAGGACCAGGAGCCCTATGCCTCCTACAGAATGGTATTTGAGCTTTGACTTCTGGTCAAAGATTTTAGTGTTCCATTATCTCTTGGAGATTTCAAAAATCATCGTTTAAAAGTAGTTACATTTAGTCATTCATTGGGAATTTGAACTTCATGATTTCCTATTTTTATGGTCCCAAAGTTCCTAACTATCACAACACAGACTCTTATCTGCAAAGAATCAACCTAGACATGATCAGTGAGAGCTCAGACTCATAAGAGCTTAAAGTTGGGGACAGGGGATGTAGCAAAAAATATTCTAGACAAATTGGCAAATCCACAGTTGAAACATAAATCCACTCAATGCCATTTCCACCAAGCATTCATCCAGCCTCTGAGTAATCTTTGTGAAGCGAAACTTACTAGCTAGTGGAACATCCCATTCCATTATTGGGCATTTTTGAGTTTGAGGAAGTTTTTTTTTTTCTTATATGAAACTAAAAGGTGCCTCTCTGGGACTTTAACTAATCAGTTCTAGCTCTTTCTTCTGATACTAAATCTGTTGGCACATTCTTGGCACATTGATCTTTCTCCATCATGGTCTTTTAGTTATTTGGAAATGGGATCTACTGTTCTCCATTACTTGTTGCTTCTCCAGGCTAAACATCATCCCACTGAGTCTTTGAACTGATCAATCCTATATTGTTTCCCTCATTCTTTGAAAGTCCTGCATCCTATATTTGCAGCCAGGTTTTAGAGGCAGAGAATCTATTTTCAAACTCCAGCTCCACCAATTAGTACCTTTTCATCTCTTTGGACCTTAGTAAAACACAGACAGGAAATCTGCCCTTCAAGTAGAGCCCTGATTCCAAGAAGGTCCCTGAAAAGTGGCAATGATAGGCTTGATATTAGGAAAGATATCTTAGCAAAGAAAGGTCTCTATAAATGGAGGGAAGTCACCTTAAAATCCTTAAGCTAAATGCATTCTGAGGTTCCTTGCATCTTGGAAGATATATAGATTTTTTAATAAAGGCAGTGACCTTTCCTCAGTCTGGAGTCAGTATAGTATATGAAAAACAGAGATAGACTGGATATGAGGAAGACCTGGATTCGAATCCTACATCTGATATTTACTAACTGCATAAGTATGAACAAATTGTTTACCATCTCTGGGTCTCATTTTCCTCATCTATAAAAATGAGAAAGCTGTTCTAAATGGCTTTCAAGGTCTTTTATCTGGAATTATGTAAACACATGATCCTATGACTCTTTCTCATGCTCCATTTCCTCAAAAACTTAATTGACACTGGTCTCCTTGCTGTACCTAGCATATGACACTCCATCTGCCTCCTGCAGGCCCTTTCTCTGGCTGTACCACATGCCTGGAGCGCCAGACCTTCTCATCTCCACTTCCTAGCTTCCCATGTTTCCTTCAAGTTTCAGCTAAAGTCCCATCTTCTTCAAGAAGCCTTTCTGACTCCTGCTTAATGACTTCACCTTTCCTCTGGTCACTATCCTTCAAATTATCCTGTTTACATCTCAGTTACACACAGTATCCGCCATCTAATCCCACTCAGAAAGAGCTCCTTGAGACGGTTAGCTTTTTGCCTTTCTTTTTATCCAATGCTTAGCATAGACACATAGTGATTACTTAATAAATCCTAATTGACTTACATGTACTAGATAAAAACTTTAAACTGAACCAGGACAATGGACAAGCCCTGTAGCTGTCACTAGAGACAAGCCTCCAGGCCATCGACCTCTCAGCTATCCCCCTCAGAGCTACCTCATAGACCAGCTCCATTCCACTTGGCAACTTTTGTATGCAGTTGTCCTCTGAGGGACAGGATCTGACACCCAATATATAAAAATATGCATAATGATGAGCCATAAGCTTTCATTTTATTTGATCTCACTGCATGGTTAACCACTGTAAGAAAACCATGACCTAATTCTCACCATCCTTTGGATCTGAGATGAATATGGGCAAGCTGACTTTAAAGGAAATATCTCTATTTGGCTCAGCTCAGCACAATACAGACACACAGATGAGAGGCCATTTGAAGTCCAAAGCCAACTGAGTAATGTTAAGACCAAGCTAAAAGGTTTGATGATTTTTGAAGGCAGGCAGTGGAGTGGCCAGAGCCTAGGTCTTCTATTTGGATGCTCCTCTCCCTTCCTGAAACTTTCCCATGAAGCCTTTCCTACTCCTTGCTCCCACAACTAGTATACACGCTATCCAAATTATCTTGTATTTTTTGTATTGCTTCAATACCTCCCTGTCTATCAATATACCATCTGCTCCATTAGACTGAGTTTCTGGAGGCAAGGGACCATGGTTTTGCCATTTTTGTATACTGGAATCACCACCTAGTTAATCATTATTCAGGCCTGAGTATTGTATGACTATTTGCTCCTCTGAATCTCAATTTTCCCTGCCTATAAAATAAAGATAACTTTACACATATTACCTGCATGACATTAAAACCATCCTATATATTATATTACATATTGATAACATATATATTATTACATTGTATAAATTATATGTTGTTATATATTATAATTACATAATATATAATATATATTAAGGCCTCCTATATGATTTGATGACTTTTTGCTGAGATTCAGCAATGAATATGGTATGATAAGCAATGTTGGATTTGGATTTGGATACCTAAGTTCAAGTTCCGGCTCCCCAACTTTCCATTTGTCTTTCGCATCCATAAAATGGGGACAATCATATTTAGGTTTTTCCTGAAAATATATTTCTGAGATTCATGTGAAGTGACAGACACATGGCACCTTGCAATCATGCCATCGTGAGCCATTATTATTGAAAATCTTGAAAAAACAAGGAAGGTGCAAACAGATTCCCACTAGGCTGGATGCACCAAAGAGGTTGAGGAGGAAATAGCTGGCTTAGGGAGCCTTCAGTGAAGAAAAATTGCTGCAATTGTCTAATGACCAAATCCTAAGATAAAAATCAATTTTGCTTTAATGAAAGGTTATGCTGAACTTGGCCAAGCAGTCCAGCTGCTGTCTGCCTGAGCTCAGGGCAAAATTACCTGTCCACTAAGGGGTTCTCTGTGCGGTGTCTACTAAAGCACAGCAAGGCTGGACCTCTATCAAGCAGAAGGATGATTGAAATGATGTGAAGTCTGATCCAAGTCAATGTTTGTTTTTCCGAAGTCAGTCAGTTCCATGAAATCTAGCCGTGGCAATAGACCGTATTTACAGCCAACCTCGGGGTGACCATTGGGGCTCCATATATGCACAACAGAACTCACTCATTCTCAGGTTTACTTTGGGGATGCACTTTGTACACTGAATGTGCTAATCAAATGGAAATTATGTTTATTAACGGTGCTTAAGAGAACTGTGATCATGGAAAAGATAGTGTATTTACATTCCAAATGGCAGCTCTGCCAATTAGCTATCGGTGTGAAATCTCCTCTCTGGGTTTCTCTTTTCTCACTTATAATATGCTGAGGTGGCAGTCAACTTCAAAAGGCCTTCCCTTCTAATTCGAAAATTGATGATTCACTCTGAGCCTTTCTTTGGGCCTCAGTATGACCTCTAAAATGAGAGATCTGGACTAAATTTCTGTCCAAAGATATAAATCAATAAATAAGGCAAATCATCAATGGACCTTCCCAGATTGGCTCCCATAGTCCTTTGCCAAATCTCCTTCCACCTCTCTGCCCAATTTTTCCAAAGCTCATTTGGAAAAACAGAAGACACTCACCCATCCTTCCACAGGCTTCTTGGGCCATTCACTTAAAAAATTCCCTGGTAATTGTTTTTGCTGCAGTTTATCATCAAAATGAATCACCTCAAATTCTGAAAAAAAAAATCTGCCTTCCAAGTCTGTCAACTCTGTCCCATGAATTCATTCATTACGGGGCCACATGATGCATCCAAAGGCTGCATTTTATTTAAATGTGACATATTTTCACTCTGTTTTGATCCACATCTGAAAATTGTCCCTATCAATCTTATATCGTCACTGCCTTGCTCTGCTGGAACATTAAATACAGGCGCTGAGTCCCGGGAGCAAATCCAGGGGGAAAAGAGTAAATAAATAAAAAGTCCATAGGAGTGTTTTGAGTTCTTCACATCTGAAGAGACTAACTGGCAACTTGGGAAGAGCAGCAAATCCACAGTGGAAAAAAAAAATAACAATATTTCATCACAATTCTTTGTCCTATCTGATCATTTTTAAAGCTTTGTTAATAATTATTAAGTTAATAATTAAAAAAACTTTAAAGAATAGTCTGAAGATTTTAGAGGTACCAATTAATTTTTTTTCCCTAGGGAAAATTTTAGAATTTGTTCATTGCATCAGTTTTTAAAACAGCATTTGTTATCTCTTCCCAGGATTCACCAGCCTCGGTTCATCCTGTGACTGAAAGGAGTGATTTTCCACATCCTTTGCTGGGGAACTTTGGGGGAGGGGACGCCTCAAGGGTTGATGAAGCAGGCCATACACTCACACTGCCCATCATGGATCATTTTTGTTCTGGAGAGTGGCAGCCCACAGGCATATCCAATATTACATTGCTTTCTTCTTTCATTCATGACGATGTCACATTCGGGTCCTGAGAGTCGGAAAAAAAGAGCAGAGTTTCCCAGGTTCTAAGGGCGGAGGGGACTGCGGACAATCCATCATGCTTTGTCTGCTAATGATAGACTCATGCATAAGAGGCTCCATAAGCAGTAAGAGGCAGTCAGCATGAAGAAGTGAATCAACTGTCACTGGTGGAGATCAGAAGGACTGCGAGGCTCTGATTAGAATTTTCAATCAGGCCTCCCACAATTCATCATGGGATGGAGACCGGGCAGGAGAAATCAGGATTTTCTTGGGAATGGTCCTTTTTTCCTCCCTGGGGCAATGTTGAGATCCACTCATGTGCAAATGAGGTGGGGGCATCAGGTGGACCCAGGGTCTGTACTCTGAGAAGCTTCAGTAATAGGATGTGCACATGTATGCAAAGGATGGGCAGCTGTCTACTCCTATCAAGAAATACAATATCTATGCAAAGTTTCCTGGGGTTTGTGAATGCACGCTCCTCAAAGACAAGGACAGGTTCAATTTCTCTATTTCATTAGCCTTGTTCTGTATACTTTGACATTACTTATTTTCCTGAACTCCTAAGCCCCCTGAAAGGGACAAGAAGTTAGAAAGACTTGTATTCAAATCCTACTTCTATCATTCATTAGTTGAGTTAAGTTACTGAGCTTCCCTGAGTCTGTTTCCTCATCTATAAAATGGAAATAAATAGAGTACCTATAGGAGGGATTCTTAAGCATTTATGTTTCATGGACCCCTTTGGTGATCTAGCAAATTAACCTTTTCAGGAAAAAATGTTTTTAAATATAAACTATGAAATATATGGAATTACAAAAGAAACCGATTATATTGAAACCAAGATGTAACTTTTCCCATTGGAGTTTATGGATTCCTTGACATGTATCCATGAGTCTATGGTTAAGAACCCTTCCCCTATAGGATGGGCTGTTATGAGTCACCAAAGGAACATCAACCAGTAGAAAGAAGTCAAACTATGGACAGAAGATTTGGGACCAAATTGCAAATTTGACAATCAGTATCTCCATGATCCAGAGGCAAAGCATTTTATCTCTCTAAGCCTCAGTATTCTCCTCTGTAGAATGAATGGGTTCTGACTTCTGAGGTTCCTTCCAGCTCAGGATCTAGGATCCTATAAACTTATGGAAAGCATCCTATAGAACTAAAAGCACAACAGGAATTTAAACCATGATTAGCATTATTTCAAGGGTCTACCACAACATTTGCCACAGAGGCAGCATTTGGTAAACACTGATTCAATTTCTACATTGTAGGAAGGACTAATAAGTAGGAAGGACAGCTACGTGGTACAGTGAACATATAGCTGGACCTGGAATCAGGAGAACCTGAGTTCAAATTCAGTCTCAGACACTCACAAGCTTTGTGACCCTATTTGCTTCAGTTTCCTCATCTGTAAAATGAGCTGGAGAAGGAAAGGACAAAGCAGTCCAGTATTTATGCCAAGAAAATCCCAAAAGGGGTCATGGAGAGACAATGGGGATGTGAATGAAACAACTGAACAACAGCTAGTAAGCTGAAGAGTCCCAGAATGATGAAGGACCTTACACCACATGAGAAACTAGGGAAATTTGGTCTGGAAAAGAGAAGATCATTTCTAGAGGGTAGTGGGTACAATATCCTTTGAATAATGGTATATGTGATCTTTTCGAAATCTGTGATTTCATAAGTCTGTTACTATATAGAGGAGGGAAGAATGAGATAACTGTATTCAAGTAGCTGAACAATTAACACAGAGAAGAAATATGGGACTTATTTATATACAATGCTTGGCACAAAGTGAAATGCTTCCTAAATGCCTGTTGACTGTTTGGACCCAGTGGGCAAAATGAAGAACAAGAGTAGAAGAAGAAAACAGGCAAATAGAATCTTGATGCCAGGAAAATCTTAACCTTTTGAACTGTCCAGGAAAATAATAAGCTGTCTCAAGAAGCAACTAAGGCTGGATGATCACATTCAAAGTTTGTAGTAAAAGGAGTTTTTGATTATTTGGATTTTACTTTTGTTTGCCCAGATTTGGGTTGGATTGGATGGGCCAAAGAGAGCCCCTTTAGACCTGAGGTTCTATAAATCTTGTCCCCGTTTAGAGAGTAAACTGCTTAAGGACAAAGATGATTCTGTCCTGTCTCTTCTGCCTTTCTCCTAATACCACACACTATGTTTTCCATAAAGATACTACTTAAAATTTCAGGAAAAAATATTGATCCTTTTCCATCAAGTGATGCACAATCATGATATTACCACTTAGGAAAATGAGAGATGCTAGACATTGGACTTCTTGCATTCTAGCCTAATTTCCTATAAGTTTCCTTCTGCTTTTGTACCTCCAGACTAAGCCTGGCACATAGTAGGTATTCAATAAATACTTTAATTAATTAACTTAAGTATTAAAGCATAATGGAAATTATGCAAGTAATTCTTAAGTAGTTCTGAAAATTAATCTGGAGAAAATTCCCCATATCAAGAACAGCTTATTTATTTGTCATTTTTATTCTTAGAAAGGACACAAAGACTTTGCCAGGAATCCATAACACATAAAAAATAAATAAAACTGTTTTAGAATGTTGTACCTCGAGGGCAGAGGTGATCTTGCTCACTTATATTTGCATCTTCATAAATTTACATAATTTCAGCCCATGGTAAGAGCTTAACAAATATTCATTCATTCACTCATTTCATCCATCCATCCATTCATTCATTTATTGTAAGATTTGCTGAGGGGGTCCAGGGAAATACTGAATATAAAGTATTTTTACCTGAAGTTAGAGGCAATATGATGTGGAGATGACCAGAAAGTGTACTGAGAGAGGACAAGATAAGATGGACAGCTCCCCAATCATCAAAAGGATGGGAACTTCAATAGGAAATATTCCAAGGGAATAACAATTCTGCTTTTGCACACAACTAGCTTCAGAACACATTTCTTGAGAGGAGTTTCTCCATCAGTTCCTCATTCAAGAGTTCATAATACTCATTAGTTACTTTAAGATTCTCTGAGAGGTAGAGAGGGCAATAACTTGGGACAGAGAAAACCTGGGATCTAGTTGTAGCTTTTCCACATGAGCTGTTGATCCCTGGACAAGTTCTTCTACTTTCTTTGTGCCTCAATTTCCTTTTTACCCCAATGTGGGGCTTTTCCTAATGATCACAAACACATTCTTATGCCTTAATTCCTTTACATTTCCAGCATTCTGTGTTTTATGTATTATAATTTTCCCCCAATTCCCACATGCTACATTTTCCTCCTGTCCCTCTAATTTCATTAATGCAGGAATATCTCAATGAGGAATTTCAACCTATCACTGTAATTCTGCAATTGTTCCCAAACTCCTGTCTTAGCGAGTCTGACTGGAGCATTCTGAAGTGAACTGCCAAGCCAAGAGTCATACAGACAGCACTTGACACATGCGGTACTTGAAGACCTGAGAGTCCTCTAGGCCATGAAGCTGCCTCTCCATCCACTTACTCATATTTTAGACCATTTATAGCAAACTCAAATAGAAACATGATTCACCAATCCCTATCTGTACATTCAGATCAAATACACGTAACATATTGACTTAGTATTAAAATGTAATATTATCTGTTTTATGGTATTGTTATTTATTGTATAACACATTTCACAATTACATTTAATCTGGGAGTGTTGGGGGCTGAAAGTTCTGCGCTTGACATCTTTTAGAACATTTTTGAGGTCTTTTCCAACATTAGCAAGTTATTTTTCTAAGGTCATTTCTAGCTCTGATATTTTGTGTTCTAAGCTTCCTCCCAGATAGGATATCCTATGTTCAAGCTGTTTCCAAACTCTACCCTCTACTCAGGCAATCATACTTCCTCTCCAGATATTCCTTCCCATTGGGACCCTGGACTCTTCCTCTGGGATTTTGGACACCACCAGGGGTAGGGACGATGATGTCCCCTTTTCCTATTTCCACTCATGTCCATTTCTAAACCACAATACTACCCACTAGCATCCTCTGCCTGAAAGCTCCCTTTCATGTTGTGTATTCTCCCATTAGAATGTAAGCTCCCCAAGGGCAGGTCTCTTGCTTCTTTGTATCTACATACTCAATATTTAGTATGTTGCCTAGCACAACGTAAATGGTTTAAGACTTTGCATTACTCATTCATTAAAATTCCAAGTTCTAACATTTTGTCTTCCAAGGTCTCATCTAGCTCAAACAGCATATGCCAGAGCTCTTTCTAATTCCACAAGTCTATGTTTTAACATTTTCATATGTTATTAATCATTCATTAAGATTCTGTGTTCTGACATTTTCAATTCTGAGACCTTTCCTAACTGTAACAGTTTACATCCCAAGATCACTTGGTGGCTAGGGTACCATCTCTAACAGGGTACATCCTAAAATACTTGGTGATTATTATTTGTAGGGTTCCACCCTCATAATGCTCTATGATCTCTTTCAACGTCAGTGTTCTATGTTCTTTGTTACAAGGTCCCTCCAATCTTCACCATCTCCTATCCATGTCTAACTATCATTGTTGATACAGAAAGAGACTGAGGGATCACTCAGCCAGGACTTGTTTCCAAGAGGCAGTAGCATCCCGAAGCTTTGCTTTTGCATGAAATTGCAGACACTCTCTGACGGATCTAATCTGGGTAAGCCTGTGTCAATAACACTAACACAAGCCATCAGTAATAACAAGATAGATAGCCCAGAATGACTAGGCATTTCATGTTCGATATGTATCATGTCTAATACACTTAAAGTCGTTTGTTGGGATAATTGATGGGCTTTTTATTCCTGGCTTCATTTGGAAACATGTAAAAATGTCTCCAGGGACTCCGGTGAGTTAGAAACAATTAATAAAAATAAAACTACTTAATTAAAGAGGATAATTGGACTCTGCATTATGTCCAGTATTCACCCCCCAAAAAACATTTTGAACCCTACAAGGTGAAAACTCATCTGATATCACAGAGTAAAAATCTCTATAACAGACAAATGTAATTTGCATTGAAGAGAAAATGTCCCAAGTCCTCCTATAGGTGACATGAACAGCAAGAAATAATTATCTGTGAATAGATAACATCTAGTGGATTCCATTTTCTCTTAGTCTCATTTAGAAATGTCTCTCTTAGGGCTAAAGTTCTCCCAAAGTAAGCATTTCATAGTGTTAGAAGTGGTTGAGACTGGAGGAATTCAAGCCCAAGCCTTTCTTTGTGCAGGAGAAGGTGTGGTTAAGAGTGTGCAACTAACAGGTGGTAGAGCCAGAATTCACTCAGTTGGAATTTACCCAATCGTCCTCAGAGGCAGAAGGGACCTTGATGGCCATCCAGCTCAATGTATACTCAAACAGAAATCCACTGTTTGTAAAAATGGCTGCAATTCTCCTGGAGAAAATGTGGCCGTACCTGCTCATATGAAATGTCCGTGACAACTCAAATTTGGAAAAGTACTTTGAGGTTTACAAATCACCTTCTCAACAAGCACCATGAGAGGCAATTGCTCTGCCACATAACACTGAGCACCCCTAGATCTCATGTTCTCTTCATGATGAATGGTTGGGTCAGGGGAAAATGAGATGACATTAGGGTTCTTTCTGGCTCTGATACTCTTTAGGCCAGGGGTCCTCAAACTACGGTCTGCGGGCCAGATGTGGCAGCTGAGGATGATTATCCCCCTCACCCAGGGCTATGAAGTTTCTTTATTTAAAGGCCCACAAAACAAAGTTTTTGTTTTTACTATAATTCGGCCCTCCAACAGTCTGAGGAACAGTGAACTGGCCCCCTATTTAAAAAGTTTGAGGATCCCTGCTTTAGGCTCTTGATTCGCTTTTTATTCTGTGACCTCAAGGAAAATCAGTAGAGTCTCTTTCTTAGAAATTTAATTAACAATGGCACAGGACACTGGCATACTCTCATCAGAGAAGGTGCTGGGCTCTATGAGCAAAGCAGAATTGAATTAACTCTGAAGCCACGTGAGATGCACAAAGTTAGGAAGTCAGTCCACCCCAGAGGTTCCTAGGGAATATTTGTGTCCGATCTGGCAGAGCATCCCGAGCTTCTATTGATCTGTCAGACACACCGTAACTCGACTCTGACATAGTGATGTTATTTGGGTCCTCTTCAAGAAGGAAGGACAACAATCAACCAGAGAGATTTAAACTTAGCATCATGTATTTCACAGAACTGCTGTTGGACTGAATGAGGCAAAGTATTTGAAGGGCTTTCTGATGACCATCCACATGGTGAGGTTGAGAGTGTTGGACTTGGATTCAGGAATACCAGAATTCAAGTCTTGCTTTAAACACTTAGTAGCTGCATGTCTCTGGGCACATCATTTAACTTCTCTGTGTCTCATTTTCTTCATTTGTAAAATGAGGTGGGGATGGAACTCTAAAATCCCTTCCAGCATGAAATCTTTAATTCTTTAGTCACTGATTTGAAGGTTCCCTCTACAGCTGAAGATAGAAATCAATACATGCTTGATCATTCTCTTGCCCAGATCCTATTCCAAGTGCCCTATCCAAAGTGACAGAGCTTCTTTTATCTTCTCTTTGACATTCAAGAACTCTAGAAAAGTTCTTGGGTGGTCGCTCTGGCATCCTTCACACCCTTCCCATGTGACCAAACCATTTTTTGGGGGGTGCTACATTGATGAGAACTATTGGTACAGATGGCTAGGATCCTGAAGGTGATGTCAACAAGTAGGCCTTGGAAATTGAGAAAGGAGTTGAGTAGGGATGACCAAGGGATGACACACATATCTACCAGCTAGGTGCAGAAGGGCTCCTCACCATAAAGTTGACCACAAAATGTTATCTCTTTTCAGCTACAATTAACCTATTATCTATTAATTAAGGCACAAACAGTGGCTGATATGTATCTATGCAATAGGAATGATTGCCTATAACATGTAGGACATGGGGTTATTCATCATTTGTTTGATGACCTCCAGAGAAAGGTAGCCTAGGGTAATAAATATGGTACTGGGCTTGGAATCTGGAAGACCTAGCTTTAAATCTCACCATAGACTTAATAACTGTGTTATTAAGCAAAAGCTTTCACCACCTCTCAGACTCTGTTTTTACTGTAAAATGAGAGAGTTGGCTTTAATGGCCTCTAAGATCCCTTTTTAGAGACCAAGACCTTGAGATCATCCATCTCTAAAGTACTGAAGTGTGAATGCACAAAACACAACCTAACAGACACATACCAACCCTTCTCCAAGCAACATGTCTCTAGCTCATTTTGGCAAAGTGGTTCTGCCCCTGCTCCAATAGGGGTCCAGAACACAGCAGAAAATAAGCTACTTAGGCAAAGAGCTCATAGAATCATGTCACTGGATTAACCTCTGAAGCCATCTCATCCAATCTGTACCTACCCAAGAATCTCCTTTACAGACAACAGAGATTCTGCTTGAAGCCCTTACTTCCTAGCAGACGACATCTTTATTCATCGGTGTTTTGTCCGGTTACCCAAAGCTGAACAACTGAAGATCAATGGAAAATCCAGCAACTTCCCTGATCTTAACTGATACGCTTTACTGACATCCCTGCCAATGAGTTAATCAGCATCCTGATAGCACTCTGTCTCCCGAAAAGACATTGAACCAGTTGAAGTGTCAGAAAAAAAAAGCAGGACCTTCAGAATATAATGATGTCATGGCTGGGATGGGAGAGCTAGGTTAACCTTAAATGGTAAGAGGTCAGGATTTAGAAGGACTTTAGAACAGGAAATGTCAGAGAAGGAAAAAGGCCTTAACACAATCTAATCAGAGTTGGAATAGATCTGAGTTACTTTTGGAAGGATGCTAAAAACACAGAATATAAAAGAAGGCAGGAGCCTTAAAATACTAAATGTAAGTAAAAGAAAGGATTTTAAAGCATTGAAAAATACAAGGAATTATAGCTTAGCAGGGTCTTGACCTCCAAACTTAATATCTGTGTGATCTTACACAAGTCACTTCACTTCTCTGAATCTTAGTTTTTGTTCTATAAAATGTGGGACCACCCCACTTATATAGGGTTGTTGAAAGGACACATACCGATACATATCTGAATGTGGACACTCTGCCCATCTAGGAAAGGAGACAACAGAGTACATGTAGGTCTTGATCAAGGCCAGTCTCCCAGATCTATGAAACCAGGCCATCTGAAAAGGAGAAACGAGCGACTTGGCCAACATTTGCTTTCAGCTCAGCTGTTCTTAACACCAGCTGTTCCGAATGAGGAGAAAGGCGCCAGTACTGACAACACAGAATCACCCCATTCTATATTCATCTCCACCAACTACAAATCTAATTTCAGGGAGAGAGGCGGGGAGGTGGGGGAGGCCTAAAATTGAATATCTCCCCCTATTTATAGCCAAAGGCATATTTCCTAAGAAAGTGCTTTGTAAGCCGATGGCTCCTCTTTCCGCCACAGTTTTTCCCTTTCACAGTTTAGTTCCTGGGTCTATTTCTTTCCCTTACACACACACACACACACACACACACACACACACACACAGAGAGAGAGAGAGAGAGAGAGAGAGAGAGAGAGAGAGAGAGAGAGAGAGAGAGAGAGAGAGAGAGAGAGAGAGAGAAGGAGGGAGGGGGACTGACTCCATGGTTGACCACTGCCAAAGAGATGATTTGGTGCAGTGGATAGAATTTTAGACTTGAGATCAGTAGAAGTCAACCAACTTCTACTTTTGGGGCCACATAACCCAGGGCAACCTCTCTAACCTCCTCATCTAGAAAATGAAGTGATTGAACTGGATGGTCTCTAAGGTTCCCCAGATGATGATAACTATAGGTGACATTCACATAGCTTTCAGGTTTCCAAAGCATTTTACATTTGCTCCTGCATCTAATTTAATCAAGCATGTATTATTAAGTGCCTAGTTTATGCCAGATACTACAGATATGAAGACAAAGTCTAGGTGATCCTTGCCCTCAAGAAAACATTTAACTGGGATGAACAATAGATTCACAGAAGAATAATGACAAAAAACCAAAACTACCAAAAAAGCATACACAACATACAAAAATGAAATGTTAAAATAATGCAAAATGAAAATATATCATACAAAGTAAATGGAAAGCAATATTGGGGAAGAGTGGCAACAACCAGGGCATCAGGTTTTTTGATTTAGTTGTAGCACATGCCATATGCTTATTAAACTATTTTCATTCACTTTCTATTATTTCATCCAACTCATTTCCATGACCCTGCTAAGATATACTGAAACCTGAATCTGTACGTATGGATAAGTGGATGGATGGATGGATGAACAAGGCCTTTATTAAGCACATACTATTTGCCAAATTGGGACCTTAGTTGCAGAGTATACAGTGCTGGGCCTGAAGTCAGAAAGACTTCCAATCTGGACATAAAGTAGTTGTGTAACTTTAGACCGGTCACTTAACCCTTTTTGCTTCAGTTCCTTATTTGTAAAATGACCTGGAAAAGGAAATGGGCAATAATTCTAGCTATCTTTGCCAAGAAAACTCCAAAGGGGATCATGAAGAGTCAGATGGGACTAAGTGACTGGACAACAATATGCACTAAGCACTGAGGATACATATTAAAAAATAAGGCATCCTCTTTCTCGTGGTGGAGACAATACAATACATATTGTATTGAACAGATATTCCTGATCACTTCCAAGGTATCTATTGTATACACATTTAGCCAATGACCATTGAGCCTCCTGAATAGGAGATTGAGGTCAAGAATAAGCTGGAGCATAGAGCCCTCTCAAGGAGCAGGAGTTGGGAGTAGCTCTCTTAGCCCAGGGGCTACTCATATAACAAAAGGAGAGGGTTCTTGATACTAAGAATCATGGTATTTCAAAAACCAATAATATCCCAAGATTCCCAGATCATTGAAAATAAGCACAACAGATAACTGACCATCTAATAAAGTACCGAGAGTGTTGATATCAAGTAGGAGACGGAAAGCTGATTATGGAGTCGGAAAAATCTGGACTTAAGTCTTACCTCCACCCTGTACTGATTGTGTGACCCTAGACAAGTTAACCAATCTCTCAATTCTCTAAGGAAATCATTATTTCTCATATCCATGATCTCACACGTCCAGTCTCTCTCTTCTCCAATCACCAAAATTCTAGTTGAAATTTCCTGCCCTCTGCCAACAGAAACTATACTTCTTTGTGGGGATCCTGTTGGATTCATAACTACGCTTTTCTCAAGAACCATCTGTGACTAATCAATGTCCCATACAACTGGCACCAGTGTTCCCAAAGCACAAATCTAACCATATCTCTCACCTGCTTAAAAAACCCAGTGATTCCCTATATCCTCTGGGATCAAACACAAAACAAGTTCTCTACAAGCTATCTTCAATATTCTTTGTGACCTTATTATCACATTATTGGTATTGGTCAAAACGAGAATTAGAAGACTGGGTTTGAAGACCACCTTTGGTGAACTGGAAGGAATAGAGAAGTAGATAATTAGGAGGTATAGGGTTCTGAGATCACATTATATGAAATTGCCTTGAGGGATCATCTTAGAGAAGAAATAACTCAAGAGGGCATGAGAGTGATAGTCAAATAGACTTATTCTACTTGGTTCCAAAGAGCAGAAGTAGGCACAATAGCATTAGGCTCCTGATTAAGAAAGAAAAATACTCCCTAAAAATTGGAGTTCTGTAAAAGTAGAATGGGCTGCTAAGGCAGATGGTGCCTTTAACCCCAGACCCCTGAAGATTCAGAGGACCATGGATTTAGAGCTAAAATGGACTTTCGGTACCACCAAATATAATTTAATAGCTGAGGGAAATGAGTTACATGGATTAAATAACGAATTCATGATCATAAAGTTAGGATTTGATTTTGGTTTGGTTAGGATTGATAAAGGTAGGATTTGAATCTGGGCCTTCCTAACTCCAATCCCCGGGTGTTTGTTGGGTATGTGCCAGATGCGTTTGATTCAACATGCAATGGATTGCATTCCCTTCCATTATGAGTTGCTTTGACTTCTCTGAAGCATGGAGGTATTGGATCAATGAAAACATCATGGGGCTATGGCCAAAAGTTATCTGCAGCAAATCGTCTAGGTGCAAATCCTACTGGTGGCTTCCTTTACCCTGACATTCTGCAAGAATCCTTCTCCCCACCCTCTGAGCTCCCATTCTGGTGTCAGGATTTGGTTTAAAGACTTGATTTCCCTCCATAATTATGAGATTGTTTCCCGGGGAAATTCAAGCCCACAAACATGTTACAAATGTGTTGCCTTCCATTTTTTCATTATTCTTAATTAGCTACTAAAATACAATCCACCTCCACAATGTGGTGGCTAAAAGCAAATATCAGTGAAATGTGATTTTCATTGCACACAAAACAGTCCATAAGCATCAACTCTGTTAAAAATGTCGATGCAGCTATCAGGAGAATAGGTTGCCACAACAGTGTCTGGTAGCTTGGATCAGAAGGTATCCAAGAGAAATTAGACCCCAATTTTCACCTCTGCCCCCAAAAGGCTGGATGACTTTAGTCCAATCACAGTACTGATCTGGGAAGGAGTTTCTTTATCTCTTAAAAAAAATGGAGACTTGTCCTTTTCATCCCTAAGGACCCTTCCAGTTCTGGTGTTCTTGGGATTTTGTGTAGATAATCCCAGAGAAAGAGGTGATCTCAGTTTAATTTGTACTATGAGCAGAAAATGAAGAGAATGACAAAACAGTAGCTTGAAAACATTGGGAAAACATCTGAAGTTCAAACACTCCCTTCATCCATCCTCCTTTGATAAGTTCCCTATGGAACCTTAATCTCAAATGACTAAATGGACTCCAATTGTCCTGACTTCCAGATAATATCAGCAGCTTTGTCTATATCAGAAAGGCAAAAATTCACTCAATTTTATATAAAATATATGGCATTGATACATATATACATGTACATATGTGTACAGCTATAGCTAAAAATATAATTTTCTCTATTGATGTGTAAGTGTATGTGTTTGAGGAGAAGGTTGGTTTTAATGGATACAGGATCAAATTTCAGATCACCAATTTGAATTCAATTCAAGACAATTTGGTACAATGAACAAAGTGACATTTCTGGAATCCAAAGTCATGAGTTCAAATCCCACTTGCCATCTTTATGACTCTGACCAATCCAGTTCCCTTCTTTGGACCTCAGTTAGCTCATTTATGACATCAGGATGTCGAACTATGTGGCCTCTTTAGGTTCCTTTCAATTCTATGATTTATAACCCTAGATAAAGCCATTAACCCTCTGAGCCTCAGTTTCACTCACGTGTAAGAAGATGAAAATTTCCTACAACAAGAATCAGATGATGACTTGTCAGGGAGGCTGCACAGGGTGCTCTTACCCAGGTAAAGGTGGGACCTGAACTCCTTAGGGATTCCTTTCCAGCATAAAGTGTCGAGATTACCATGGATCTCAGAGAATTTGGATAGATTAAACTCTGAGATGTATTTGTACACTTCTGTCTTTGCAAACATCACCAGCTCTCAGAGGATGCTAGTCTCATAAAAGTCAAGCCAGAAGAGACCTGATAGGCAATGTCATCCCACCCCTTTTATTTTATATTATTATATTATATTATATATATAATATGTATTATATTATATATAAAGAAAAGTGAGCAGTTGCCCAAAGGCCCCGCAGGTAGCAAGAGAAAGAGCTAAGATTTCAACACAAGTCTTCTCACTACAAATTTAGTGCTCTGAGACTCAGTTTCCCCTTCTGTAAAAAAGGACTGATACTACTTGTAATTACTCCCTCACAGGGTTGTCATGAGACTCATCTTGCACTGTACTTTACCAATTTCAAAGCACTATTTAAAGGCCAATTATTACACAGGAAGCAAGTATAAGGTGATGACGCAGGCACTAATCATGGACAGCTGGCTTCTTTCCCACTTGTGCCCCTATCTGCCTGTGTGACCTTGGACCAGCTGCTTTCCTTCTCTGGGCATCAGTTTCTGCCACTATAAAATGAGGGGGTGAGTCTAGGTGATAAATGAATCCCTTCTAGCTCTAAAATATTTATGATTTGAATTGGAAAGTCTTTTAAGGATGCTGCAATCTTCCCAAAGCACTCTGTCCTGACCTAGAAATCCACTGTACCCTGTAAATGTTTTTATACATGCCTTTTAAAATTCATGTCACCACCAGGAAAAGTGACAACCTAAGTTTTATATCTAAAATTGGGGGGAGAAGTGCCTTCATACGCTTTCAAGAAGCATTTGACTTTGGCCAGCTCAAATTTGGGTATAAATCTGGGGTTGAGTTTTTCTGCAATGGATGAAAGTCCAGGGCCATCATCCGAAGGAGGGTTCCAGGGCTGAAGGAAAACTCTTCCAAGATGGTCTAATAATCTACACTTGCACACCCAGGGGAGTGTTTTCATGTGTGATCATGTATACACACTGCATATACTTTATGGCTTGGAAAATAATGCATTCAATCCATCTACCTTCACAAAACTAACTCACAAGTCCCCATCAATAAATTACCTTCAGTAGTCAGTGAGTATTCACAATTAGCTTCAAGTCAGGGCATTATAAGAGAGAAAGAGCCAAAGAAGAACTCTCCCATAAATATATATAATGGCAGAGGAAAGGGTGAGTACCCATGGAAAGTGTACTGGTAAGGAGAAACACATAAAGAACACATGATCTAGGCAACTTTATTCCTCATAGGGATCCAATGCATTTTCTCTATTGGGTTCAGGATCTCTTACTAAATAAATTACTTCATTACGATGCTGACTGGAAAAGGGGAGAGAGAGAGAGGAAGAGGGAGAGAGAGGAAGAGGGAGAGAGAGAGATCCCTTTCCATTACCCCACTAGCCTGCAGAAGAAGTGGAGAAAAGGTAATGAGGGATTTCCTCTTAAGAACTGGCTTCTTCTTCCTTAGAAAGCACTCTTCTCAATCAACAGGAATGAATCTCTTTCAACTCTGGAAAGGATAGCCTGAGAAAATATAACAGAGGTAATTCCCTGGAACTGGCTCCTCACAGAACATGTTTTGACTGGGAATGAAGGTGGTTAAAAGGTGACTTTTTAGAGCCCAATAGGGAATGGCTGCTCTTTCAGTCCTATAGACTGATGGAGGAGCATCTTCATATCTCTTAAAGGTGGGACTAAGTATGAACCCTCCTTCATCCTTCTTTTATAACCTGTAAATGGAAGAGACCTATCTCCAGGAAAGTCAGGGACTTTCTCAGGACCTATCTCCAGAAAGAAGCCCTGATAAAACCAGGAGATTGTCACGTGTAAAAAGGCATCTCATCAACATGCTCTCATGAGTCGGACATCTTCATAGCATCCAGATTTAAGAGCACGCCCTACTTCGTTTCATGTCACTGTCAGCAACTCTCTTTGTTCCAAATTTAGACAAGGCAAAGGTTCTTTGTTAGAATCATAAAATATTAGATCTGAAAGGGAGTTTCGAATATAAAAGATGAGAGCTGAAAGCATCATTACAACATGGATGGTTATGACAGGAAGAAACTTTTAAATGTAGAATATTAAAGCAAAGAATGTAAGAGCTAGAAGGGATATGGGACAGTCAAAAAGAAATAAATTGGGGATTAATGGGCCTGAGTTCACATCCCAATATACCTTTCTATAAGTCTCTATTGCTTCTTTAAAATGAGGAAGCCGGATTTAATGATCTCCTGCAAGTCTAAACCGATGATCCTTTGGGCATAGAACATAGAATGTTACAGCAGAGAGAGACATTAGGACACAGAATGGAAGGACATTGGATGTTAGGCTAAGAAGGAACCTCGAAGGCTTTTATGCTCCCCTCATTTTATGTCACGTGGCTGGCCAAAGTTTCAGACCTTGGTGACAAGGACAGAAGCTTTAGAATCCAGTCACAGACCAGCATTCATTTCACCACATTAGGATACTGCTTCATCTTTGTTTCTAAGTCACCAGTTCTCAACATCAGAGACTACATGCAAAGTGAAAAGCACTGTGTACAAAGTAATAGCAAAGTTGTGGGAGGATCAGCTGTTCTCGTCTCAGCAGAACAATGATCCACGACTACTCTGAAAGATTTATGATGAAAAATGTTATCCATATTCAGAGAAAGAATTGATTGAATACAGGCTGAAGAATACTTTTTTTAACTTTATTTTTCCTGATATGTCTTTTTTTTTTGGAGGGGAAGATTTATATTTCCTTTTGCAACATGATTTTTAGAGGAATATTTTGCTTAACTTCCATGCGCCTTCTCAAAGGGCGGGTTGAAAACAGAGGAAGGGAAAGAATTTGGACCTCAAAGTTTTAAAAACAAATATTAAAATTTCTTTTACATGTAACTGGGGGGGGAATAAAATATTAACTTAAAAGAACTCCAGTCTTCCTAAGAGAGGGGAAGATGCAAAAAAGCAAAAGACAAATAAAACCATCAGAGGATAATGGTGAAAATTCATCAATTTATGAGTGTTCATATAAAGTTCCAGAAACTGTGAGATCAGAGGGATCTGAGATAAAGCAGGGATCTCCTAATCTTAGGATTGTAGAAGCAGCTGTTGGCTGTAGTGGATAGTGTGCCAGGTATGGAGTCAGGAAACCGAGGGTTCAAACATTGTTTCAGACACTGACAGGTCAAGTCACTTCACCCTGTTTGCCTCCGTTCCTCATGTGTAAAATGGGGATAATAATAGCACCTACTTCCTAGGATTGTTGTGAGAATCAGTTGAATAATAACTGTAAAGCATTTAGCCTAATGCTTGCACTTAGAAGGTCTATAGAAATGTCAACTATTTATTGTTGTTGTTGTTAAATAAGGACTTCAGCTATCACCTTGTCCAAATCTAATTTTTTTTTGGGGGGGGAGGCAAGGCAATTGGGGTTAAGTGACCTTCCCTGGATCACACAGCTAGGATGAATTAAGTATCTGAGGCTACATATGAATTCAGATTCTCCTGACTCCAGGGCTGGTGCTCTACCCACTGTGCTATCTGGCTAACCTTCCCATCTGATTTTTCAAGTGAGAAAACTGGGGTCTAGAAATGAATGAGTTCATACAGTATAAAAAGGCAGTGTCATTATAGTGGAAAGACCCTGACATTTGGAGCTAGAAAATTCGGGTCTCAATTGTGTCACTTCTTATCTCTGAGAAGCCAGGCCTCAAATGTATCTTCTTGCTCCAAATCTAGGGTTCCATGATCACACCCAGGTAGCATAATTTAAACTCAGATCCTCCACCTCCAAAGTCTCATACTCTTTCCATACCACCATGCTGACTCTTCAACGGCCTCCCTCATTTTAAAGAAGGAAACCGAGGCTCAGAGAAAAGTGTCTTTTCCAGCATCACAAATTAAAGGAGGCTCACCTCCATCTGTTGGCTCCTTGGTGAAGAACAGAAATTCAAAGGAGGATCAACCTTGACCTAAACAGAAACGTGGGGAAACATCATGGCCCAGTGGAAAGAATGCTGGAGTTTGAGTCAAAAAACTTGGGTTCATATTCCAGTTTGACTCCTTACCCCTTAATCTAGGTGACCATGGGCACACATTGCTTCACTTCTTTTCCAAAAACTGAGAACTTTGAGCTAAATTACCTTTAATGTCCAATCTAGCTCAAATTTCTATCACCCTAAGCCTTTATCAACACATAAGTGTTTGTATGTATGTATAAATATATATATACATATGTTTGTGTGTATATTTATACATACATACAAACACACATACATATTATAAATAGATATATATCTACATATATTGTTCTATCTTGATCATGTCTATATATACATATGTATGTATATATACATACATTTAGACATGTAATCTATTTATACCTGTATATTATACCTTTACATATAGCTTTATATTTTACTTTTATATCTGAACATATGTATATAAACACATATATGCACACATTATACATACATGTATGTCTCTACCTTGATTATATCTTTAAATCTACTTATATCATACTTCTAATATATGTACACATGCATATATATCTTAATTTTCAAGAAAACACTTACTATTTGCAATGCTTTAGGTACTTCCTTAGTGAGCATTCTGAGAAATTTACAATCGACACCAATTTCGCTCCCGAGGTCCCACAGCTGGTTGTTCACAAAGGGGGGAGCCCCGATTCTTTTAATAAGATTCAACACCAACTGTTCACCAAAAACTTGTCCCCAGAGAGTCGCCTATTCCCTATCTTTGCGCCGTCCATCCCTTTTCCCCGACAATCAGGGTTTGGATTAGAATTCTGCCCTTGGGAGCTGGAATCTTTGGAAGCCTACGAAGGCTCCGCCGGTGACGGAGGACCCTTCAGTGGTGTTTATAATGGAAGCATCTAATAAGATCTGGTCTGACCTCCGGCTGACTTTTTCACTGCAAGCCCCATAAAAGGCTTTGCGCGCCCCAGTCTTCAAGGCAGCCCATCGCAGTTCTTTATCTTGTCTGAAGCGCCAACCAAATGTCATTTTGCTTTCAGAATGACTAGGTACACTTTCTGTGTGTACAGTAGATTATCTTGTAGTAATATGATACTGTCCTCAAAAACTATTTCTACTCGCACAGATGACCTTTCCAGCTAATATATACACTGCTCCGTGCTTCAGTTACAAGAAACACACGACCTCATTTCCCCTTGTGTTCCTCCCTTAAAGAAATAAATCACAATGTTGACTGATTGAAATACTTAACTGACAGTCGGAAAACTCCATCCCTCCGTACTTTCTGGTCAGCACGAGCGACCCTACGTGATGCTGAACAGTGATTAAATTTTAACAACACATAGTCCCCCAGAGTGCTGAGGCAAGTGAGCAGTTATGAACAAATAATGGTTTGAGTAGGAGAGAAAGAAGCAGGTGGTTTGCTCCTGAACATGTGGTGCATATATGTGAGCACATTAAGAGAATATGTATGCGTAAATGGAGAGCTATGTATATGCATAAATGCATATGTGGCTATATTTATGCATTGTGAATATATATGTGTATGTCTGTGTGTTCTTGTGTGTATATGTATACATACATATATATGCAATCCTATAAATGATAAGAGGTAGGCAGACAGTGTCTAGGTATAGCTGTGACTAGAAAACAAGCCTCACAACTGAAAAAGGCCCACCAAGATTCACACTCCCACTGACACATTTGGGCTGTGAGATCTTGAGCATCTTATGTAATTCTATGCTCATAAGTTGCAGAGACAGGATTGACCCATTCTGGCAGAGGGATCGTGGTACTCACAAGAACTGGGTTCAAATCTTCTCTTAGACACAGTTTAATTCTGTGATGATGGCTAAGTTACTTTACTTCTTAACACCCCTAAGCAAACTCTTTAAAATTATAAGTTAGGCACTGGTCGAAAGGTTCACATTGGGAGTTTCCCACAACAATCAACTCCAAGGTCTAGATCAGGGATCCTCAAACTACGGCCTGCGGGCCAGATGCGGCAGCTGAGGATGATTATCCCTCTCACCCAGAGCTATGAAGTTTCTTTATTTAAAGGCCCACAAAACAAAGTTTTTGTTTTTCCTATAGTCCGGCCCTCCAACAGTCTGAGGGACAGAGAACTGGCCCCTATTTAAAAAGTTTGAGGACCCCTGGTAGATCATAATCCTCTCTTCTCCAAAAAAATAGAGAGAACCCATGGCTCTGGACTAAAATGACCTGGATTCGAATCCTACCTTGGTCACTGGCTCTCTAGATGAGCTTGAGCATGAAAAATCACTTCTTTGGGACTTAGTTTCTTCCTATGTAAAATTAAGGGTTTGGACTAGATGGATTCTAGGTCCCCCTCTAGGCAACTATCTATAGCAGAACAAATAAGTGTTTATCTACCTAGGTAAAGGAAATGTCCTCATTTAGAATTTCCTATATGAATGAATTTAGAAATACAGTCCCTTCCCCCAAAATGCACAACCTAACTCAGCATTGCAAGGATGAAATGGGGCTGTAGCTGTGATGTCACCAGGATCAGGGAGTTCCCAGAGAAGAAAGCTCCCAGGAAAGACCAATTCACTCCAAAACCATGATAACAACAAGAAGCATTGATATAATAATGATTTAAAGTTTATAAAATACACACATAGTTATTTATATATATGTACATATGTTTGTATATGTATGTATATAATATATATATATATATATATGTATGTATGTATATGTGTGAATGTTTACACATACATATATTTTATCTATATGTATATATAAATTATATATATACACACACACAATACACACACACACACACACACACACACACACACACACACACACACACTCGTTTGAGCTTGACAACAAGCCTGGGAGGTAGATGCTTTCCTTATTCTCATTTTACAGCGGAGGACTTGCCCACAGTCACCCATTCATACAGTATCTGATCTGCGCTCACTTTTAAATTCGACCGGCATTAATGCGATAGAGAAAATATGATGGGTGCTCCGGTCCATAGAAGGGTGATGTTAAGAACAGGGTTTGTAAACTGTGAAACACCAGATAAGGAGGCGATATTGGCATTATTGAAAAGTGAAAAGGATTTAGACTCCCAGTCTATCTGCCTTCCAAATTGCCCCTGCACCATTTTTATTAGATAAGATCGACTGTTTCTGCATCTGAAAATGACTTCTTGAATCCATTAGCAGGAGTGAGAGAAAAGTACTCATCAGCCATGCACCGAGGCAAGCGCAGAATAAATCCGGGAGATTGGGTAACCCTCTACTAGCATCCCCCGGAACGCGCTTCAAGAACATAATCGCTACTTTCCTATAAAATTCAAGTTCATCTTTTTTCATTACAAATTATATGTTGGAAGCCCGATTCTGAAATGCGTATCAGAAGGTACTTAAGGGATTATTAAAGAATGGAGAGAATTTTCCCAGCCTGATTTCAGTCTCCTTTGGGAAGGAGCTCCCTCCCGGAGGAGATAAAGAGAAATGTACATTTATTAAAGATGAAAAAAATTAAAAAGTCGACCATGACCCTGCAGAAAGCAAAAGCCTCCACAAGATTTCCAAAAGAAGAACGCATTAGAACGGCCTTTATTGAAATCTGTTCGTGTTTACTGAGTGGTTCAATTTGATCCTGATCATTACTAAGTAAAATAAACAAATAAAAGGATCCGTGAGTGCTTAAAGTTTATGCGTCATAAAGGGCTTAAACAATACATATAATAACCAAAGGAAACAATGGATCATCTTGAGATTTTTACTCAAATCTCTCATCGTGCCTTGTGCTGATATCTCCTACGGATTTATCCCACTCCACCTTGAAGGTCAGTTGTCTGAGTTTAAACGTCCTAAAGCGCTACAATGGAGAGGAAAGGAGACTTGAATTGGAAAGGGAGGAGTTGGGTTTGATTCGGGCTCTTCCATTTACTATTTGGATGACTTTGGGAAAGTGGTTGAATCTCCCTAGGCCGCATTTTTCACATCTGTAAAATAAGGGTGTTGGACTAGATGATTTCAGATTTCCTTCAAGTCAGATCTATGATCCTACCCCATTTTAAACTCCTTTTAAGAAGGCAGGGACTATATAACTACATATGTAAAAGTATAATATAGAACTATATCGCTCTCTCTCTCTTTCTCTCTCTCTGTCTCTCTCTCTATATATAGTTATATACTTACAGAGAGTTAGTTATAGCTATTTGGTTATATGTATTATAGCTAAATATATACATATATTATATAGTGTTATACAAAACTTAGAGATGCAGCACTTAGCACAGTTCCTGGCATAGGGTCAGTGCTTAATCAGCATTTATTGGTTGATTTATTGATGGAGAGAAGCATCTGGATGGTGCAGTAGATCATGCACTGGGCTTAGAGTTGGGAAGATCTGAGTGAAAATCTGGCCTCAGACAATTATGACTTGATCTTGGGAAAGTCACTTAGCCTTAGTCTCCTCAACTGTAAAATGGGGAGAATATAGCACTTACCTCCTGGGGATGTTGTGAAGACCAAATGAGATATTTATAAAAGGCTTATTAGCATACTGCCTAGCACATCCTAGGTGCTATATAAATGCAAGTTGCTATAATTATTATTATTATTGTTATTATCGATTTTGTCCTTCTATTTTCAACACCAAGCACAGAGCCTTGCACAGTAGAAGCTGATTTTGGCTCATTACAATGAATCGTCCCTAACAATCAGAGCTATCCAAGAATAGAATGCAGGCTTCCTGAATTAGTCATGGTTTCCCAAAGTAAAGAGGTCTTAAAGAAGAAGCTGGCTGACCCCTTGTTAATGATGCTATGGATAGAATTCATGTTTAAGATGGCAGGAGTTGGAGCTAAAAGAAGTAGAAGTAGTAATAATCGTAGTCAAAGTAGAAGTAGTAGTAGTAGTAAAGTAGTAATCATCAAAGTAAAAGTAGTAGTAGTAGTAGTAGTAGTAGTAGTACTGGCCTGGCCTGGCCTCTCCCCCCCCATTTTTCAGGGAGGGAAATTGAGGATAAGAACATTTTTTTATCCTAGAAGATGATGTGTCTTGACTGAAGTTACCATTTAGTAAATGGTGACAGGCCTCGAACCCAAGACTCTGGACTTCCAGGCCAGGATATTATGACTGCCCATTGCTTGTTTTTCAGTCATATCTGACTCTCTGTGACCCCATGTGGGGATTTCTTGATAAATATACTGGGATAATTTGTCATTTCCTTCTCCAGCTCATTTTACAGACAAGGAAACTGTGGCAAGCAGGCGAAGTGACTTGCCCAGAGTCACACTATTAGCAAAATGTCTGAAGCCAGATTTGAACTCGGGAAGATGAGGTGTCCCACTCAGATCCATGCTCTAAGTACTATGGTGCCATCTAGCTGCCCAAGGGATGACAGCAGAGCATCTCTATCCTCCAGAAGCTTGGATTCCCCTGCTCAGCCCAATGCCTTCATGTCCTGGGGACGCAAGGCCCATCACACTTCGCTGGTCCACGGCCAACTTTGGGCAGATGTACAGCATATGTGCATTTAATGTTGGCTTTCTTATTTTTAGCAACACATTTAGTGAGCGGGGGAGTCACTGACCTGGAGCGAAGTCAGCTTTACTGCACAGACTTGCTAAATTACTCTGAGGAGGGCTAAGAATATATATTGAAGAGCCATTATTTGGGAGCCTCAGACATAGATTTACACAAGATTGCACAATCTCTCTCTGAGAGAGTCTAAACAGTGCTGATCCTGCCTTGTTTTTTCCCCTTCTTAGAACAGAGTTAACATTTAACACCATTTGTAATCAAAGGGCTTGGATTCAAATCCTGACTGATATTTTCTGCTTGTGTGAACTTGAGCAAATTATTTAATCTCTGGCTAAAATGATATTCTATTTGTAAAGCAATTTGCCAATCTTAACATGATATAGATGTTGTGTATACTACTACTACTACTACTACTACTACTACTACTATTACTACTTCTACTTTGACTATTACTACTGTTACTTTGACTACTACTACTACTACTACTTTGACTACTACTACAACTACTTCTACTTTGACTATTACTACTGTTACTACTACTGCTACTTCTACTTTGACTACTACTACTACTACTTCTACTTTGACTACTACTTCTACTTTTACTACTACTACTACTACTACTTCTCTTATCACTAATAACATATTACCATCACTCCTCCTCTCATTCTTACCACTTCTACTTTCCTCCTCTTCTTCCTCCTCCTCTTCATCCTCCTCCTTCTTTGTGTTCTCCTCCTTCTATTCCTACTCCACCTTCTCTTCTTCCTCCTTCTCCTTCTCCTTTTAATATTATTATTATTACATTGGAATCAACAACCACTGAAGTTCTTTGACTAGATATCTATGATGCTCTGATAGTGGTTCTAAAGGCTTCACAAGACCTGGATTTTATACCCATCTCTGACAATGATTTCCTTCCTCTCCGGGTAAATCTAATAGGATCAGATTCAGAAAAGGAAAAGTTTTCTAATTTATTCTGGCAACAATCCTGGGAGATAGATATGTGTTTTTCTTACTATTTTTTTCAGATAGAGAAACTGAGGCAGGCAAAGATTAAGTGACTTGTCCAGGATCACATAGCTAGTAAGTGTCTGAGAGCAGATCTGAATTTTTAAGTGCTTTACAAATATTTTCTAATTTATTCTAACAACAATCCTGGAAGATATTTTTTTTTTGTTGTTTTTTTTTGTTTTTTTCCAGATGGGGAAATAAAGGTTAAGTGACTTATCCAGAGTCACATAGCTAGTAAACAGATCTGAATTCAGGTCTTCCTGTTTCCATCTCTAGCACTCTTTTTAAGTCACCACCCAGCTGCTTTAGGAAAAAAGTTGGAATCGGGGTCATGGGACCTGGGCTAATCATCTGAGCTCTCTACAAAATGAGGGGGTCGTTATTTAGAGCACCTCCCAAGTTGCTTCCAATAGGATCCTCCAAATCTGAGGACTTAGTCCCTAATTGTGAAATCCAACACTGATCATAAATCCCTCAGACTGATTGCTGAAGTCACCCTCCAATGACGCAGATCACGAGTTATCCATACCTACCCAGCCTGCTCTCCTCCAGTCTATATCATCTCATCAATCCTCCAGGGGAGAGAAGGAGGGGAATTTCCCCTACATGTCATGAGAAGAACACAGTGATCTGAGGGCAGAGGCGGGGCAGTCTTTCTTTCATTATGTAACTATGTCCATCCCCTTGCCCCTCCAGACATACATTTCTCTGCTGTTTAGAGCTTGAAAGAACCTTAAAGTTATCTACTCTGATCCTTCTTTAATAGATGGGGAAACTGAGTCTCAGAGAGGAAAGCTGTCAAAACCTGCCAAAGAGTATACCTCCAGTGCAGAGCTGGGCCAACCTTCAAGTCCAGGTCCTGTGCGTGATAAAACAGTGTCCTATCTCTTTAGTTTTTATCTTCTGGTCTTGGAACAACTTTTATCAAAGGACAGAAGAAAAGACATTTTCCTGATGTCTCAGAAAGAAGTCATCCTAGAGCATTACTCAATAAGGATTCGATGGGTATTCACCTGAGTATTTGATGGGTTGAGTGTTTGCCTTAAGCAGCTGCCAGACACACTTTTGTAGGCTTTCAGTAAATGCAATAACAAAAATAATAATAACAACAACAAAAATAATAGGTAAGAGTTATAGGGATAAGGAGGAGAATTAGGATTTCATTGGTCCAGCTTTCAGTTAAGGAAACTCCCTCTGCCAACACAAGTGGGCACCATCTCTGGAACTTCAGAGTTTTAGAGATTTGGCTAAAGATAAGGGACTTGCCCAAGTTCAGGCAGCCAAAAGGCTGGGCTTGAACCCAGGTCTTCCACACTTCAAGTGTGGTTTTCTAATGACTACATCACCTTGATTCTCAACTAAGTTTTATAAAGAGCTGCAAGGTTTACAAAGTATGTCACATAAATTGCTCTAAGACAAGCCTTTCGGGTAAGTGTTATCAGTAGTCCATTTTACAGAGGAGGAAACTGAGGGAGGTTAGGTAACTTAATTGCCCAGGATAACATATCTAGTTGGTGCCAGGCTGTCAGGATTTGAACTCAGACCTTCCCATGGTTCTATCTACTGTGGCACTTAATTGCCTTATTAATTAATTCACTCCATTAAAGGTCCGGGACATACATAATAAGGGATTCAAAATAAATAAGACATAATTAGTACCCATATAGAGCACAGCATCTAGTATAGAATTATGTTGGAGGAAGAAGGAAGTGAAGCTTATAACTTCTCCACAACTAGCATTTAGGGTCTGGTTACCCATCGTTCCACAACTCATCCCCCTTTCCCGCTCAACTAAATCCTGGATGCCCAAATGGACCAGCTTCAATCATTAATTCCCTCAAAAAGGCCTTAATTAAGTATTTAATATATGAAAGAACAAGGTGTATAAGACATGATCCCTGCATTGCAGGGGTTCATATTCCAGCAGAAACAATAAGGCAAAGATATTCACAATCGCCAATATTTATATTGATCAAAGTTAGCAAAGAATTTCACTGCTAGCTAATTTGAGACTCAGAAGAGCCCTCTGAGGGACATATTATTATGATTATTGCCATTTTACAGATGAGTAAATAATTGAGATTGACAGGTAGTGATTTTCTCTGATCAGATAGCTAGGAAATATCTGAGGGTAAACCTGAACTCGCGACTTCTTATCTCTAAGTCTGGCGTCCCATCTATCACGTCACGCCATTAATGACACTTAACATATGCAGGACCACTCTCCCACAGAAGAGACAGAGCTAAGAATAGACATGGAGATTGGCCCTCACGTTATAGAACAAGCTGACGTCCAGGGAGAGACTAAGTTCATACCACCCATAATTGGTAGAACGAGAAATGGGATCTGCAAATCCCCACCAACCAACCAGGGGAACCTGAGTTGCCTTGGGAGATCTGCATTTGACTTCTGCATCTGCCATTTAGCCATTGACTCTCTCTGACCCCTAGCTTCATTATCTGTGACAGGATATAATTAGACTCATCCTACCTGGGACAAAAGGTTGCCCTGAGAAAAGCCAATCTTCCTAGTCGAGGAAATGATAAAGGCCATTCTTTCCATCACACTAAACATCCTCCCAGAATTTAGAAGTTAACTTCTGAAGAAATGGGAATTGTACCAGGGACTCAAGGGAGAGAAAGACCATTTTTAGGTTAAGTCAGGAGGAATAGCAAGGAAAATTTCATATGGGTCATGTCATGGAAGCTGGGTACTGTAAAAATGAATAAAAAATGAAATAAACTCTTTTTTGTCACTACTGCTGGTCTCCTAGAATCTCTGAAGTTCAGAGTTTGGAAGGGACCTTTGAAATTTAATCATTTAACCTTCCACCAGGGACTAACTGTTACCCTGCCTTCCCACCTTTTATTTTTGCTCAACAATCAAATCAAGCTTCACACTCATTCTGGAACAGTGTGACATCTTATGCCCCGGCAATCAGCAAATCAACATGGATTTATTAAACAGCTGCTATGTTCCAGGTGCTCTGCTAAGAAATAAATACAAAGACAAAATGGCAGAGTTCTTGCCCTCAAGGAGCTTACATTCTGTCAAGACGATTACCTCCCATAAATCAATCAATTGTTCGATCTGCCAAATTACCCACTAACGTTTCTTAAACACAGGCTGCCATATTCTCTTTCCAAAATGCTCTTCTTCCTCACCTTGATTTCCTTTGAATTTCAGCTACATTATCATCTCGTGCATTTGTACCCCAGGCAGTTTCAGCTCTTTCTCCTTAATGCTGAGTGTCTTTCCTCTATTGATTATCTTTAATTTATTCCGAGGTGTCTTTTGCTTCTACATAATTTGCATTTTGTCTCCCACATTAGACTGCCTGGGACTGGAGGCTGCCTCTCCGTAAATCCCCAGCATTGAGCAGACGGCTTGTCCATAGAGCACGCGAAATAATGTTTCTCAATGTTTCTCAAGCCCACCCACGTCCCCCGACCCAAGAGAAATATCCCTCTCTGAAACATGCATTGAGGATGATACAGCAAGAGAAACAGACACATTTACTGTCTTTCAGTAAAACACTTCTGGAGAAGTAGAGTGGCATAGAGTCAATGGGAAAGACAGGACTGCAGAGCAGAAACCCCATTGGTTTATTAGGAGGGAGGGGGGAAGAAAGAGGAGAAGGAGAAGGAGGAGAAGGAGAAAGAGGAGGAAGAATAGGAGGAGAAGGAGGAACAGAAGGAAGAGGAGGAAGATGAGGAGGCGGACAAGGAAGAGGACAAGGAGGAGGAGGAAAAAGAGGAGGAGAAGGAAGAAGAGGAGGAGAAGGAGGAAAAAGGAGGAGAAGGAGGAGGAGGAGAAAGAGGAGGAGGAGGAGGAGGAGGAAGAGGAGGAGAAGGAGGAGGTGGAGGAGGAGGAGGAGGAGGAGGAGGAGAAGGAGGAGGAGGAAAACAATAAAGTAGAGGAGGAGGGGGAGAAGAAGGAGAAGAAGGAGAAGAAGAAGGAAGAGAAGGAAGAGGAAGAAGAGGAGGAGAAGAAGAAACTGATCATGACTACAATAACAAGGATGATGGTGAAAAAAGAGAAGAAAAGGAAGAAAAAGAAAAGGGAGACAGGAAAAAGAGGAAAGAAGGAGGGAGGGAGGGAGGGAGGGAGGAAAAAAGGAAAGAAGGAAGGGAGGGAGGAAGGGAGAGAGGGAGGGAGGAAGGAAGGAAGGGAGGGAGGAAGGAAGGAAGGAAGGAAGGGAGGAAGGGAGGAGAAAAGGACAGAAGGATGGAAGGAGGGGAGGAAAGAAGGAAGGAAGGAAGAGAGGGAGGGAGGGAGGGAGGGAGGAAGGAAGGAAGGGAGGAAGAGAGGGAGGAAAGGAGGAAGGGAGGGAGGGAGGAAGACATGAAGAAAATGTATTTTTCTATTCCCAAAGAGATAATCTGCTTGACAGGTTAATAACTTGTAAAATTTCGATAAGAAGCTGTGTTTTTTCATTTTTTTCTAGCTAAGCAGAAAACATCAGAAAGATCTTTGCGTTGCTATCTCTCAGAAGACAATGGAGACCTGCCCAATTAACTTCTCCCAGTTCATACTTTCTAAGAAAAGGGGTGAGATGGGCGCCTGTCAGTGGGAAGCCAGACAGGCTGCAAACAACCCTCGTGACATCAAACAGCCGGCGCTCACACATCTGGTTTTACAATCCAATGGGCTTCTCAAGCTCCTCTCAGAGCTGAACACTGTGCTAGGCACAAGGGATGGGAGCAAAGGTGAAAATGAAGCAGCCCTTGACCCCAGGGAGCTTACATGCTATGGGGTGGAGGGGGAGAGGAGAAAACAGCTTGTAAATGAGCACAGTGGCTGCCGGTGCCTGAACCCTTTTCCCCAGGGAAGCCGAAGCTGGGGAGTCACTTGCATTGTTGTCCTTTTTGCTTGACTCTTCATGATCCCATCTGGGACTCTCTTTTTTTTTTATTAAAGCTTTTTAATTTTCAAAAGATATGCATGATTTTTTATTTCTTTCTCAGATTAATTTTGCCTTATTTCAAAGTCTGACTCTTCTTGTGCAGCAAAATAACTGTTTGGACATGTATACATATATTGTATTTAACTTAAACTTTTACATATTTAACATGTATTGGTTTACCTGCCATCTGGGGGAGGGGGTGGGGGAAAGGAGGGGAAAAGTTGGAACAGAAGGTTTTGCAAGGGTCAATGCTGAAAAGTTACCCATGCATATAACTTTAAATAAAAAAGCTATAACAAAAAAAGATATGCATGGATAATTTTTCAACATTAACCCTTGCAAAACCTTGCATCCCAATTCCCCCCTTTCTCACTTGGAGTTCTCTTGGCAAAGATTCTAGTATAGTTTGCCATCTCCTTCTTCAGTTCATTTTACAGATAAGGAAGCTGAGGCAAATAGGGTGAAGTGACTTGCCCAGGGTCATAGGCCTAGTAAGTGTCTGAAGCCAGATTTGAACTCAGGTTTTCCAGCCTCCAGGACTGGCACTCTGTGGTCTACATCACCACCTATGCATTAACTAGCACCTAGGTGGCAGATGGGGTGACCACAAGATTGCTTAAGGAAGACCTGGCCTAATTCAAAACTAAAACACTTAAAATGTTCATGCTGATTAGCAAAGGAATATCTCCTATGAGAGTACATTATTCATTAAAATAGAGAGAGCCAGTTTCAAAAAAAAAAAAAAGTCCTGACAATAATCTGGAAGGGAAAGCTCCTTCCCTCAAATTAGGAGGGGAGTGACTGGCTCAGACCTATGCTGAGCTGAATGACCCTGGACAAGTCACTTAATTTGGAAATTATAGCAGATTTTTATATGTAAGTCTTGAAAGGTAAAATTATTTACACAAAACAGTGCTCATCACAACAGGGAGGTGGGTGTGATTATTATCCCCATTTTACAGGTGAAGAAAATAAGACTGAAATAGATAAACAATCTAGTTAGTTTCATGCATCTATTAAATGTGAGACGGGAAAAGAAGTCGGGTCTTCACCTCTTACACACAGCAACCCATGTTTTAGCCAGAGCACAATTTGTCTGCCTCTATCAAAAAGAGAACAAGATTTCCCATGGGATGTTGTCTCCCTGTAGAAAGTCACCAAACAGGATGATTTTCTAGGCAGGCAATTGTGTGTGTGGGGGACAGATAGTAAGTGTGGAATAGGGGAGGGAGCTGGGGAGAGAAAGCGGCAAGAACAAAAGTCAGTGACTTCTCAATCAGGAAGATATAACACCCTCAGGCATTGCCACCTAAACTATATTGCTTTTAAATTATTGATGGTGTTCTAAAGTCTTGCATTAAAACTTACTTCTTGCATGCAAAGCTGTGGGAATATCCTTTAGAAGGATCCTCTGGTGCATTTAATTTGGCAAGAATGCTATTTCTGCAGTCAGCAATTCACCTATAACGGAGGATAAAAGCACTGAGCCTGAAGTCAGAAGAGATGAGTTCAAATGTGATCTCAGACACTTACTAGTTGTGTGTCCCTGAGCAAGTCACTTTGTTTGTCTCAATTTCCTTATCTGTAAATTGGGGTAATAATAGCACCAAGGGCTCCATTACTTCATCTATAAACAAAAACAATAGTCCCAGTCACATCTTCCTCATGTGTGCTCATGTGTGCATTTTCATGTCATATATACACATGTCTATGTGCTTTCCCATGTATGAATATGAATTTTTTAAATTTTATTTTAATGGTTCAGAGACTCACCAGTATGGAGATTCCCTTTACCAATAAAAATAAGTCAATGTGTAGTCACTTATATTTAGTCTAATGAGTTGCCTGGGACTCTGAAAGGTTAAGTTACTTGCCTAGGATCACACAATTTGGTATGGATCCAGGGCAGAATTGGAACTCAGGTCTTCTTGAGTCCAGTTCTAGTTATTAGGCTCTCTTCATATTGTCTTATAAAACTCAAATGCTTTATAAATCTTAAAGGATGCCATAAATGCCCACACAGTTATTCAGGAATTGTTTTTTAACAATATAATTCAGTTCAATTCATCTCATGCACATATTAAGCACCTGTTGTATATGTGATGCTGATCAAAAGTAGAAAAGATGGAAATTTCAAGAAATTTATAGCTCCGGCCTTCAGGGAGCTGAGAATCTAGGAAAGTGAATTCAAAGAATGGGAATGATTTGGATAAAAACCACATCATGCCCAAGAAGTGCACGCTAAGGGAAAACAAGGATATATACAAAGAGACCACTGCAGGCTTGTTTCCTACAAAATAAAATCTCAAGTTCCTCTTATGAGCTGGACTTTAAAGGATAAGTAGGATTTCCATTGTTGGGCGGGGAGGGGGCTTCCAGGCTTAAGGAGAAAATGCAAAAAAAGCTTGAAAGCCAACTAAAAATGGCTGGCAGGAAGTCTAGTTGGGCTGTGGAACAGAGGGAGTGGCCTTCGCACCAGCTGGAAGAGGAGGGAGATACTGAATCACGGAGAACATCAACTGGCAATGAAGGACCACGCACATTATTCAGTGGACAATAGTGAGCCCCTGAGGAGCTCAGAGGGCAAAAGTCATGCATCAAGGCAGAATAGTCCGCCATTGTAGCTGACTGAGAATTCAGAGAGACTCTTAACTTGCGTTCTACTGCCATCAACTCTCTGGCTGTTTCCATATTGCTTCCAGCACGTAGCACAGTGCCTGGCACACAGTAGGTTCTTACTGGCACACAGTAGGTTCTTAAGTGACGGTGCCCATGAAACAATTTCACCTGTAGATGTCGTATTTACCAACAGAATGTTACAATGCTACAATTTACTAATGTCAATGTTACAATTTACTAATGTCAATGTCACAATTTACTAATATCCACATCAGCGTTACAATTTACTATGTCATTGTTACCAAGCCATAGTACTCAGCACCAGCCTTCTGAATGCAGATCTGTGTCTTGGAAATCACAGAAAATTTTTATGGGAAGAGACCTTAGAGAATTAAAACTGAAAGGGCCACCTCCTAATCTTATAGATGTGGAAATTGAGGCTCAGGAGGGAAATTACTAGCCCAAGATCATATAATAGATAATATTTATATAGCACTTTAAGATCAGCAAAGCACTTTATAATTTTTATCCCATTCGACCCTCACAAAAGGTGGATGCTGTTATCATCTCCATATTACAGATGAATGAACTGAATGTGAGAAAAGTCAAGTGACTTGTCTGGGGTCACACAAATAGTAAATCTGAAAATCACGATCTGAATTCAGGTTTTCCTGACTTCAAATGCAGAGGTCCACCCACCAGACCCCTTTAATTACCAGGTAGTCAGATGGAAGAAGAGGACCTATTTCCAATGATCTTGTGACGAAGAGAGTCATTCTACACCCAGAGGGAGGACTGTGGGAACTGAGTGTGGATCACACCATAGCATTCTCACTCTTTTTGTTATTCATTTGCATTTTGTTTTCTTACTCATTTACTTTCCTTTTTGATCTGATTTTTCTTGTGCAATAAGAAAATTGTATAAATGTTTACACATATTGGATCTGAAATATATTTTAACATGTATAACATATATTGGACTACCTGCCATCTAGGGGGTGGGGGGAATGAGGGGGAAATCTGAAATACAAGGTTTTACAAGGGTCAATGTTGAAAAATTATCCCTGCATATGTTTTGAAAATAAAAAGCTTTAAAATAAAAATAAAATAAAAAAGGAAGAGGAGGGCCTAAGTCAGATTATAGTATTATTTCCTTCACATATTGTCACCTCGGATTTCTGGACAATATCCAGGGTGGGATGTGCTAGGAGTAGGCCGGAGGAACTTGAAAGTTGCCATAAGCTCTGGAGTTCTGGGCTTTTATGAAGATCAAAATAGAGAGAATTGGGTATGTTGGGTTAAACCTTGGTCTTGGATTTACAAAGACCTGCTCACCTAGGAAACTTGTCTCTGACACTCAGCCGCTGTCATCTCAGACGACTCACTTAACCCTCTGCCAGCCTCAGTTTCCCTATCTGTAAAATGGGTACAATAACAGTATGTACTTCACAGCACTGCTGAGACATAATCGTTGGATCATATGCTACATATGTAAAGCTGCTTTAAATTTTGAGTAGAGGAAGTTCAGCCTCTCACACCCAATAATTACATGATTGTGGTCATGGCACTTACTCTTTGTTCACCCTAACTCACAAGTCCCTGTAAACCTTCACCTACAAACTCATTCTTCGGTCATATATGATGCTAAATAGTATATGATGTAGTAGTCATTATTAAAGACAGAATTGGGAGAGAAAAAGGGAAGGGAATGAGCATTTTTATACAGTGCCTACTATGTGCCAGCTTTTCTTTATACAGTGCCTACTATGTGCCAGTTTGTATTTATACAGAACCTATTATGTTCCAGTTAGCTATTGCTATCCCTGTTGTTATTTAATTTGATCCTCATGACAATCCTAGGAGATAAGTATTGGTATTCCCATTTTATAGATGAGGAAACTAAGGCAGGCAATGATTAAAAGATTTTCTCAGGGTCATACAGCTGAAGCCAGATCTAAACTGAAGTCTTCCTGGCTCTGGATCTAGCACTCTATCCCACTTAGGCAACTTCCTGAACATCCATTTGGGAGGAGAAAACTGTGAGTGATTTCTGTCCCCAGTACAGTAAAGGCAGCAAGCCAGGACTTTAATCTCAAGGCGTCAGCTCCCAAGTAAATTGTGAAACTAATACTCAAGAAGTAATAATATGAAAATAACACGAAAAGGGAGATGTGTGGAAAGGCCATAAACTGCTTCTTAGAAAACAACTCAACCAGACTCCACATATTGATTTTGGTGGATTTCAGGGCTCCCTGATTGGCAGGTGGACTGAGCTCGGGAACTTGTGTAGAAGAGGGAAATGAGTCAAGTGTTTCATTGGTTAATTCTTTCATTAATACCCTGCTAGAATCCAATCCTATTTAGTGCATTGGCTTCTAGGGGTTGAGCAGCAGGTAAAGTTCTGCAGATAAGATTTTAAACATCACTGCTTTCAAGGACCTTACATTCTGCAATAGTTAATATTTCTATACCACTTGAAAGTTTACAGACAGCCATATATATATATAGGAATACATGTTTTCTTTAAAAAAATCCGGAGTAGTTGTCCTCTGAGATGACTTCCAGCTTTAAACTATATAATCTTATGCCCCTAAATTATTTTATTTTCTTTTGCCTCAGTTTCCTCCTCGATGAAATAAGGAAATTTAACTAGATAGCCTTTAAAGTCTCAAAGTCCTACATTTATGATCTAATGATCATAAGACCCTTTTGGGCCTCAGTTTTCTTATTTATAAAATAAGAGGGCAAGACCAGATGGCCCCTGCAGTCCCCCTCCTAATAACTCCAAATCCAGGATTCTTTGTACTACCTCAGTTCCTTTTCCGTCTTAAGTTTCCTAAGGTCCCTTTCTAATCTTCTCAATAATCATACTGCTTAACTCAGTTTCCTCATAATAGCACCTATTTCCCAGCATTCTTATAAAGATCACTTGAGATAATATTTGTAAAATGCTTAGCAGAGTGTCTGCTATATACTACATATAATAAAATGTAATAATAATAATAATAATAATAATAATTTGTTATTGTTATTATTAATTCTTTATCTAAGCAGTGATTTTGTATCCTAAACAGGATCTATTTAGTGCTTCAAGATTTCCACCTTGAAATCTTGCTTTTCTTTTCCCCTTTGGTTCTAGCTCTTCACCTTCTGGTACCTTGCCTTCCTTCTGAGACCAGGATTCCATTTGCTTCCCATCCTTTATTCTCACTCTCTCCATTGGCTTCAAAGAATGATCCCAGTTCTCCTTCTCCTGTTCTCCGCACTTCTGACAAAGCTGGCTTTCTGAAGTGTACTCAGGGGTCTTCCTTCTGCTTTTGTGAACTTCTTCCTGCTGTTTTCTCACAGTTCTGATTCACCCCAGCTCCCTTTCCCCTTCTCCCCAGTCCCATCGACCTGACGTCCATCTTGCTTTCTACCCTTCGATTCCCAAGCCTCCCCGGATCCTTTGCTTTGCCACGGCTTCCTCCTCCAGCCCCAGGAGACACCCCTGCATTCAGCAGGGCAGATGTTCCATGCTCTGTTATTTCTCTCCTTTCATTTTCGACCTTTGAAGTGGGCTCAGCTGTGACTCCCATTCACGGTGACACGCTCCTGGTCAGTTGGCATCCGGCGCCCTTCTCCATCACAAAGGTTACAGACAATTCTCTTTGCAGGGAGCATCACTCTGCCCTCATTCTCTACACCTAAAACACTTTTGCAGACTGCATATTTCACTCCAAGAATTTCTTAAACCATATCAATAGTAAGTCTGAATGAATGGCCTTGAATGAATTGGCTCTAACCCTCCTCTGCCTTCAGATGAAAAACAGCTGGTCAGTAGGTAGTCCCCTTCTCCTTTTGCTGTGGGTCTACGCTATATTACAGCACACTGAACTGGCTACTTTCATCACCTCCCAGGACAGTGGAGATGAAAAGGCAACTTAATAATCATCTAAGCCAATCTTGTAATAAAATAAACAGAAGCCTAGAAGTCAACTGAAATCACATAGCTAGTTTAAATTACATCTAGAACTCAAACCTACTCATTACCTCTATAACTCTGTACAAAAGACTTCTCCCAACTCTAGACATCAGTTTCTTTTTCTGCAAAATGAAGGAGAAGGCTGAAGGTCCCTTTGGATGGTATGATGCTAGAACCATTAACCCAGAGCTAGAATGGATCTTAAAGCTCATCTAGAATAATTCCCTCATTTCACCAATGAGGGAAACTGAGGCCAAAGTGCATATACTGACTTAGGATCATAGAGCTAGAGCTAGAAGTGACCTCAGGGACCCAGTCCTATGTAACTTTGAACAAATGACTTCTCCCAGTTTTAGACGTCAGTTTCTCTTTCTGCAAAATGAAGAAGGCTGAAGGTCCCTTTGGATGGTATGATGCTAGGACCATCAACCCGGAGCTAGAATGGACCTTAAAGACCATCCAGAATAATTCCCTCATTTCACTGATGAGGGAAACTAAGGCCAAAGTGCATATGCTGACTTAGGATCATAGAGCTAGAGCTAGAAGTGACCTCAGGTACCCAGAGTTATATAACTTTGAACAAATGACTTCTCCCAACTCTAAACATCATCCTTATCATCAAAATGGGAGAAGGTCCCTTTGGATAGTATGATGCTAGGACCATCAACCCAGAAGTGGAATGGACCTTAAAGGCCATCTAGAATAATCTCCTCATTGCACTGATGAGGGAAACTAAGGTCAAAGTGCATATATTGACTTAGGATCATAGAGCTAGAGCTAGAAGTGATCTTAGGGACCCAGACCTATATAACTTTGAACAAATGATTTCTCCCAACTCTAAACATCATCCTTATCATCAAAATGGGAGAAGGTCCCTTTGGATGGTATGATGCTAGGTCACTTCTAGTTCTAGACCTATGAGCCTAAGTCAGTATATGCACTTTGGCCTCAGTTTCCTTCATCAGTGCCATGAGGAGATTATTCTAGATGGCCTTTAAGGTCAATTCCAGCTCTGGATTGATGGCTTTAAGTTATTAATAAGATAAGCCAGATTAATATATCAGTAATGACCTGGTTTTTTTCTCATTTCTTTTACTCACTAGCTATGGGAACTTGGGCAAAATACTTTCCCCACTCTAGGTAGCCATTTGCTCATTTGAGTCATATAAATAATCACATAAATAATCAATAATATAAATAAATTTATATATAAATATTATAAATCTCTAATGTCCAGGGGACAGTACAGCAGAGAGGAGCTCAGGTAAGCCGTGTTCATCCACAGTCTAAATATTCTCCAATCCTATTCACGATTTCCCTGGGAAACTTCCATTTCAGTCTAGTCTCTGTTTTGTTGCATCTTTATAATATCCAGATTTGCATCGTTTCATTTAAAATGACAGCATTAATCTTTCATGCAAATGATGTATTCATTATGCAAAGCCAGTCTGAAGGCAAATGACAACGTGCAGATACATCATTAATTGTGATGCATTTAAAGCTGTTTAAAAGTTTAAAAGTAAAATACAGTGTTAATACCAAGATTTACTCTGGTGGCAATACATCTGACACATTATCCCGAGCTTCCATAGTCGACTCTCTTCAACATCGATTCTATTCAACAAATATTTATTGGGCAACTACCATGTGTAAGCCTCTTTATCACGTGATTAAGGGGATAAAAATATATACGAGGCAGACGCTTTGCTTTCAAGTTTATAATCGCCTACTAACTTTTTAAACGGATCAAGCAGACACGAAAACATTGTGTTGCAAAAGCTACTGAAGTTTAAAACCGCACTGGGACTTTTGGGACATGCTGTATATATTTTTTCAACTAGGTTTTGAAATTTTTTTATTTTAATTAAAGAGAATTTATTTTCTATCTTTCTCTCTTCTCCTCCTCCCATTAAAAGAAAAAAGAAAAGGAAAAACCTGGAAGGCACATTAAACATTAATAATTACTGATGCTCAGAATGTAGGTGGGAGGAACATTAGTGACCAATTTAGAGAAGTAAGTTGCAATCATGACAAGTCAATAAGCATTAATTAATGCCTACTACGTGCTGGGTATTGCACTAAATACTGGAGATACAGAACAAGGTACAAGGCAATCTCTATTCTATTCTAATGGAGGAAACAACATTCAGACAACTATATACAAACAAGAAAATAGAGCGGATAAATGGAGATAATCAACAGAGGGAAGTCATTAGCATTAAGGAAGCTTGGGAAAGGCTTTTTTGGTAGAAGGAGGTATTTGAATTTTACTTAAAGGGAGTCTGGGTAGCTTTGAAATTCAACACAGTTCATGTGACACGTTCTACCCATTATATTGACATGGGCCAGGTATTTCAAACCATGACTGCACCTCTGATCATCAACTCCCTAATGGAGACAGTCTATAATTCAGGATCCAAAGCCCTGGGAATTGCATTGACCTCTACCATACCCCCACCACCATCCACATCATTAACTTTGCTTCTAGCAAAATGACTTGAACCATCATCACAGAAGGTGGAGAAGGACCCTCCATCGTCTAGAACTATCAACATCAACTATTGGCCAGCTGTTATAGATGGTAAATAATCTAAGAACAATAATGCCTCCGAAACCACAAGCTTGCTTCCAGTCCAGCTGGAAAAACCCATCCCTATATTTCAGGAAATCAACTTTATGGATAACCATCTTTGTAGGCACTCTCCCTCCTCAGTAGACTAGAAATGATGGTTCTCACTATCAAAGTCACTGACATTGTCAAACGGCTCCCTGTTAGAAACATAGTTTGGTCAATGAAAATAACATAAAAGAAAGATCTTGACCATTTGCTTTGTTGCACCTTGAGGATCATGGGAACTTTCCATCTGATTTGCAGGCAAAACACCTCCTATATGTCGTCTCCTTTGTATTAATATGAGTTCATTGAGAACAGAGACTATTTTGCTTTTTTCATTTATTTCACTGGTGCTCATCAGCAGCATAAGCCATATATGAAGTGCCTACTATGTGTACTGTACCAAAGATTCAAGCAAGAAAATGCTTTACTCATAATAAGCTCTCGCTCATATATCTCTCCAACCTCAAATTTTCTCATTCTGTGACTGTCTTTGAGAGCTCCCAGGACACATCTACATACGCATTTCATATATGTGTTAAGACTACATAATGAATTCGATTTTATATCAAATCTGGGAAGATTTGTAGGTGAATTTCTGAAATATTGTCCTAAATGTACAACTTATGTTGAGAATTCTGATCTATTTCTCTGACATAAGCTGTGAGTCTTATTTAAAAAATGTTTACTGCTTACAATACATTAAAGTCGGAATTTGTACAAATCTTATATTTAACAGCCTCAGGCAGTGATAACAAAAGGCTTCTCTGACAGAGAGTACTGAAGGAAAAAATATAAAGGGATAGTAGAAAATAACCCAGTCTGAGGCTCAGGATATCTGGACTTCAGTCCTGGACCTATAGCTACATTTGGGGGCAAGGCACTTTTGTCTCTCAAGGACCTAGTTTCTGTATTTGTAAAATGAGGGATTTGGCTGCATGGTATATAATTTTTTTTTAAATTCTTAACACCCTAAATCTTAAGGTCCATTCTAGCCAGACAATCTACAACCTAAATCATTTATATTTCTGGTTCTAAGCTCCCTTCCATCTCTGACACTCCCTGTTCTAAGACCCCACCCAGCTCTGAAATCTCTGTTCTGAGGTTCCTCCTAACCCTGACATTCCCTGTTCTAAGGATCCTCCCAACTCTGACACTCCTTGTTCTAAGGCCCCACCCAGCTCTGAAATCCCTGTTCTAAGGATCCTCCCAACTCTGACACTCCTTGTTCTAAGGCCCCACCCAGCTCTGAAATCCCTGTTCTAAGGCTTCTCCTAGCCCTGGCATTCCCTGTTCTAAGGTCCCTCCCAGCTCGGATATTCCCTGATAAAAGTCCCAACATTCTATATCCCAAGATCCTTCTGAGCTTTTCATCGATTACAGAATTTACAGGACCCAAAATTGGGAGACAACATCAGCAGCCATCTAGTGCTGTCCACACTCAAAAAAGAATCCCATCCGGAGCATCCATGAAAGTGACCAATTAATCTTTGTCCTATCCCTGCCTGTCCCAAGTTGGGATGAGCAGCCTCAAGCAGAGGCAGAATGAACACATGTCTGAGATATTATATTAGGGATTCCTTGTGGTTGGCCCCAAGTCTCTGTAATTCTTGAATTCTCTGATGCTGTGAGTTCCTGCAGTAGCCCCCACCACCCATAAAAAGCTGTCATTGCTGGGAAGTTATTTTCTAAATTTGTTTTTGTCAACATGAAGCTTGCAGCTTCCTCTTTGCAGCCTCTCAGCACTGCTTCTACCTAGTTCTGCCCTCAGGGACTCCGCTGAACAAGGCTGTCCCTCTTCTGCCTGAAAATTCTGGGAATATTTAAATCTATCACATTTTTTTCCTCTAGGCTAAATATCTTCAATTTCTTCAACCAATTTTTATACATAATTATTTTATGTTTATAGACACTCTACAAGCTGTCTCTCCCTGTAGAAAGTAAGTTCCTTGAGGGCAAGGGCTTTCTCACTTTTGAATTTGTATTCCTAGTGGATAAGCACACTGTGAAAATAAAAACGGCCCTTGAGAATATCTGTGTTGATTAATCATGATTTCAAGTCCTTGCAGTATAGAGGCTGCCCCCCTCTGGACAATCTCCATCTGACATCTGTCTCTCCTGAGATGTGACATTCACCTCTGAACTGAATGTGGAATTACAGATGTGCCATGATTAGTCAAATGACAGTAGAAGCATCTTCTTAGTCTAGAATCTAGACTTACAGGATCTTATAGTATCTAGACTCTACATACTGTAAGCAGCTTCTGATTACATTAGCTCGATGGACTCCAATATCATATTATTGACTTTCACTGAATCTGTGGTCCTCTAAGACCTTTAGATGATTTTTTCCCTTTACAAATTGATGGATATTCATGTCTTCCCCACCTTATACTTGAGAAATTTATATTTTTACCCCAAGACCTGGATTCAAATCTCATCTCAGATACTTCCTGAATAATGCAAAAAATTCCTCTTCCATGTTTATCAAACTTAAAACTCCTTGATCAGATAATAATCTTTTAATCATGTCATCTTTCCCTAAATGTTATGACCTGAATCCTTTTCTTCATCTTTGCCAATGCTTCCAATCCCTCGATTCCTTAATATTTTCCCAGATCACCACCCTGGTACTAGTTATACTCTCTTCCCTTTCTAGTCTCCAACTCTTGGTGAACTAGTTCAAGTCTATAACTCACTGACTCTCGAATGCCTTTGTCCTTTTGTTTTATCGCCATTAAAATCTTGTCAACTGGGGCAGCTAGGTGGCTCAATGGATAGAGCACCAGCCCTGAAGTCAGGAGGACCTGAGCTCAAATCTGACCTCGGACACTTTAATACTTCCTAGCTGTGTGACCCTAGGCAAGTCACTTAACCCCAATTGCCTCAGCAAAAAAAAAAAAAAAAATCTTGTCCAACTTCACTCCTCTGTGCTACTGAAAAGAGCTGGAGAAAGTTTAAAAAAAAAAACTGTGCTAATTGGATCCAATACAAGTTTATTTTTATCTGGACTCGCACTGAAATAAGGCAATTCTTCACCAGTCAATTTTGTATGATGTTTACCTCATCAACTCTTCTAAACATTCTCGTTTCTTATTATGACCTCCCATTACCTCTTCTCTTCTCCCTCCCAGCTGAGGCTCTTATCCCATATGCCACCAAAATTATGGAAGTCACTTGACAAGATTCTCCCAACCTGCTGATGCTGTTTCCCTCTTTCCTTCTCCACTCTAGTCTCTGATAAATAGGTCGTTCTCTTCAGCAAGACCACTAGTCTACAGTTGCTCTTGATTCCATCTCCTCCTGTTGTCTTTAGCAGAATTCCCTTATATTACTTCTGCCTTTACCATCATCCACCTCTCCTTATCTACTCCCTTCTTCCCTACTACCAGCAAACATGCCTGTATTCCCTCCCTCTTCTCAGAAAAATCCCCTCTTGATCCAATCATCCCTGCACTAACGTCATCATCTCCTATTTCTCTTTCTCCTCTCAGATGAACTCTTTGAAAAAATGGCTCTTACTTTTCCTCCTTTTCCTCTCTCTAACATTTAAGCCCTTTGCGATCCCTCAGGCTCATTATTTTTCTGGAACTATGCTCTCCCAAGTCACTCATGACCTCTTTATTGCTGTGTCTACTACTTGGTTTTTCTAGAGTTTGCATATCCTCTTCTTTCTGGGTTTTCCTGCTCAGGCTCTCTCTTGATTCTCCTCCTTTACCTCCCTGACTGTCATTTGTGTGATCTTCCCCATCGTCATCCCCATGGATTACAGATGTCACCCAAGGACCTAATTAAGCTTCTCTACTCTTTTTTTTTTTTTTGAACTCATCAGCTACCATAAGTTCAGTTAAAATCTCCCTTAAGATTAATTCCCAGTTCTACATACTAAAGCCATATTTCTGTTCTGAGAGACCATCACCTATTAAACATTTTGAACTGGATTTTCAGTCATATCAAACTCAATGTTCAAAGCAGAACTCATTATCTTTTCTCCAAAACACTCTGCTCTTCTGCATTTATTAAACACCTACTTTATGCTAGGCACTGTACTAAGTGCAAGCTCGTAGAATGCAGACACTGCTTCATTTCTATTTATATTCCTAGCACTTGGCTTAGCACAGTGTTTGGGCACATAATTAGTGCTTAATAAATGCTTTTTCATTCATTCATTTATTCATTCATGGCTATATAGGTAGTAAAAATCAGAAACAGGATTTAGAACGAGGACTTCTCGACTCAGCATGGAACAGGTGTTTTTAAGGAAAGTAGATTAACAAGCATTTATCCAATGCCTACTGTATGCCAAACACTACACTAAGTGCTTTACAAATATTATTTTATATAATCCTCACAACAATCCTGGGAGTTCCATCATTAGACTTTGGGGGTCTCTGAACCTAGATGAGAAAAAAATACATTTTTATTTTAATACAATTGATTTCTTTTATAAACTTATTTATTGAAATTTTATTATGTTTATTTCACTTATTAAATTATATATTTATTACAATAAAATTATTGTTATCAATTATTTATAAAAAATGATTGCCTTGAGAACAGATCTATCAATTTCACGAGACTTGATATTGACATCACACCTTCCCAGGAAGGTTTCCTTACATCTCTAACATTTTCCATCCTCCCCTCTCAACTTCTCATAGTCTATATTCTGGGAAAACATTACTCTCCAAGCTTCTCCTCATTCAGTGATTTGTCTCATTCTACTTTCTTCCCTCCATATCAGAATGCATGATGAATCTCCTTTTTCCCCAGCCAGACACAAAGCCACGGCCTCCTTTCCTTAGAATACCAGTGACCAAATTTGCAAGGCTGAGTTCCAGAATTGTGACCATTTCCTGATTGAAGTCCAGGGAACCTGTCTGCGTTTTGTTGGGCTCCCTGCAGGGTGCCCAATTATGTTCCAATTTCAGGCTGGCCTTTCACTGCTTTGAATGCTGACTTTGGGGTTGTCAGACCCTCATTCACTCAGATCTTGAAGTCCTACATCAAGGGCCATGCACTTGACTCCTGGCTGGGCTTTTGCTTATAAACAGCTTTCTTTCTTTCAATTTTAGATCCCTCTTTGGCTTGAAAGGACTCTTCACAAAAGCCTCAGTCTATAGGGCCGGGGGGGGGCAAACCTTTTTCTAATGAGGGCCAATAACTAACTTACCAAAAGGATCAAAGAAGACAAGCAATGTAATTTAAGGTTGGCTTTATTTTAAAGGTTTTATTTATTTTATTTTATTTTATTTTTTGGTGAGGGAAGAAGGTATTGAGAGAAAGAGAGACAGAGGTAGGTACCTTTAGCTTATCAAGGCTTCACAGTTCAATAAAACAGAACTTGAAGTAGAAAAGCTAGTATGATCTTGGACTGTTTCAAGAACATTCAAAAATAGGGAGGTAATTGTTGTAGTATAATAGTTTATATGATCTAAGTTCTTCTTTTAGCAAATAAGGAAACTGAGGTCCAGGGAGAATAAGTGATTGGCCCTTGATCACAGATAGTGTCAGAGGTGGGATATGAATCTAGATTCTCTATCCACAGAAAAAGCACTCTTTCATTCTGTTCTTTCACCTATAAAATATCCCATTTAAGGCCCCAGATTTTTAGCAAGGATGGATAGACTGAAGAAAGTCCAGAAAAGAGCATCTAGGACACTGAAGAGCCTTGAATTTATGTCTTATCAAAATTTCTTCAAGTGTCTGTGTGTAGTGAGGGAGGGAAATTAATCTGTAGAAGAGAAGATCAGAGATGGGGCAGGAGAAACATGGCAGCTGTTTCAAGTATTTGAAGGTCATTACACAGATGAGTATGTAGATGAGTAACTACTTTTGATCTTTGTCCTAAACAACAGAATTAGGAGCAATGGTGGAATTCAGTGGGTATGGGGGTGAAAAGAGGTAACTTTCTGCTGACTCTCAGCATTAACATCCTAAAAACTCAAGCACTCTTGAGTTGTTTATTTTTGAAAAAGTCAGAGCTACGAAGGGATGACCATTTATCAGGTATGCTTCAAAAGGCTTGTTCTCCAGGCAGGATTGGATGGGATGGCACTGAAGGGCCCATCAACCCTGAAAATCTATGATCTTAGATAAAAAAAAAATTAACTTCTCAGCCCCTCAATCTTCTCCAAAATGGAGCTCATAGACTATAAAGAACTCCCATTTCTTTATACCACTTAAGGGGTTGAAGAAAATTTTCATCTTGATCACATCATGAGATAAGTAGTGAGTGTCTCCCTCTATTTACCTTACATGTATATACACACAGATCTCCAGGGTTCTGTTAAGACAATAGCTAAATAGTTCAAGCATCTGTGACTTCATCAGCAGGCCCATTCCTTCCACCAATAAACTACATTAGGAGAATGGTGTGCCCCAAAATGGTGTCATCCTAGAGGCAACTTGAAGATGAGTCTTTTCAAATAATGACTAAGTCATTTGGTGACAGAAAAAAGTAAAAAACAAAACAAAAACAAAACAAAACAAAACAAAAAAACAAATAAATCCTCACAAAATATTCACTGACTAAGGAAAGAAAGAACAAAATGTGATCTCTCAGTGCTATGAAGTATTACTGCACAGTGATTCTTGCACTCCTAATGTCTCCCCCTCCAAAAGAAATTAGCTTGAATTTGCTTTACATGTTTTTTGAATCTTCCTAAATGTGCACATATTGTTTTCTGTCTTCCATATATCATCTCCTCTGGTTTGTGTCTGTATGCCTAGGACCTAGCACAGTCCCTGGTCCAGAAACACCTAGTGATTGAGAAATAACATAAATAGGACTTCCGGCCAAGATGGCGGAGAGGAAATACACTTCTGTGTAATCTCTGTGTTTTTCTCTCACTATTCATTTCATTTCATGCCTCTGAATTAATGCTCGACTGAAAAAAAACCATACAATTACTTACCAAGAGAAACCATCCTTGAGACTCGTCAAGAAAGGTCTGTTTTTGCGCGAGGGCGGGGACGGTATTTGGAAGCAGTCTGCGGGCAGCAGCAGCTGCAACCGGAGCACAGATAGCAGCTCAGAACCGGGTGGAGCGGAGAGGGGGTAGGACGCGATCGCAGCCGTCTCTGCGGTGAGAGCTTTGCTATAGGAGCAAGTCAGCAGCCCAGCAGAGAAGCTAAAAACACCGGGGGTGAAGAATAAAATCCCAAACAGCTGGAGTTTCTCGGGACCTGGCCACCCCTCCCCCACAGTGTCTTAGCCCGCTCGGATCTCAGAGCGCTCGGATCTCAGTGCGCAGGCGCCATAGCACAGTAGGACCTGTGCCTCACGAATACCCTGCCCCTCCCCCAAAGAAAGCAGCCTCCATTCAAGAGGTTTTTTTTCCTTCTGTTTCTTTGATAGTTTGTCTTTGATAAATAGACAGAATGAGCAAGAAACTGAAAAAGAATTTAACCCTGGACAGCTTTTATACAGATAAAGAGCAGACTCCAAACCCTGAGGAGACTAAAAACAAACAGTCCCCAGGTGAATCCCCGAAGGAGGAGACCTTATGTCCCTCAGCACAGATGAATCTCATGGAGGAAATTAAAAAGGCTCTCACAAGGGAGCTAGAAGAAAAATGGGAAAAGGAGAGGGAGGCTCTGCAAAAGGAGAGGGAGGCTTGGCAAAAGAGCCTGGAGAAGTCAGTTAAAGAGAGAGTGGATAAAGAAACCAAATCCTTGAAAAATAGGATTAGTGAACTGGAAACAGAAAACAGCTCTCTAAAAAACAAAATTGGCGAAATGGAAAAAAATTCCACAGAACAAAAGAACTCAATTGGACAATTAGAAAAAGATCTTAAAAAAGTGAGTGAAGAAAATACCTCACTGAAAATCAGGGTCGAACAATTGGAATTGAATGACTCGAGGAGACAAGAAGAATCAGTCAAGCAAATCCAAAAAAATCAAACAATGGAAAAGGATGTGAAATACCTTCTGGGGAAGACAACAGACCTGGAAAACAGATCCAGGAGAGACAACCTGAGAATCATCGGACTTCCAGAAAAGTATGATGAAAAAAAAAGCCTGAACACTATCTTCCAGGAAATTATCAAAGAGAACTGCCCAGAAGTCATAGAAACAGAAGGTAAAATAGACATTGAAAGAATTCATCGATCCCCTACTGAAAGGGATCCTAAAATCAAAACACCAAGGAATATAGTGGCCAAATGCCAGAACCCTCAGGCAAAGGAAAAAATACTGCAAGCGGCTAGAAAAACCCAATTCAAGTATCAAGGAGCCACAATAAGGATCACCCAGGATCTGGCAGCATCCACATTAAAGGATCGAAGGGCCTGGAATATGATATTCCGAAAGGCTAAGGAACTTGGTATGCAACCAAAAATAACTTACCCAGCGAGATTGAGCATCTTTTTCCAGGGAAGAAGATGGACATTCAACGAAATAAGCGAATTTCATCTATTTCTGATGAAAAAGCCAGAACTTAACAAAAAATTTGATCTACAAGCACAGAACTCAAGAGAAATCTAAAAAGGTAAAGATTAATCTTGGGAACTATATTTCGGCTGTAAAGATGTATAAAGAATACATGTATACCTTGTTCTAGAAACTAGTTGTGGAAAGGACATTGTACTAGAAAAAAGGGAAAGTGGGGGTACTACATTTCATGAAGAGGCAAAGAAAACCTAGTATATCTGAGAGAAAGAATGGAGAGGAATGAAAATAGTGAGTATTTTACTGCTTTCAGAATTGGCATTAAGAGAAGAATTTTAGACATATTCAATCTATGGTGAAACTTCTCCCACCTCATTGAAAAGTGAGAAGGGAAAAGTGAAAAAGGAAGGAATAAGCTAAGTGGAAGGGAATACGGTAACTGGGAGGGAAAGGGGCAAGTTGGGGGGGGGAACTCTAAGGGGGGGGAGGGATACTGAAAAAGGGAGGGCTGTGAGAAGCAAGGGGAGCTCACAAGCTTAATACTGGGAAGGGGGGTAAGGGAGGGGGTAAGGGAGTAAGAAGGGAGAAAAGCATAAACCGGGGTCAACAAGATGGCAAGTAATACAGAATTGGTCATTTTAACCATAAATGTGAACGGGGTAAACTCCTCTATAAAGAGGAAGCGGTTAGCAGAATGGATTAAAAGCCAGAATCCTACAATATGTTGTATACAGGAAACACACCTGAAGCGGGGTGATACATGCAGGTTAAAGGTAAAAGGTTGGAGCAAAATCCACTATGCTTCAGGTGAAGCCAAAAAAGCAGGGGTAGCCATCCTGATCTCAGATCAAGCTAAAGCAAAAATTGATCTAATCAAAAGAGATAAGGAAGGGCACTATATCTTGCTAAAGGGTAGAATGAATAATGAAGAAGTATCTATATTAAATATATATGCACCAAGTAGTGTAGCATCTAAATTCCTAAAAGAGAAATTAAGAGAGCTGCAAGAAGAAATAGACAGTAAAACTATAATAGTGGGAGATCTCAACCTTGCACTCTCAGAATTAGATAAATCAAACCACAAAATAAATAAGAAAGAAGTCAAAGAGATAAATAGAATACTAGAAAAATTAGATATGATAGATCTCTGGAGAAAATGTAATGGGGACAGAAAGGAGTACACCTTCTTTTCAGCAGTTCATGGAACTTATACAAAAATTGATCATATATTAGGACATAAAAACCTCAAACTCAAATGCAGTAAGGCAGAAATAGTGAATGCATCCTTTTCAGACCATGATGCATTGAAAATTACATTCAATAAAAAGCCACAGGAAAGTAGACCAAAAAATAATTGGAAACTAAATAATCTCATACTAAAGAATGATTGGGTGAAACAGCAAATTATAGACATAATTAATAACTTCATCCAAGAAAATGATAATAATGAGACATCATACCAAAATGTATGGGATGCAGCTAAAGCGGTAATAAGGGGAAATCTCATATCTCTAGAGGCCTATTTGTATAAAATAGAGAAAGAGAAGGTCAATGAATTGGGCTTGCAACTAAAAATGCTAGAAAAGGAACAAATTAAAAACCCCCAATCAAACACTAAACTTGAAATTCAAAAAATAAAAGGAGAGATCAATAAAATTGAAAGTAAAAAAACTATTGAATTGATTAATAAAACTAAGAGTTGGTTCTATGAAAAAACCAACAAAATAGACAAATCCTTAGTAAATCTGATTAAAAAAAGGAAAGAGGAAAATCAAATTGTTAGTCTTAAAAATGAAAAGGGAGAACTCACCACTAACGAAGAGGAAATTAGAGCAATAATTAGGAGTTACTTTGCCCAACTTTACGCCAATAAATTCGACAACTTAAATGAAATAGAAGAATACCTCCAAAAATATAGCTTACCTAAACTAACAGAAGAAGAAGTAAATATCCTAAACACTCCTATCTCAGAAAAAGAAATAGAACAAACTATCAATCAACTCCCTAAGAAAAAAACCCCAGGACCAGATGGATTTACATCTGAATTCTATCAAACATTTAAAGATCAATTAACTCCAATGCTAAATAAACTATTTGAAGAAGTAGGGATTGAAGGAGTCCTACCAAACTCCTTTTATGACACAGATATGGTACTGATACCTAAACCAGGAAGGCTGAAAACAGAGAAAGAAAATTATAGACCAATCTCCCTAATGAATATTGATGCTAAAATCTTAAATAAAATATTAGCAAAAAGATTACAGAAAATCATCCCCAGGATAATACACTATGACCAAGTAGGATTTATACCAGGAATGCAGGGCTGGTTCAATATTAGGAAAACTATTAACATAATTGACTATATCAACAACCAACCAAACAAAAACCATATGATCATTTCAATAGATGCAGAAAAAGCATTTGATAAAATCCAACAGCCATTCCTAATAAAAACACTTGAGAGCATAGGAATAAAAGGACTTTTCCTTAAAATAGTTAGGAGCATATATTTTAAACCTTCAGTAAGCATCATATGCAATGGGGAAAAACTGGAACCTTTCCGGTAAGATCTGGAGTGAAGCAAGGTTGCCCACTATCACCATTATTATTCAATATTGTATTAGAAACACTGGCCTCTGCAATAAGAGTCGAGAAAGAGATTAAAGGAATTAGAGTAGGCAATGAGGAAACCAAACTATCACTCTTTGCAGATGATATGATGGTATACCTAGAAAACCCCAGAGATTCTACTAAAAAGCTATTAGAAATAATTCATAATTTTAGCAAAGTAGCAGGATACAAAATAAATCCCCATAAATCCTCAGCATTCTTATACACCACCAACAAAATCCAAGAGCAAGAGATACAAAGAGAAATTCCATTCAAAATAACTGTTGATAGCATAAAATATTTGGGAATCTACCTACCAAAGGAAAGTCAGGAATTATATGAGCAAAATTACAAAAAAGTTTTCACACAAATAAAGTCAGACTTAAATAATTGGAAAAATATTAAGTGCTCTTGGATAGGCCGAGCAAATATAATAAAGATGACAATACTCCCTAAACTAATCTATTTATTTAGTGCTATACCAATCAGACTTCCAAGAAAATATTTTAATGATTTAGAAAAAATAACAACAAAATTCATATGGAACAATAAAAAGTCGAGAATCTCAAGGGAATTAATGAAAAAAAAATCAAATGAAGGTGGTCTAGCTGTACCTGATCTAAAATTATATTATAAAGCAGCAGTCACCAAAACCATCTGGTATTGGCTTAGAAATAGATTAGTTGATCAGTGGAAAAGGTTAGGTTCACAAGACAGAATAGTCAACTATAGCAATCTAGTGTTTGACAAACCCAAAGATTCTAATTTTGGGATAAGATTTCATTATTTGATAAAAACTGCTGGGATAACTGGAAATTAGTATGGCAGAAATTAGGCAAGGACCCACACTTAACACCACATACCAAGATAAGATCAAAATGGGTCCATGACCTAGGCATAAAGAACGAGATTATAAATAAATTAGAGGAACATAGGATAGTTTATCTCTCAGACTTGTGGAGGAGAAAGAAATTTGTGACCAAAGATGAACTAGAGACCATTACCAATCACAAAATAGAAAATTTTGATTATATCAAATTAAAAAGCCTTTGTACAAACAGAACGAATGCAAACAAGATTAGTAGGGAAGTAACTAACTGGGAAAACATCTTTACAATTAAAGGTTCTGATAAAGGCCTCATTTCCAAAATATATAGAGAACTGACTCAAATTTATAAAAAATCAAGCCATTCTCCAATTGATAAATGGTCAAAGGATATGAACAGACAATTTTCAGATGAAGAAATTGAAACTATTACCACTCACATGAAAGAGTGTTCCAAATCACTATTGATCAGAGAAATGCAAATTAAGACAACTCTGAGATATCACTACACTCCTGTCAGATTGGCTAAGATGACAGGAAAAAACAATGATGAATGTTGGAGGGGATGCGGGAAAACGGGGACATTGATGCATTGTTGGTGGAGTTGTGAACGAATCCAGCCATTCTGGAGAGCGATCTGGAATTATGCCCAAAAAGTTATCAAACTGTGCATACCCTTTGATCCAGCAGTGTTTCTATTGGGCTTATACCCCAAAGAGATACTAAAAAAGGGAAGGGGACCTGTATGTGCCAAAATGTTTGTAGCAGCCCTGTTTGTAGTGGCTAGGAACTGGAAAATGAATGGATGCCCATCAATTGGAGAATGGCTGGGTAAATTGTGGTATATGAATGTTATGGAATATTATTGCTCTATAAGGAATGACCAGCAGGATGAATACAGAGAGGCTTGGAGAGACCTACATGGACTGATGCTAAGTGAGATGAGCAGAACCAGGAGATCATTATACACTTCGACAACGATATTGTATGAGGATGTATTCTGATGGAAGTGGATTTCTCTGACAAAGAGACTTAACTGAGTTTCATTGGAGAAATGATGGACAGAAACAGCTACACCCAAAGAAGGAATACTGGGAAATGAATGTGAACTATTTGCATTTTTGATTTTCTTCCCGAGTTATTTTTACCTTCTGAATCCAATTCTCCCTGTGCAACAAGAGAACTGTTTGGTTCTGCAAATATGTATTGTATCTAGGATATACTGCAACATGTTTAGCATATATAGGACTGCTTGCCATCCTGGGGGGGGGGAGGAGGGAGGGAGGGGAAAAAATGAAACATAAGTGATTGCAAGGGATAATGTCGTGTAGAAATTATCCTGGCATGGATTCTGTCAATGCGAAGTTATTATTAAATAAAATAAAATTTATTATAAAAAAAAAAAAAAGAGAAATAACATAAATAGGGGATACACAGAAACTTGGGAAGACTTCTGTGAAGTGATAAAGAGTAAAGGAGAAGCCATGGAAAAATCAACACAAGAGCCAATCTTCAAAGTAAAACAGTGCTACAAGACACCAGACATAGTAGGCTCCTGCAATAAGCAGTCATTATTCTTGGGAGCTCCTAATGAAGCCGCATTTTCTGATCTGAGAGATGTTCTAGGGATGTCACATGCTGCATTTGCTGTCAGGCAGGAGTGACAAGATGCTTTGGGTCTATTAACAATTTTGTTTATCTTTTATGACAAAGGAACGTTCATGAGGATTATTAGGATAGAAGACTTTTATTTTATTTTTTAAAATAACAATGATACTTTTTAAATTATCATTAAGACTTTAAAATGGTTTTCTGGATTTTAATACTATACCTCACCTGCAATCTGAGCCTAGAATCTTGCTCTATACCTATGTCTTCCTTTTTCTGGCCCTGTGGCCAGAACATCCTTGTACTTCAGCCCTCTTTTCCGGTTGGTGAGTTCTTCCAAGAGCCTCCATGTTAAAGAGGAGCCTCAGTCAGCCAACCTTCATTTTCTTCATGATTGTGTTTCTGACTTCAACGCCAAGGTCTCATTTTGGATTTTTTTTACACACACCCACTCACATTTACACACACACACACTTACTCACACTTATTCAAACTCACTCACACCCACCCACACTTATACCCCCTCACTCACACTTACACACTCACTCACACACACACATTCACACACACCCTCACACTTACACACACACACACACACACACACACACACACACACTCACTCACACTTCCCCATCTCCCTTTTTATATTGACTTCCCCTATTTGAATATAAGCTCTTTGAAAACAAAGGCAATCTTTTTTTTTTTTTTGCTGGTATTTATATCCCCAGAACTTATTATGGTACCTGACACACATATAAAGTGCTTAAAATGCTGGTTATTTGCCTTACCTTAAAGAAAAAAAGAAATGAAAACAAAAATATTAGGAAAAACAGACTATTGAAATATATTATGATTTGGTCAAGATCTGTTTGACTGCCTCTGGTGGCTATAAAAATACATCCCAAGGGGCAGCTAGATGGCACAGTGGTTAGAGCACCAGCCCTGAAGCACTTTTAAGAGTATCTGAGTTCAAATTTGACCTTAGACACTTAACCCTTCCTAGTTGTGTGACCCTGGACAAGTCACTTCATCCAAAATGCCTCAGCAAAAAAGCAAAATATAATAATAATAATACATCTCAAGTCTCTAAGAGTTAATGTTGAATGAATGAATGAATAAATGAATGAAAGGACACTAAGTATGGAGATGCACTAAAACACAGAATATTCTATTTTATCCTCCAACTCCAGAGGGAGCCGAGGAGCACATAGAGAGAAATTAGCACCAGAAGGAAAGCATCTTTATGGAAATCTCCTATCAGTGACCCAGCCAGCCCAGAATGGGGCAGGAAAGTGATCTTGGGTCATCAGACCCCTTCCCTAGACTCGAGGATGGGATGTATAGATATGCCCTCAGTCACAGAACACTGATGGGGGGCCACAGGGAACAGTGATGACAGACTTAAGGGAAGCTCGGTGTATTTTCTCTGCTGGTTGTTCTTCTTCCCGATTAGGGTCAGAACAAAGCTTTCTGGAAAAGCTGGTGATGGAGAGCACTTTGTGTCTTTTAGGAGTATGGAGTCAGACATCCTAATTCCCTTTAACTTCTCTCCAATCTTCTTAGAGCTTCCATTTCTTACATCTTCCTAACACACACACACACACACACACACACACACACGCACCTCACTTAATAAATACTGATTTGTTGATTTTCCAGCACTATGTTCTAAGATCCATTCAATTTTTAAAACATTCAATTTTTAAAAATTCACTTTCTCTTCCCCTTCCTCCCTCTTCCCCTTCCTGTCTTTCCCTTTCTCTACCTTTCTCTCTTTCCTCCTACTTTCTCCTTCTCCTACTCCTCCCCCCTCTCCCTTTCCTCCTCTTGCCCTTCTCCTTTCCCTCTTCCCCTCCTGCTCTTCTTCCTCCTCCTCCTTTGTCTCCCCCTTCTCTCTCTCTCTCTCTCTCTCTCTCTCTCTCTCTCTCTTTCTCTCTCTCTCTCTGTCTCTCTTTTGCTCCTGCTCTCTTTCTCTCTCTGTGTAATTCTGTCTCTGTCTGCCTGTCTCTGTGTATGTCTGTCTCTCTGTCTCAATGTCTCTCTCTTTCTCTCACTGTCTATTTCTGTCTGCCTATTTGTCTGTCTCTGTTTCTCTCTATGTGTCTCTGTCTCCCTCTATGCCAACCTCTGTCTCTGTCTCTGTGTCCGTCTCTCTCACTATCTCTGTCTCTCTCTCCCCTCTCTCTTCCAAGAAATGAAGACACGAAGACATTAGTTGCCTGGGCCAAGTTCACACAACAAACAGGAGGGCCAAGACTGGAAATCCCAGAGCCGTGTTCAGTACACGCTGTCCAATTGCTTTCTCAAAGATCAGTTAATAGCTCTTCACTTTCTTCCATCACGGGGAGGATGCTGACAAGACCTCGAGCTGTATCTGCTTTCCGCTCTCCCGTTTCACCAACGGAGCTGCTCATTCATATTCAAGATGGGGGGGAAAATGTATCAGCCCTAGTCATAATACAACTAATGGACTCAATTAACTGCAAGGTTCCTAAGTCCCAGTGAAGACCTGGTAAGCCTAAGACATCGGGGCTGCACCTGAATTGAAAATGATAATTGCTCTAAATAAAAAGCTCGGCTCTATAATGGCGCTGCCTACTTTCTGAGCTCCTGTGGTACTAGCAGGATGAATGGCTGGCCATGCCTGGCAGTCGCTGAATTCAAATTGTGGATAGTTTCCACTGGATTATGAGATAAGAAAGCCTTTTGGAATTATCATTCAAATTTCTTTCAGACTTGTAATAGCCCTGGCAGTGTTTGATGGCTCCCAAAGACTCCTCCGCAGGAGAGCTCGCCTCCCGATATGAATTGCTGCGGGTTTGAAACACCATTACTAAGTGTCTGCAAGAAATTCAACAGCCCGTTACCATTGTAGCATTTATTTTTAGGGTTAAATGTTTACTGATAAATGCCTGCCAGGGGCAGGAGGGGGGCTGGGGGTGGGGACAGTGGGAAGGAAAGCCAGTTAGCAGCTGCAGACAAAAATGGTCCATCCGGTTTCCAAAAGCATAGGATGTTGGCAAGAGAAAGGATAGAAAAGCGTAGAATGTTAGGACACGGAGCAGAGAACGTCAGAGCTGGAATAGACCTTGGGGCGTTCAACGTTGGAATATAGAACATAGAGTATCGGGATCGGAAAGGACTTTAGATTGTTAGATATTACGATATGGGAGATATTCTAGGAAATCGGGAGGGATCTTAAAACATGGAACTCTATAACTTAGAGGACAGGCTGTTAATGTGGGAAAGTTCCTTAGAACGCTGGAACACAGGATGTACAACAAAAGAACTCGGAGGGGCTTTAGAATATGCAACGTTTGAACACAGAGCAAAAGAGCACAGAACACAGGACATCACAATCTGGAACATATTCCATTCTAACTCAGAGGGATCTTAGAATATAAAACACCCAGTGCTGTGGCTAGAAGAGAGTTCAGGATTTAAAATGCTAAAACATAGATTATTAGTCTGAACAGGCCTTTGGTGCAAAGAATACTAGACTAGATAATATTGGGTTACTGGACTAGCCCTTTATCCATTCTAGAATAGAACCTTGAATCTCAGGATGAACCATCTTCTCATCTATCCCCATCATGTTATGGGGAGGTAACTGAGCCATGAAGATTAGAAACAAACTGTATGCAAAGTTTCTCTTGGTAGAACTGATACTAGAACCCAGGTCCCCTCAAATAGTTCTCTCTCCCTCATGTTCTGGGCCTTGGATCCATTTACCCAATTATCTTTGTACTACCTCCACTCCATTTATCACACAAGAGAGATCCAGGCCAGGGGAAAGGATGAGAACTGACAGTTTTGTTTTTTAAATGAAAATCGTGTTTGTTTGCTAACTTGTTTAAAAAAAAATCCAAGGAAACCTTTGTTATCTGGGAATTTTTACACAGCAAACCCTTCCCCCCACCTTGCCCCCCTCCAATGAATCAGATGACATCATTTACAACAAACTGTATTTAAAGGCATTATCTGTGCCCCAAGGCCAAAGCATACAAATCAGACTTTCAATTTCTTTACATTAGCATCTTCCCCATAATTAATCATTGGTTTGCCTGTGACATGTTCACTTTGCAAATCAACTTTTTATTAAACTGCCACAATACAATACTCCAGATTCAGACTAAATTAACTGATCTATTTCAACATATATCAGTTATTTTATATGCTGATAGAGATGACATCGGCAGCTAGAAGGCACAGCGGATAGAGCACAGGGCCTGGAATCATGAAGACCTACATTCAAATCTGACCCCAGACACTCCTAGCTATGTGACTCTGGGCATGTCACTTAACACTGTTTACCTCAGTTTCCTTACGTATAAAATGAGCTAGAAAAGGAAATAGCAAACTATTCCATTGTCTTTGTCAAGAAAACTCCAAATGGGGTCACGGAGGGTTGGATATAACTCAACAATAACCAAGAAATTATGATTCCTAACTTGTTAGCCTTGGGGATGGAATTCTGACTAAATCATTTGGCTTTGGAACTGTCAAGGGATTAATTAAAACAATTCAGCAACTCTCTTGGAACCTCTCTGAATCCATTTAACAAAAACCTCTAGAACCAGCCACCATGTCTTCTCCATGTTCTTTATACTTAACAAACATTATCCTAAACATTTTAAACATGTAGAGGAAATTAAGATGTGAGATCATCCTTTAAGGGAAACCATGTAAAGAAAAAGATACACAAAGAGTAACTCGATTCCTAGAGAAAAGTCCTACTATGTGCCTACTGTCACCCTATAGCCTTTAAAAATAAGAACGTAAATATGGCTCTTATATGAGTCATATGAAAGAAATTCATCTGCTAGACTAGTTCTATTCATAGAATTAGCTAATTATTAACACATAATTAGTATTTACAAATCCTGAGATGTATACAAGGTTTTTCAAAAATATATAACCATATTCCATCATTTTTTCTTACTAAAAACTATTAATGATATTATAATAAGAGCAAAGAACTTCTTACCCAAAAAGACATTTTAAAAAATTAGTGTATCATCTTTTCAATTCTTTTTGTTCTTTTCTATGTCTTTTTAATTCTTTTTGTTCTCTTCTATGTTTTATAATATATCTAATATATTAATAAAGTAGTCTATGTATATAATTCCCAAATAAATCTACATGCATATATCAGATGTTTATATTCATTTCTTTACCAATAATCAGGCAGGCAAGCAATAAGTATTTATTACAAGATTACTATGAAGCAGGTGCTGTGCTAACATAATAGAGGTATATGATTAAAAAGAAAAAAAAAACAATGGGACATTAATTTGTTTAAAAAACTTTCCATGGGGCAGCTAGGTGCCACAGTAGACAGAGCACCAGCCCTAAAGTCAGGAGGACCTAAGTTCAAATCTGACCTAATACTTCCTAGCTATGTGATACTGGGCAAGTCACTTGCCCCAGTTGCTTCAGCAAAATAAATAAATAAATAAATAAATAATAAATAAAACCAACCAAACCAAAAAAACTCAACTTTCCATGTTCCTTAATGTACTCCCCTAACTTGCTCCCCCTCTCTCCTATGAAATTATAACCTTAGTCCCCAAGGACATAGTGGGTTCCCCCTTTCTGGCATTTGTACTCAATAGTTGAGTCACTACTAACAGGTTGAGCTCTAGAGAAAATTCTTATTTAAGTTTGGCTGGGACAATGTGACCTGTGAGATAACCTACAAGTGAAGCCCTAGGATTCTCCTCTTGTTATGCTCTTCAAAGGGAACTTTTAGGCTTCACTCCTTCTACACATAAACAGACAAGAACCCAGAGACTCCTCAGAGATTTTTTATAGTCTAAAATACTCACATATCAAATCAAGGTGATGTGGTATGAATCCCTCGGGAAGACCCAAAAAGATTGAATATGAGACAAAAACTCAGTGTGACAAGATTGAAGAATGGGCCCAATCCTACTATAAATTGGGAACCTTCTTACTCCTAGACTCATCTCAGAAAGGCCCCCAGATGATGCTGGTGTTTCTGAATTTCTGGAATAAAGTGATCGATCTAAGAATGCTGTGTAGCAGGGCAACAAGTACAAGAAGATGTGTTGGGGAAGGACCAAGCACACGTATCTCAATGTGATTGCTTTGACATAAAGCAGATCTTTCAGTCTTGTTTTTGTCCAAATCAACATCCCCTTAATTACTACAAGAGATCCCCGAACTTGATGGATATTTCTGGGAAGGAGACTAAGGGTTCCCAATTATTCATTTGCCCCTGCAGTAACCCCAATAGATTACAAATGATGTCCCAAATTCCATCAGAGTTTCTTTGGATCTGGGCATGGCAGAGACGACTGGAGAACAGAGAAGGACCAGAAGTTTTGGACCAATAATTTGGTAAACTCTGAAACCTACTAAAACCATCATCATAAAGAGACAATACACCACAATGAATGAATTGCTGGTCATGTAATCAGGAGACCTGGGTTCAAATGCAGGTAGATATCACTTTGTTGCTCTGCATCTCAGTTTCCTCATTTATATAGTAAGAGTAATAAATATATTTGCCCCTTACCCTTCAATGTTGTAAAAATAAAACCTTATAGACTTTAAATAGATAAGGAAAACCAAGTCAATTCAACAAGCAATCATTGGAGATTGGACCTGTCATTTCACCTATAAAGGGAAGTCCCAGGTGAGGAGACTCTCTTTAAACAATGCAGATCACTACTTTTTTTGCAATTAATATTGTAATCATATTCTTATAAAGTTGACTGAGGTATTGAAAGCAAAAGGGATTTTCCTACGATGACAAAAACCAATGTGAAAACATAAACTTGAGTCCCCTTTGTCCCAAGTCTAGTTCATACACTTCATCATCACTCAAGCCTTAAAGCAGTATAGAAATAAGAGGTATTATTACCAAGAAAATCTTCTCTTAAACTGTATTGATCAATAGTACCTGGCATATCATAAACACTCAAGTAATGCTCGCTGGCTCACTTATTATCCATCTATTTATCTGTCTAGCCTTTTAATTTATCTCTATCTATCTATCCATATCAACCTACCCAACTAGAAAACTGTACCAAGCAAGTTAAACAAAACTACTTAATACCAAAGTTGGTCATTTTTCTCTCTGCCTTTTTTAAAAAGAGGAGCAGCCACTAAATTTCCTCTGGTTAATCGCTTCTCATCATATCATTCCATCGAGACTTCAGCAGCAGCACAAGCCTTAAATTGTCTCATCTAGCTGTGGCCATGTTTATTTGAGGCTCTTCTCCTTACAAGACTCCATCGCATTACCATTTAGAAATGATGTAGGAAAGAGAGGCAATCATTGCCGATGCCGAGCCAGACGTATTACACAATTCATAGACTCGGCAATCACGAGATGGGATTTATTCAGTCTCAGACACTGACGTTGATGTGACCCAAACCTAATTTTCTAGAGGACAGCACAATTCCCATTGATTTGGAGTGGAGGAGGGGGAGTGATTCTTGCCATGTTGGTTTCCCATGCAGACTAGTTTTCTAGACTTCAGGTAAAAATGACTATTTAAAAAAAAAAAAAAAAGGGAAAGAGGGCTCCAGAAGGACCTTTTGTTTATGTATTTGTTTTAAAGCTACAAATGATTTAAGAGACAAAACGGTCCTGGTGTGATGTTGAAGGATGGAGGAGGGCATAATCTTCTTGTAAAGAGTGGAATTGTCTGAAATGTGTAAAGGGATTCCATTAGGTGCATGAAATTATTTCCTTCTCCACTCAACTGCAAAATTTTGGCATTTCATATACATTAAAAGGAAATCTTCCAGAGGAACGATTGAATTTACAGTCTCTGTGATGAATGTGTCCAAACAAGCTCAAAATAACAGCAAGTGCTTCCTTCCCTTTTCTGACACATCTTTTACCTTCGACCACGATGGGGCAATCTATACAATGTCAGAGAGTCAAGATAACTTTTCTCACACATTACATCATCCGGTGCCATTTATAGCCAGAGCTCGTCAAGAAGGTCACCCGGCGACATTGCCTCAAAAATGTTTCATTACTTAGGATTTCTTATTTAAATATCTAATTACATCCAAGTCAACTCATGTCAAGGACCTATGACTCCCTCCATGAAGAAGCCTATTCTACTAAGGCTGATTGCTACTCTAGCTATAATTTATCATCATAAATCATGGGATCGGAGATGTTAAAGCTCAAAGGGTCTTAGAAGTCACTTAATCAAATCCCTTCATCTTACAGATGTGGAAATTGGGGCACAGCAAGGTTAAGTGATTTACCTACATTTACACAGGTAGAAAATAGTGGAGTCTGGATTTGGAATTAAGCCCACTAAACTTAAATTCAGTGTTCTTTTCACTGTACCATATGCCTATGGCTCAGAGATATTAAGTGATTTTCCTGATGATCACAGAGTGAGGGGCAAAATTGGAATCAGAACTCAGGTCTTGATGGTTCCACTGCATGGAGTATCCACCCTACCTCATTGACTCTCAAGCTCAAAGTTCAAAAGAGAGACTGTAATAAAAGGGGGGGGGCAATGGCAAGTAGGCATATACCCAAGGAAGGAAGATAGAGAGCAGCTAGCAATTGTATGTTTGGGACAGGATAAGAGGTTTCAGAACTGCAATGTGGCGTCCATAACTGAGGTTCATTTGCTTTTTTAAAAGAATAAATTTTGATAATTATTTTAATGTGACTGGTTTCTTCTGCAATCCTATGCATTTTATTGTATTGTATTTAAATGCCTGATTCTGAGAAGAGGTCCGAGGCTGCCCAAGGGGGCAGGATACAACCAAATGTTAGGGGCATCTATGTGTCTGCGAATGCCCATTTTATTTGATTTGTAAGGTCAAAGTAAAAATTATTATACATGCTTAAAAAAACTTAAGGAGACACAATCACTATCTTCAAATGCACAAAAAAACCATTCTCAATATCACATGGGAGGGAAATTAGATTGGTTGTAGTTGGTACCAGAAGACAGAATATAGAGAAATAAGTAGAGGTTAAACAAAGGAATATTTTGACATAAAAGAAAAACAAATTTTCTAAGTCCTGGTGTTCTCCCTCCTCATTCTCCTACACCCCCACAATAGAATTAAGTTTTTAAAATACTAGCTTTCTTGTAGGATAAAAAGCTCCCTTTCACTAGGGATATTCAAGCAATGACTGAATGAGGACTAATTAGCAGCTAGATGGTACACTGGCTAGAACACCAGGCTGGAATCAGGAAGACGAGTTCAAATTCAGCTTCAGACACGACTAGCTCAGTGACTCTGGGCAAGTCACTTAATCTCAGTTTTCTCACCTCGAAAATGGTGGTAATAATAGCACCTATCTCCTCAAGTTTTTGTGAAGATCAAATAAGATAATTATTGTAAAGCATTTTGCACAGTGTGAGGCACATAGTAAGAGCTAAATAAATGTTAGCTATTGTTATTATTATTATTATTATTATTATTATTATTATTATTCATTGAGAATATCATAAACAGGACTACTTGGAAAGTAAGAATTTTAAAGGTCTCTCCAGGCACCAACATAACAATTGTAAAAAGAGCAATGCATTGGAGTTCAAAGACCTGGTTTTGAATTTGGTGATATTATGTCCTATATGTGAGTCTCAGTGATATTATTTAACTCCCAGTAAATTATATTAGTGATACAGTTTCTTGCTGAGAGACTTATTATATTCCTCAATTGTCAAGACCTCAGTTCTCTGACCTCTGAAACAAAAAGAACAGTCCTTTCTAAGGACATTTCTATAACCATTGATTTTTCAACTCTGCATTAAAACATCAATTAAGAGCCTCCTAGTCCTAGGGCACTGTATCATGTACTGAGGAGACTACAATGTAGGGAATAAGACACAGTCCCTGACCTCAGGGTGCTTCCTGTCCACAATAGGACAGCAGGATATTTTGAGAGATAGCAAACTGAATGAACTAATCAACTAGGATTTGATAAGCACCTATTATTTTCTCTGAGAGGCAGCATAATGGACTTCCATACAATAAATCTCTATTATATACTAGGGATTAGGGTCTATGCTAAGAATCAGGTAAAAGTCCATAGAAAAAAAAACATCATGACATAATAAATAGATTGCCAGACTTGGGAGTCAGATCTGGGTTCAAATCCTAAGTGTGTTTCTTGGAGGACTCACTGAACATCTCTTTAGTCTCAATTCCCCGCCTTATGAGATAATATTTATATTATCTGCTTTATAGAGCTGTGATCAGGCAATATATACCAATTAGTCAACCTCAAAGTAAATATTGGATGTGATTATCATATGATGGAAAGAATACTTGACCTCCAGTTTGGAGTACCTCAATATATTTAATAGAATCATTGCATTTGAGAGAAGGAACAGAGCTCATAAGCCACACAGTCCAGCCCAGGAACCTAAAGGAATCCTAATTTTGACACCCCTAACAAAAGAGCATCCAAAATCTCCAAAAATGAATAACTCTTCACCTCCTAAGGCAACCCATTGTGGACAGCTCTCGAGGTTTAAAATCCTAATTTTGAATGGCATTGGCCCAAGTGATTTCATGCCACCGAGTTCTGATGTCATCTGGAAAATGGGATCATGATTCCTGTACTACCTACAACTCAGAATGGCTAAAAGGGAAATAAGGGTTTGGTTGGCCTAGAAGTACCAAAAATGGGGAGGGAAGCTTATCTTGATCTGCCCTAATGTGGAGCTAACATGAATAGTATAACTTTAAAAAGCCAAGTCTATTCATAATATCATAATATTGATCAAAACAGTGAAAAACAGAGACCAGCTACTTGAAATTTACAGGAGTGTGGATGCATGTACACACATGTATGTGTGTATGTGTTACATCTGTGTTATCTGTCTGTATGTATATACATACATAATACATATATATTCATATTCCTAATTTCACGGTACAGTAGATATTGGGACGGGAGATGAACTTGCACCTCAGGGGTCATTCTCATCTTGCAGTCGGGAAATATTAATTTGCTGATCTTCTTTATGTGGATGAGTTTAAAGGGAAATTGGCATAAATGGAACCTGGGGATTTTACGCCCACTTCAGCTCCAGAGCGAGGGCCATAAAGAAAGGAGCCAACTTTATTGGCGTATTTTACACCACAAAGGGCTGAACTGGAGAATTGAAATATTAATAAAATATTTCCTGTGCTGAATTTGTTGATTAACTCAATAGCAGGAGGGTTTCGTCAAGAGCTGATGGATTATGGGGAAGATTAAGGGCAGTTTGTCTCATCTTGTAATTACTAATAGGAAGGCTTTAATTACACCCATAACTCCCTAGATGTTGCCGCTGCCGCTGCCGCCGCCACAGAGCCTTGTGGCTGAAACATTGTCTCTCCATGGGATTCTTCCATTACCCACAGCCCAACGTGGATTCCTATCAGTGCTGATTCACTCTTCTAAGAAAGGACTTCAGCAACTTGTTCTGCCATGTTTGTAGTGAGTTTTGGTCTTGGATATGCGCATCAAATACATTCATGTCTTAATTCTTGACAGAAGAGTACAACATTTATAGATGGGTAACAGCAAAAGGAATATTAAACATGGATTCCTGATTTGTTACATGGGCAAGTTACCCTCTCTGTGAAACTCAATTTCTCTATCTGTAAAAGAAGGGTAATAATACTTGCATGATTCACATCACAGGACTGTTGTGAGGAAAATACTTTGTAAATATCAAAGCAGAGTAGAAATTCAAGCTATTATTATTATGAACACATCATTTCATTTGTTTTCTTACAGGTATCTTTAGAACCAATAGTTCAAGGGTGCAAGGGGTCTGTCAACCAATCTACTAGCATTATCTACAAGCATTTTTCACCCATATGTTGTATATGCTGAGCACTAAATTCTGGGAGACATAAAAAAAAAAAAAAAACCACTGTCCATGCCTTCAAAGAGCTTCCATCCTAATGAAAGAAATGATATGTTTATCAGGAGATAAGTGCAAGATACCTTCAGAATATTAAAAAAAAAAAAAACCTTAGAAGAGAAAGCACTAAGCAGCTAAGGAGTCTAGCAAGGGCTTCTGGAGAAGGAAGAAAATCTTGGAAAACACTAGGGATTCTAAGAGATGGAGGTGATGAAGATGGGCATTCCAGCAGGGATGGAGAAAGTAATAACAAAAGCTGAAAAATAAGACACCATGCACCATACCTGAAAACCAGAAAGCAGACTGATCTGGCCTGGTTGCTATATTGGGGTACTTCCCATGTCTCAGAAAACTCACACAGCTCAAATGTTGTGATTCTATTAGATACACTGAGGTACCCGAACCTGGAGGTCATGTATTCTTTTTATCATATGATAATAAAATCTTGCTAAAGGGTGTGAGCCTTGTTGGGATGGCTCAGTAAGTTCATAGGACAGGATAGGTACCAACTGATTGACTCAGTCCAGAAATCTTCTATTCACTCCTGTTATAGAATTATTCCCCCCATTTTCAGATGAAGAAAATGAGACTTAGAAATATTAATTGAATTGTTCAAGGTCTCAAAGCTCTTTGATGTGAATTCACATAGAGACCTTCTAACAATAGCTCCAGAATTCTTTCTAGTACCCCAAAGTATCCTTCAACTATTAGGACTACTGATTATAGTCATGTTTAAATATAATTTCCTCTATGAAATTTTTCTGAATTTCCCAACCAGAAATTATTTCCTCCTCTGATGTTTTTCTGTATTTTGTTTGTACTTTTCCTATGCTCTTATCTTATCCATTTTCAAAGGCAATTTATTGTGTGTTCTTAGCCCTCCCCACCAAAATGTGAGTTTCCAGGAGAGAAGCACAATATCCTGGACTGATAGAGATCAATCCTTTTCATATTTCTCATGAAATGGTGTCTAAATTTCTTCTTTGCCTTTTTTCACATTTTGCCTTATATCCCTGTTATCAGAATATATAACTGGTATTCTTACCAGATTTTAGCTCTTGTTGGAGAACTTTGTATTGTAAAAAGGCTTAAGGCTTCATTAGAAAGAGTGATAGACATGGGAAGTCAAGAAAACCTGGCATCAAATGCTACCTCTGACACTAGCAAGTTGCTTCAACCATCAAATATATTAGAAAGCATTTATTTGGAACTATATGCCAGGCAATATGGAATATCAAGAGATTTATAATAAAAGGTTTTCTGATCCCTTTGGACACATGATAAACTAATTGAGACAAGTCTTCAAGTTCCTTGTTTACCTCTTCAATGAGTACCTTAAAAGATCCCAGGATGGAAGCAATGTGTCAGGTGTTAGGGACACAGAAACAGTAATGAAGCAGTCCCTGTCTTCAGAGAGCTTACCTTTTATAAGGGGTATCAACAGGATCGTAAATAGACAGATAGACAGACAGACAGGGAGGGAGAGAGACAGAGAGACAGAGACAGGCATACACAGAGAGACAGAGACAGAGAGACAGACAGATTGAGAGAGAGAGAGAGAGAGAGAGAGAGAGAGAGAGAGAGAGAGAGAGAGAGAGAGAGAATATATAAGTTGAAAATAGTAAGGTAGGATGTGGAAAAGGTTCATATAGAAGGCAGCTCTTGAACTAAATTTCAAAGAAATTCAGGGATTCTAAGACAGGGAGGTATAAAGGAAAGGCATGGGATTCTAAGATGTGGGAGTTCGAAGAGAGGGCATTCTGGGTAAGGGGATGATCAGTACAAAGGCACAGAACTGGGATATTAAAATTCAAGCAAATGGAACAGTAAGAAAGCCAATCACCTCAGTCCCATCATCTGTATCATGGGGACATACTAGTATCTCTCTCACGGGGTTGTTGCGAACAATGATATAACATAGATATACAAAGTACTTTTCAAATCTTAAGGCACTAGATGAATGTTAGCTTATGTTAGGTATTTTGAATGCCCCCACAGTATTTTGCATATATTAAGAACTCAATCACTGTTTTTGGAATGAATGAATGAATTCCGAATGGATTGGAGAGGAGAGCTGGCTTGCCTGGGAACATGGACAGAATAACTGGCAGACACACATGACTGAAGGCTACAGAAATGAGATTTCCTTGTTTCCAATATAAAGCATCTAAATATATTCTGCTAATATTCCAATTCTGATTTCCTAGAATAGAAAATGCTATACTCTAACTATCCCCACTGCAGGGGACAATATGGTTCCAGTCAGAAGTGTACAGGAAAATGTTTTCTGGCTAGAAATGGGTTAATTACAATACTTGCAGATTTTAGATGCAAGAGAACCACTTTTTCAAAATTTAATTTCTCTCAGTATATTGCTACACTATATAATGAAAACTCAGAGAGACATGTGCATTCAGTAGATGTATAGCCAATATATTTTCTGTTGTTTTTATAGTGAACAACTTTTTTTATATCTGAACATTTTATGCCAGCCATGAAAAAGATAAATAAATATTTATGACATTCACTCAATTCCACAGTAACTACTAAGTTCTGCGTGTTCTTTCTCAGGGTTGCAGTCAACCCGATTGGGCTGCTATGTTTCTGCATCCTCCTGGAGAAGACTGGGGACCAGCCGGTCCTCATCCCCAGACCCTAAACACCTCATCTCACTCCCGGCAAGCCAAGACCCCCTCACAGTGCAGCATAAGAAGCTTAATTACAGCAGCTGTAGATTTGCATGGATCCACGCCCCGGGGCCCTGCTATAAACTGTTAAATGCACATCCCATTCTTACTTTCTCAGTCTCAGAACCATGGACGAGAGAAGTGTGATCCAAACTCTGAGGTAGAAACCCCAGAACCAGAAGGGACCTGATTGCTCTATTCAGACAGCTTTGTAGACTGACTTTCTTTGCTTGAGCCTGCCCAACTCATACCTCCCCTCTCACCAAGGCAGACAGGCATTTCTGTAGGATAAAAAGGGTGATTTGGGACAAAAGGGGGAAAGGATTTGAGCATCCCCTTAATTCTCAGTATACCCCAATTCAGCCAAAGGCAGCAGAATGACACCATCACAAAATCACAGAATGATACAGCTAGAAAAGACCATAAAATGTCAGCATGTAGAATGTCAGAGCTGGGAAGAACTTCCGACCACAGAATAGCCAAACTGGGAGAATCAGAGAAAATGAAATAACGGAATTAGGAAGACCTTAAGCTATTGAATATTAGCATGGAGGATACAATACTGTAGAATGAGTCTTAAATATGAAAGCTAGAAGAGGCTAGAATGGAGCATTCTATAATCCTTCTAAGCCGTCCAAGAAAAGATAGGATGATCATTGTCAGGTGTGAGATAGAGATTCTGTGTTAGGTATAGCTTGAAATGTGAGAGGCCTTCCAAGTCTCAGATTTTTTTTTTAAATTTCCTCCCCCCTCAAAAAAAAAGCAATTGGGGTTAAATGACTTGCCTAGGATGACACAGTTAATAAGTGTTAGTGTCTGAGGCCAGATTTTAACTCAAGTCCTTCTGACTTCAGGATGGGTGCTTTATTGACTGGGGCATTCAGCTGCCCCCAGCCCTGAGATTCTTGTGTGAATCTGAGACATGGAAGGTAAAATGTGAGGGCTGAGATCAACTACAAAAAACATAGACTGATGGAACTGGAAGGGCCTCTTAGAGGTGGAAGGGATCTTAGAATATTTGATGTAAAGAAATATTGCAAGATCTCAGATCCAGAAGGACTCCTAAAATATAGAACTTTGGAACTGGAAGTGATTTTAAAGCACAGAGAAAACAGAACAGAGAATGTCAAAGCTCATTCAAAACTGAGGGGGATCTTAGAACACAAAATGTCAGTTGTTAGCGACCTCAGAGCAAAGAATAATGAAACACAGGATTTTTAAGACTAGAAAGGACCTTGGAGATTACTGAATTCATAATTTCCCTTTTACATTTGAAGAAACTAAAGACCAGAGGACAATGATTTGCCCAATGTCACAGCAAAATAAATGAAAAATATGAAATGCAGAGAATCCTTCTAATACCTCTCACTCTTCCTACTAGAATACATTGATTTTCCCAATGCCAACAACTCTTTGGAATCATAGAATCACTGGGCACACACAGACACTCAATAAGAACATCATCATGCCTTCCCATAATTCTCAGCAACATGAAAAGATTTCTAAGCTGCATCACTCATCTCTTCCTCCTTTGTCCATAAATTATGGATTAATAAACCTTGCCTAATATGCAGCTTGATTAATCTTGCACATATTCAGAAGAGGAATATATTTTAGTATTGCCATCCAAAGTGAATTATGATAAACCATGTCCCAAGTGTGCTGACAAGAAATAAGGTTCTTTTCTGCTATAAACTGCATTTTCTCCTCCTTGAAGCTCATTCAAAGTAAGCAAAATAGTAGTGAGAGAGAATATTGATCGACATTTGTTGTGAAGGTCAAAGGAAAGTATCCCTACTATTCTCAGGGAGGATTATAGGTTATCGAAAGGGGCCAATCCCAGCGCCCTGCTCTTCCACTTTACAGTTGAATAATATGAGGCCTATAAGTGAGGAAGGAGATGTGCATCTAAGATCTTAGAGCTTATCTCTAATGATCAGAGTGATTGGTCAAGGTATTCTTTCCTCATCTATAAAATGAGGGGAGTGGGCTGGATCAAGAGTTTTTAAGCTTAATTTTGTGTCTTGGATTCATTGGGCAGTCAAATAACATATGTAGTATCATAAAGGAAATCAATTATGTAAAAATACATGTATATGAATATTCTTCAAAAACAATTTCATAAATCTCCATCAAGATGCTCTTGTCAGTAAACAGATCAAAAGGTCCCTTCCAATTCTAGGTCTATGAACCTCGGTTGACAGACTTGATTGTAAATTGTTGCTCCTTCCACTATCAGATGAGGTTAAATTTATTATTTCTGGGCTTAAGTTTATTTCAGCCTCCATTGAGAAATGAGATACACATACAGACATATATAAAATACATGTATGTATATACATATATTTATGTATACATGCACATAATATACACATATGTATATGTCTTATGTATACACACACACACACACATGTCTATATATATCATCAAGACATGCATCAATAGAAAGAATTGAGGTCAGAAGTCAGGAGTCGGCTTCCAGCACCAGCAACTGGAAGCATGACAAGATGCTAGCCTTGGAGCTGGAAGAGACCTCAGAAGTCATATGATCCAGCCCTGGCATTTTAAAATGAAGTTCAGAGGAGGTAAATGGTTAGCTCCTAGTCCCAGAGAAATCTAATATGCAAAACCAGAAGTGAAATCTAAGTCTTCCTCCTCAAATCCAGCATCTTCAATAGTATTACCTTGCCTGTTTCCAGTCCTGCTTCCCTATCATAGATTCACTATTGGCCTTGGACAAGAAACTTCCCCTCTGTGCCTCAGTTTCCTAATCTTTAGTAAAAGAAACTTGAAATTATCTCTGAGGCCCAAAAGGAGTCAGCCTTCAAATGACCAGTGGGAATTCAACAGGAGTAGAGGGAGAATGAGGAAAGAGCCTTAGACACGAAATGTTCCTCAGATATTAAGTCTAACCCTTATTTGATTGAAGATTAACTCTCCATCATACCTGGGTCACCAGACCTTTGTTCAAAGGCCTCCAATGAGGTGAATATTTCCTATTCATCTTGCCTGAAGTGGAGAGATAATTAAAGTGAACCAGTCAATCAATAAACATAGATTAAGCCCCTACTATGTGTCAAATGCTATCTTAAGTATTGAAGGGATATTTATCAATCAACAAACATTAATTGAATCTTTTTTATTTTTTATTAAGTGCCTACTATGTGCCAGTTATTATGCAAACTGATAGCAGAACACAGAGACTATGTGTTGAAATGAATGAAATGAAATACTCCTTGTCCACATAGTGATTTCTTTCCAGCAAGGAAGACTATATATACAAATATAGATATCCCCCAAAAAAGATACAAGTGGGAAGGCAGTGATGAGTATTGGACAATCAAGTTCTCATGTATAAAGTAATACTAAAGTGGAGTCCTGAAGGAAATTAAGGATTATATGAGGCTAACATGAGAAAAATATGAGTTATAGGAATAGACATAATTAATGCAAAGGTAGGGAGGTAAGACAATTAGGTACCAAGGAAGAGAAATAGCAAATAAGCTAGTGTGGCTACACTTTAGAATGTTTAGAAGAAGAATGTCTAGAAAGATAGTTAGAGAGCAGGTTGTGAAGACTTTTCAATAGGATATTGATTGAGTGGGAGAATGAGATGAGAACTAGAGATGGATGGATTTCACACAAAATGGGGCTTGGAGTTTGAATTAAGCATAACAGTACCAGAAGCCTTCCTTGATATCAGGACCAGAATCTCATCTGAGTGGTTCATTAGATTTTCAATTACATACCCTAATTCAATCCAAGAGACACTTATTTAGTATAAAACAGACACTGGTAGGTGTGCCAAGAGAGAGAAACATACCTATATTAAAAGCCTGTTGTGTACCACATAATGTACTTAGAAGTGGAGAAAAGAAAAATGTAGATGGACATGGCTCTGATCTCATGAAGCTTCCAGTCTAGTTGTGGGCTGAAGAGGGCTGAGAAGATAAGCCTCAAGCACAGATAAGAAATAACATTACCTGAGTGGCCTTAGGGAGTTATAAAGTACTCAGGATCAAGGGAAAAGAGATCATTATTAACTGTGGGGATTAAGGGCAGCTTCCAGAAAAAGATGGCCTAGGAGTCAACTTTCAAATGGCTGGTAGAGGGAGAATGAGGATACCTCAAGCCCAAAGAATGGTTTAAATAAAGGTCTAGAGAGGACAGAAGAGCAAGGAAATGGCTCATTCAGGCATATCCAAGAGTGTTTGGAAGAATATGAGATAAGGCTGTGAAGATTGCATATCACCAACTGATACTTGAATGCCAATGGAATCTATATTTACATTGGAGGTAATAGACAGCCACAGGAGATATTTGAGCAGCATAGTGACTTTGTCTAAATATATGGAAAAGGAATAAATCATCTCGATCATCTTCCTGCTCTCTTAGCCCTATAGACAACTGTCTTAGCTGGGACAAGTCAGGATAAACCAGTAATCCATCCATTCACCAACTGAAGGAAGAGAAAGGAAATGGGTGACAATCTCAAAGAGCATTCAAAAATGGTTCCTCTTTGATTTTGGCATGTGTCCTTTTTATTTTTCTCTTTTTCAAGAGTTTTACATTCCCAGGAATGTATGCCTGATGGCAGTGTGTGTGTGTGTGTGTGTGTGTGTGTGTGTGTGTGTGTGTGTGTGTTTTCGGGAGGGGGGAAAAGGAGAGAGAGTGAAAAGATGGGCAGCAGCCCAAAAACATACTGGGTAGCAGAAGGAAGCCAGCCTGAAATTTAAAAATTGGCTCCAGATAATAATCCCCAAAGTGAATGAGTGAGGGCTTAACGTATTTACATTAACACTGAACTAGATTAAGAATGAGAATCTCTATGTCACAGAACACAAAATATTATGTTAAACCCAAGAAACCATAGAACAGGAAATGTTAGAACTTAGAACACAGAATGTTGGAGGCAAAAAGGGACCCAGGAACACACAGTCTTAGAATTAGAATAGATTGTAAAATTACAACAGAAAGAGATCAAAATGTTTAATCGCCACATTTTACAACCGAGATCTACCGAGGTAGAATTACTTGTCCAAGATCCCCCCGCAATAAAATCTGGACTAGAACCCAGGTCTCCTCGTCATTTCTCTTTCCATCACATAGACTCTATGATATTGTTAAGAGAGTCTGCCCCCCACCCAATTTGGCCTCTTGCGGGTAAACAGCATGGTATAATAGAGTGATATCATAGAGTCACAAAGACCTTCATTTGAATCCTCCTTGGCCCAGGGCAAATCAAATAACCTCTTTAGGCCTCTGTTTTTTCATCTTTAAAACCAGGGAGCTAGATGAGCTAGAGAGTCCCTTCTAGCTGTACACCTAAAGTTCTGTGATTCAAGCAGCAGATTTAACAAAGCTATCTGCAAAGTGCCATTTGGAAATTCAATTTCCTAAATTTTTTCAAATCCATCAGACAGAGGGCATCGACTTTTGGCTTATTTCCAACAAGCTACTGGTATCCAGTAATAAAGAAGAGCCCAAAGATCCTAAGAATAATGAAGGTTAAAAACATTCCCAAGTAGGAATATGTAAAATCGCAACAGAAGTCATTATTATTGTCCTCATATATTCAAAAGATACCACTAGTGGGAGACTTTTTCCTGCACTGAAACAGGAAGGAACAGAATCACTGAACTCTGGAATAAACTTCAGAAACACTGAAGCTGGAATGAGACTTTAGTGCACACAATTTATGGAGAAGACTCTTCTTTCTAACATCCCTAATGAATGGCCAAGTGAAGTGAAGTTCCGAGCGAAGATTCCCAGTGAGGGGGAACTCACTACATCCCAATGCGGCCCACTACACCTTGCAACATTCCTAATTGATAGTAATTTTTTTTGTTTGATTTTCTGACATTATGTTGAGACGACCTCTGTTATTTTCTTTTGTTTTGTTTTTCTTTGTACAAATCCTCCCCATTGCCCTTGATTCCATCCTATGGGGCCAAAAAAAAAATAAGGCTGATCCATGAGAACAGTCTTTCAAATGCTTGAAGATAGTTCCCATCTCCCCACTAAGTTTTCTCTTTTCCAACCTGATCATGTCTAGTTCCTTTAGTATCCTGGCTACTCACCTTTTTTAATCCTTTTTTTAGGGTGGGCAACTTGGTGGCACAGTGGATATAACTATGGACCTTAGAGCCAGCTAGACTCAATTTCTTGAGTTTAAAATTGACCTTAGTCACTGATTGTGGGTCCCTAGGCACTTAAATCTATCTGCCTCAGTTTCCTCATCTGTAAAATGAGCTGGAAAGACAGTGATAAACCATTCCAGTATCTTTGCAAAGAAAATCCCAAATGGGTTCATGAAGAGTCCGACATTACTGAAAGTAAATGAAAGAGCCATGAAAAGTGTGTATGTGGTGTGTGTTGGTACATGAGCTATTAAAGGTTAGAACTGCCCTGATACTTTTTTCATTTTGCCTATCTACATGTATGTGTGTATGTGGATATATACCATTACAAAAACACATGTGACATCTTTTTTATTGACCAGACTTCACTTTTATTTTTGAAATAAATTCAAAGTCCTTTTGTCCTTTCTTTTCTGGTGGACTACATTGTGATATTTGTGTGTGTATTTATGCATGCATGAATATGTTAGAGTTAAATGACCCATCTCCTCAGAGAGATAAAAATACCTCTTCTTCCCATTTTAGGAATCTTTGCATCATTCTGTCATTTTCCAAGATATCTCAACTTGGTGTAGTTCATATTTCTTAATATAAGGATCCATTAAGATATATATTCTTAATATTCTGATAACTATCTTTAATATAATTCATTTCCATTGCAATTCCATGAATTTCATTTTAAGCATTTAAAAATAGCATTCTGAGAAAGTATCCATAGCTTTCACCAAATGACTGGGGGAAAAAAGATTAAGAATTCCTGATATCATGGAGAGATATCAAGAAGATTTAAATTCAAATCCTACCCCAGACACTAACTAGCTGTATGACACTGGGCAAGTCATTTAATCTTGATAGGCCTCATTTCCCTCATCTATAAAATAAGGGGATTTAACTCAGTGGCTTCTAGGGTCTCTTCCATATAGCTAAGAATCTATCATTCTTTTTTTTCCCCTGAGGCAATTGGGGTTAAGTGACTTGTCTGGGGTCACACAGCCAGGAAGTGGTAAGTGTCTGAGGCCAGATTTGACTCAGGTCCTCCTGACTTCAGGGCTGGTGCTCTGTCCACTGCACTACCTAGCTGCCCCGGAATCCATCATTCCTTGGAAAAATCTTAGTCAGAAAGATCACATGATATTGCATGGCCAGTGTCTTGAGGGATACCCTTTGAAAATGTTTTGATCAGAACCATTATCCTAAATATGACCCACAATGGAGTGACTTATTTCTTCAAACTAAAATCCCCACAAAGTGGTTTCAAATTCACCCCTCCCTCATTTCAACACTTCAAGGTTCCCCAATTTCTATCCCTGTGGAAGACACTATTCACGGATACAAACCTCAGCCTTTTCTTCCTTTGGAAGATGGATTAAATGGCAGGCCTTCACTCAACGGTACACCCCTCTGTTGATAAGACTTTCCATGAGCAGGGAATCTGGTCCTTAGATGACAAATAGCATAACTTTCTAAGCCTAAACTCAAAATTAAGTCTAAAACCAGGAGCCAGCTTGGTAGGAGCCATCAAGTTGGTATTCTGCTGGCAAAAACTTCAATATCCCAGTGGCCTTAGATATTAATGTGGGTGGATCAGAGGCAGACATGATAAACTTCTGTACTAAAACATTACAATGCAAATTGTGCTATCCTCTTTGATATGAACGAATTAGGATTTGCCCTGCGGTCAATGTCTCGCCAGTGAACTTTCTCAGAAAGACTTCCTGGGGAGATTCATCTTAACTTGTCCTTGGAGAACAGGGAAACAATGTTTATGGAATGTCTGTCTATCATTTCCCATCACCTAGAGTAACATTGTGTAAGACTTTGTCCCAGCATGTAACCCATGCTCTGAGAAGAAATTCTAGCTCTTTATTTGACCCAGGAGCCAGAGGGCATAAGGATGATAAAGACCTATCCAAAATGTAGCAAACTCAAGTTTATCAGTGGCTTGAAAGGATACAATTTCTCATTTGTGCAAAAGCCTAAGTTTGGAACTCAGACTTGCAGAACAACATGTTTCTAACTGGAAGAAACCACAAAGGTCATCGAGTCCAAAACCCAAATATTACAAATTATATAATTGTGACCACAAGAGACAAAGTTACTTGCTCAAAGTCATCCAGGCAGTAAATTCAGCACTCTCTACATTCTATGGTTACTTTGAGGGTTAAAGCCAAGATCAGGAAATAGCCTTCACAAGTTTCCTTGGTTTTCAAAGTTAGAAATCTTGGAAAACATATAAATACTTGCAACATACCCTGTGATGTGCTAGGCACTCAAGAGAAAAACAAAAGGCAAATATGTCCCAAATTCCCTCTTTATGAACCTTATGTATCTGGAAAGCAACTGGTCTAATATCCACAAAACAAATGGAAGAAAAGTAATATAAAATGAGCCACTGAATAGAATTCCAGAATAGACTCTAGGTTGTATTTGGAGAGATACAGGAGTGGTTTACAATAAGTTTCACATCTAAGAAGCGTTAATAAAGAAGATACTAAAGAGAAGCTTTGCCTTTTTCCCAGTTTTGCCAAAAACTATTCCAATAGCACTCAATCTGAAATTAGATTTGGAGCTGATAAAGAAAATATTCCTCTCCCACCAATATCTAGGAAGATCATCAGCTTTCCAAGGAGATCTGAAGACAATAAAGAGATTACCAAAAAAAGGCCATTAATTCATTCACAGGCAACTGCTTGCCATCCCAAAGAGATGTCCCAACAATAAGACAAACATTATTTTCACATGGCAAACTTCTTATTTCACAAAAAAAGAAACCAAGAACCATTATCCTCATCCCAGGAGAATTAGAAAATTGATTTACAGATGAAATTCTTAAACCCTAACCATGAAATGTAATTTTATTTCAGTTATTACTGATAGGTACACAACAGAGAATGAAACTGGGAGACTTTTAAATTTCTGCAATAGAAATGCAATCAGATATTGGTTAACCATCTTTTGTTTATTTCAAAAAAGTAATCAAAAAACCTGATAGCACATAGCATGTCATGCAAAGATTGCTGCATGGGAGCAGCAAAGTCAACCTGGATCACACACAGAGAAGTGAGATGGTGACTGTCTTTCCGAATAATCACAAGGAAAGGTTCTTCCCACATGTTCACTCTTAAGGTCTATCTACTCTATGTATCTTGTGTGCCAATATTTACATACATGTTTCCAAAATTAGATTATGAGCTACTTGAAGATGGGGCCATTATGCTTTTTCTCAAATCCCAAGTACAACACAGACTGTGTAGCACACAGAAAGTACTTAATAAATGCTTATTTATTAATGAAAAATTCCCCCAAAGATTCTTTTTGAAAATTTTTGTTTGGTATCTACTTATCTATATAAAGAAGGCAATTTAGATAGTCATTTAAGCCATGAAGAACTGGATTCAAATCTTGGCTGTAATATTCACTAGATGTATGACTCAAGGCTAGTGACAAGCTTTCAGTGCCTCTGAAAGGTCTCAAACACCAAAAGGCACCGAGAACGCATCCACCTGTTTTAGTAGAGGAATAGCCTTCTACTAATGAAATCACAGCTCTTAATTCTTGCTATGTTGTTTAATTGCTTGTTTTTTGTTTGTTTTTTAGTTTGTCCAATTCTCTGTGTCACCATTTGGGGTTTTCTTGTCAAAAATACTGGAGTAGTTTGCCATTTCTTTCTCCATGTCATTTTACAGATGGGAAAATGGAGGCAAATAGGGTGAAGTGACTTACCCAGAGTCATACAGTTAGTAACTCTCTGAGCTAGATTCAAGCTCTTGGCAATGGAAGCTTCCTGACTCTAGGTCCAGCACTCTATCCCCTGTGTCACTTAATGGCCAGTCCTAGCCTGTGCTTATGTTGTTTTGCCTAAGGAGAATATGAGCTGGAAGAGGCAGAAGATGTTTCACTTTTATCCTTGTATCTCCATTGCTGAGTAAACTTAATCACTGTTTGTTGACTGAATGAAAAACAATAGCTAGTCTATCCATGGATGTTTAAGATTGCAATGCATTTTATATCCAATATCTCATCTCATAGAATAACATTGGGGTGGGAGGGAGAAGAGAATCTATACATAGTATTTTTATGTTTTATTTTATTTTATATTACATTGTACTTTATATATTGCATTATATTTTAATATATTTTATATTATTTAATTTCAGAGGGAAAAAAAAAGACGTGAGGCTCAGAGTTAAAGCTATTTATCCACCTACAGTCACACTACAAGCATCAGAGGCAGGATTTGAAATGGGATTTCCTCCCACATCAAAATCTATTGCTAGCTCCCCAGAAAGCCATTGACTCTCAAGTCTCATGTAGAAATGAATAATAATAGACTCCTTTCTACATGTGTTAGTAACTTCCAGTATGGAAATTCCCTCTACTAATGCAAGCCTGAATCTTCTAGGCAATTTACAGTATTACAGGTTTACCTAAGGAAGTTAAATGACTCAATCAGAGTCACAGACAGGATCTAAACTCAGATCTTCCACTTCTGTCATTGCCCTGCCTCATCAGTAGTGATTCTGCTTTATATATTATATCTTACATTTACTTCCTGCTTTAGGATTTACCCAACATTTCCCTCATCATATCCCTGGGAAGTAAATGAAGATTCATTATCCACATTTTACAGATGAGGAAAGTGAAATTTAGAAATGTCACATGACTTACTCAAGAAAATAATAGTGAATATATGGACATGTATACATATATTGTATTTGACTTATACTTTAACATATTTAACATGTATTGGTCAACTTGCCATCTGGGGGAGGGGATGGGGGAAGGAGGGGAAAAGTTGCAACAAAAAGTTTTGCAATTGTCAATGCTGAAAAATTACCCATGCATATATCTTGTAAATAAAAAGCTATATAATAAAGAAAAAAAAGATTTGAGTATTAAAAAGGAAAGAAAATAATAGTGAAGCCAGAATTTCAATCCAGTTATTTGAGTCCATGGTTCTGGTCTTTCCCCAGATGGCAAAGCTGTCCAGCAGCCAATAAGATAGCGTGGGGAATTGAGGGGAATGAGAGGAAGAAAGTTGTTATTCCCAATTCTACCATATAACCTCACTATAGAACTCATTATATAATCTTGGACAAGCCATTCATGCTTTCTGGACTCAGTTTTTTCATCTGTAAGATGTGGGGTGGAGAGCTGTAGTATGAGATTTCTAAACTTTTCCAATGCTACATGAGGCTAATGAGACTATGATTATTTCTCCAAATGGACTTTTTCTCCCACAAGAAGGGATTTGAATGGGAAGGAAATAGATTCTGAGATCTAAAGTTCCTTTCCACCTCTTCCATTTAGTATTTTGTGTGACTCCACAGGGGAGGTGTGTGTGTGGGGGGAAGAAAAGTAGAGAGGACAAGCATTTATACTACATTTAAGTACATTATATAATAATAAATAATGGCTCCTTAAATCAATAATCTCTTTTAATCTTCACAAAAATCCTGCAAGTTAGTTATTTTCCCAGGTTACAGTTGAGGAAACTGAGACAAAAAGGTTAAGTGATTTGCACGGGGTCACAAAGCTCTTAGGTATCTGAGGCTACATGTGAATTCAGGTCTTTCTGACTCCTGACCAGAGCTCTAACCATTGCATCACCTAGCTATTCTTGGTCAACTCATTATATTTTTCTTAGCCTCAGTTTCCTACTCTGTAAAATGAAAATTATTAGGAAGAATTGGACTCACTGGCCTTTGAGGTCTCTTTCAGCCCTAGATCGAAGATCTTATGATTTCAGAACAAAGTGAAGATCCTTGATCTAATACAGGCCAAATAATGGCTTTTCAGCCTATTACCTAGATGTGTGAGCAAGAGCTCTGCACATCCAGTTTCCTCAACTATAAAATGGGGCTAATAATACCTGTCTATTCTACCCACTTCAGTGGGCTGTTGTGCAGATCAATTTAAGCAATGTGTATGAAAGCATTTCTGAAAAGCATAAAATACGCTCCATGTGTAAGGTACCATTATTATGACATCCCACCTTCACTGAATTTGTCTCTACAGAAAATATTGTGATCGGGAGGCCCCAGGTGTAATTTCCTCTTTCCCCGCCTCAGTGTCCTAATTTATGAGAGGAAAAAAAAATCCCAAGCAGTTAGCATTCTGAATTGGCTTGCTGACTTAATAGATTCTTCGATTTCAATTTTCTGTCTGGAGTCAGGTTCTAGACAGAAATGAGACAGAGAACATGCTGAACTCAACAGATGGTAGTGGGGTGTTTGGGGGGAAGTGTTGTAACAAACAAGACTTCCCCAAAAAACCTGAATGTGACCTGACCTCTTCTAAGAAATCCAGGAAGCTTTGGGAGTCACTGTTTTGTTGGATGGGTGAAAGAGTTGAAAAGAGAATGGCACATATATGGAGAACTGGGAAGGAAAGCAGAGCCCAATGAGTCCAGACTTTATTTATGAGAAAAGTGAGCTCCCAGGAAGTAATATGAATGGTTCATAGTTACAAAAGGATGAAAAAATAGAGGGAGGATTTGAAATGAAGTGCTTGAACTCCTGAGTGAGAATGTTTTCATTGTAGGAGGAGAGGGGGGGTTAACAGAAGAGAAAGAGAGGAGAGGGGATAGGTAAATTAGGGGGAAGGAAAGATAGTCCTGTTTTCTATTCACTTAGCTATAAATGAGATTATTACAACTGTCTCCTAAAGCCTATCTCTGATCTCACCACTCCTCTGCTCAAGGATTGTCAATGGTTCCCTACTGCTTCTAAGAAAAAGGAATAACTCCCTAGCCTGGAACTACATGATTCGACTCCATTTTCATTTTTATTTTAATTTAGCATTTCTTGATTCAGTCTATTTTTAAGCTAAACTGTTCCACTTGTTTCCAACCTATAATATTCCCTTATCTACCTCAATATCTTTGTGCAAACTCTCATGTTCTCCAGGGAGCTGGAGAACACTCCCTTTCTCACCTCTAAAGCCTCTATCCTTAGATTAGTTTGCATTTGTTTTTCTGTGTACATATCACACATCTAAGAAAAAAGAAAGTTCTTGGAAATCAGGGCCCATTTTTTCTAGTTGTATCTACACAGTCTTGTAGTTTGTAGGTGGTTAATAAATGTGAAATTAAATTATGGAACAGAACGAATTTGTCTTGATCTCTTCATTCCTAGAGAGACTCAAGGGGCTGAGGACATTTACAGATGTTCTCAGTCCTGGAACAGATGTTGGATAAACATATAAACATTTTTTTTCCATCAGTTGCTCTGCCAACATGTCCCCTTCCAAACTGAAAAACAGTCTAGTTATACATATGAAAATAAGCTCCAGGAAAACATTTCTTCTATTCAAATGGCTCCTACCAACCAAGACCTTTCACTTAAAAAAAATACCCCCCTCCTCTCAGTCCTTGATTTTGAGTGAAGAAGAGCATGCTTGTCAATATTCCAATTCAACAGGAAGTGGCTAGAGTGCTAGATTCAGCTCTAGAAGACCTAAATTCTAATTTCTAGTTCAAGATCTATATGATCTTGAGCTACTTAAATAATTTTTCTGTTCCTTAAGTTTCTTCTCTGAAAAAGGATGAAGATGAACTTGATGGCTCTAAGATATAGCTCTAAATCAATTAGCTTTGTGTATTTGTTAAGCATCTGTTATGTGTCAAGCTCTTGAGGATTCAAATATAAAGAATGAAATAACCCCTACTCTCAAAGAGTTTACAACCTATTACTCATGTGTACATTTCAATCAGCCAACATTTGATAAGTAAGAAGCACATTTTAGGACCTTCAGAGTTTAGAGTTAGATGTAAATTAGTTATGGGGAGTTAATAATAAAGAGTCATTGGAATATATTTGAGTACAAGGATCAAAATGGGACTTCAAGAAAATCCCTTTGGCAGGATACTAAATTGAGGTGGGAAAGGAGTTTAACTGGGGAGACCAAGTGAGAGGGCAGGGCAGTTTGAAGAGCTGTGGTGGCTATGAAATGGAGAAGAAAGGATGGCCAGAGATTTTATAGAGAAAGCCATTGCTGGGTTCTTCATTGTAATCATGTCCTAGACCACTTCAGCAGTCTAATATAATCCATGGCTGCCTCCTCAAAATAGGAACAAGTGGATGGCACCCTTAACCATAAAAGTGAAGTTCAAGAGGAAAGAAGATTTAAGGGAAAGCCTAATGGCTATTGCTTTAACTACAGAGGCTCAACTGGAATGTCCAGTTTAAAATGTTTAATAGGCAGCTGGTGATACAGGAGAGAGAGCAGAACTGCATAAAGAGTGCTTTGAATAATATGTCCTTATTTATTGTCAAGTATGCCTAGAACAATAAATTGGATGCTCGGGGACATCGAATGTTTAATCAAAGGTTCTTCATTGTTATCATGTCCTAGACCACTTCAGCAGTCTAATATAATCTATGGCTGCCTCCTCAAAGTAACATTTTTAAAATTCATAAAATAAAATACATAGGATTATAAGGGGAAAGTAAGTATGTGAAAATACAGCTTTCAAAATATATCACAAGACGACAAGTTTATAGACCTAAGGTTAAGAACCACTGGTTTAAATAAAACATACTCACTGCCCTCATAGAACATACAGTCTGGTATGAGTTGACACGCTAATAAAAAGAACTATAAAACTGTAATAAATACAAAACATTGGAGTCACAAATAAAATGATATATATTTGATATATATGTCATAAATAATTATCGTAGTCCAACCATTCTACTAAGTTCTGGGCATACGAAGAAAAAGCAAAAATAGACTCAGTCTTCAAGGACTTGAGTTAGATGTAGGTTACATCTGGGTCACCAAGAGAAGATTGTTACAAGGGTAGAGGGAAGATGGAACAGGATCAAGCCTTGACAAATTGTCATTCTATTCTGTGGTTGACCAGTTCCTCCAGTAGCCTGCCTGAGAATTCTTTTTCATTTTCTATAACAACTGTGAAGAGAGACAGACAGCCAAATACAGTCAGACTCCAGTGTTCTTAAGAGCTGAGTAGGGGCACTTCTTCCCTGATTTAATATAACCCATCAGAAGGACAATCATTTCAATCACTAATGAGGTGACTGAGTCTGACCCAAGCAAGCATTTGAATGCACCTTCACCAGACCAAAAAAATAAAAGCACATAATTTTAACTGTACATACTTTATTCAGTAGAATTCTATTTCTGTTTGCTTGTCTCTTTATGAGAATCCCCCACTGGCATCATAGATTGGTTGTATGTTGGTTTCAAATAAAATAAAATAATAATAATAAAAGCAAAGCTGGCAATTTCTTTCTCATAGACTATGCTACATATTTCATGAAATAGAAGCCAGAGGAGCTTTATGATTCCTGAACCAAAACCTTCCGCTGGAATCTAAATGGAGAAAATATACATGAAAGAATAAAAATATTGACTTGTACATTTTTTATCCAACATCTAGGAAATATTAAGGTGACTTTCACTGAGGTTGTACCAAATAAACAACTATAAGTATCAGGAACTACAAGAAATCTTCAAAAGCAGAAGAGTAGAGTTGGAAGTGGGTCATGGAACAGAGAACGGAAGACCCAAAAGGGATCTTAGAATATAGATTGAAAGATGGAGAAACTCAAAATATAAGATCATAAGGCAGAGAGGAATATAAAATATCAACTGGGCCAAAAATCTCACTTTACAAAGGAGGAAATCAAGAACCAGAGAAAAAGTCTTATTCAAGATCAAACAGTGACAAATATATACATACATACATATACATATATATATATATATATATACATACATATACACACATACACACTATATTCAAAGATTGTGTCAAAGCCCCAGCACACCCTAGTTCACTTAACAACGAATGAGTTTTCTGGGCTTGAATGATGAATAGCTTCCCTAATTTAATATTTTCTCTCATCTGTAAAATTAAAAATCACCTTTAGTATCTACCCCATAAGGGAGCAGAGGAGGGAGTATGGGACATTCTTTGCAAAATCCAACATCAAAGGGATCCTATCTTGACTGGATGCCAATTTTCCATCTCTTATCATTCAACTTTCTAAAGTTCCTTTGCACCCCTCTCCCCCATACACTCTGTCCCTGAGTCCCTTCTCAAGTCTGACATTCTGTATTTTCCAGTTTCCCCCACACTCCATCCACTGTACTCTGCTCTGCAGGATCCATCCCAACTAGGATATTCTCTTTTCTAAGGCCTCTTCCCATTCTTGCATAATACATTCTATATTCAAACATTCTAATGTCAAACATCCCTTCCAGTTTGAACATTCTGTAATCAAACGAATGACTAAAATTCATGGTTGGTTGTTTCAGATTAATTGTCCATCAAAGGCTGTGGGGGGAGGAAAAGCTTCGTTTCAACAAGTAAAAATTTGGACATCTTTGTATCCAATCGCTGTCCAGTGCAAAGTGGCTCAAGAAACACATGGGTATCTGGTTTGGAGGAAAGGAAATGAACAGTAAATGATACAAGTCTCATCCTCAGCAGCTTTGCACAATGGCCTAGCGTGCAGATGAGACATACTGGGAAACAGCTTGTGAGATGAGTCCCATCAACGAGGAGTAATTTTTATTCCGTTTTTATTGTCGAATACAATGAACATGATTGAATGTTTCACTTGGGTCTATTCAGACCTTAAGGAAGCCACCAAAGAAATTTACTTTCAAAAAATAAAAATATGAAAGCTTCTAAATCTGCTTTTGGAGAAATTGCCATTTTGCTGCACAGACCCGGGCTCCAACTTTTCCGAGGCTCTCTTTGACGCTCTCCCCCACTTCCAAACTCCCAGCTAGCCCTCGCCAGGGCTCTGCCTACAAAATGTTTGCATTTCATATTCCCAGTCCCTTCCCCCACTGAGCAGTGAGTGACTCACTCTCTCATAGCTTCTCCTGCCAGAGTTACAGAGAAAATCCTTCCCTACCCCCTGCATGTGAAATTCCAGCAGCCTTCCCAAAGGTTGCTTTCGGCCTGTCTGCCTTGGGAACAATGCAGCTTCAAAAGCCATTACTTTCCTAAAGCAGAGATTCTCCTTATACTAGTTTGCATCCTGGGATTCAATCAAGGACATCTTCAGACCATGTTCTGATTGCTTAAAAGTTGACTTTCATACTCACAGGATTCTGATTAGGCCCTGCGCTTCTCAATAGGAAATCAAGATCGCCTTTGATCCTGTCAGTTTCAGCAACGGTCCCCCCAAAGCTGGTCAAGACTGGCAAGAGGCACTCCAGCCTTACCCAGCCTCCTCTCCTCTCTTTGCTTCACAATCTTCCCGTTCCCTCCTACCTTTCTTTCCTGGACTAATACATGCAAATCACTTTGTAACCTTAAAGGCTACAAATTCAAGTTATTATTATTACTTTCTCCACTATATGTCTCCTGGGTCCTTTCTTCTCTCCTCATTTCTCATTCTTTGCATCTCCCAACTCCTTTTCCCCACTCCCTCCCTTCTCCCATTCCCCCTCCCTCGGCTCTCCTCTACCCCCTCCTTTCCTCTCTCTTTCCTCCTCTCCCAGCTTTTCCCTCCTTCTCTCTTCACCCTCCCTCACATCTCTCTCTCTCTTGCCTCTTCTCTCTCCTTCTCCTCTTCTCCCTCTCATAACTCTCCCTCCGCATCTATCTTGAAGGTACATTTCAAGCTGCATCCAGGATCCCTCCTCGTTGGGATAATAAAACAATGGGGGCTAATTCGGGGGGTGGAGAAGGTTTATAATTTTATGGATTGAACACAGACCTATAATTGGCACATAAATGTGCAAACGTGAACTAGGTAATTAGGGGGTGCTGGAAGTAACCACCTTTAATTTATATGATTACTTGAAAATGTGTTAAGTATTATGAAGTGTCAGTGGAACCCCCACCAGGCCCTTATTCCAAACCGTCGATACTGCTAAAGTGGCGAAGGGATGCAGTGGGGGGGGCAGAGGGGTTGTCCTTTAAGCGGCCCCCTCGTGTCGTCCCCCACCCCCCGAGCCTCGGAAGGCGGCCGATCACTGCTTCGGAATGAGGCGAGAGAACCCGGCCGGCCTCCTCGGGGCAGGGCGGCGGGGGCCACGCAGAAGCCGCAGCCCACACTGGCCCCAGCTGGAGGGAAGCTGCTCTGCTTTCCTCCTCCAGCCCTCACCCCACCCGCCCTCTTGCTCGGGAGATCCCCTCTTTTTCATGAAGATAAATAATATATAAACAAGCGGCTACGGTTCTCGATTCTGGTCGGTCGGAGGGGAACATTAGAACGGTGACGGATCGCCAGTGGCAGCTAAACGCCTGCTCGTTCCGACCCCCGGCGCCGCGCCCCCCTTCCTCCCTCCAGACCCCAAGCCCCGCCTGCCGGAGGAGGCAACCCAGACCCCCAACAATGAAGACTTGTGCGATGGGGTTCGGGAAGGCGATGGGGGGGGGGGGGCGCCGATGTCTCGGCTCGGGTCACACGGTAGCGAGCACACTGGCAAACCCGCACTGGGAAACAGTCCGAGCAGGAGGTGGGTGCACCTGATTGGCAGTTACACCCCCAGGGATGCCTGCTGCTCCCCGCCCCCACCCGGCCCCAACCACTCATTAACATAACAACAGCTTCTAAAAAAAGTAAACCGAGGAGGGGTGAGCGCCCTTGGAGCCCCGAGCTCGGAGCTCCGAGGCGGGGAGGGGGCCACCCGTTCAGGGAGAAGCCCCTTTTCAAGGCGACAGTCTCCCATTGCTCCTGGGGCACACCATCTCTTTTTTTCTTTCTTTCTCTCCTTCTTTTACTCTCCACCGGCTTCTCCTCTCCCTCTCGTGCCCCTTCCCCCAGCATTCTGATGCCTGATTCCCTTCCTCCTCGTCCCCAGATCTCATGCCCCCTCCCCGCTCCACCCCGGCGCGGTCCCCCTGGGAGGCCAGCACAGGGGCTGGGGACGGAAACTTTCTCCGGCTCGCCAAAGCCGGAAATGGACAGGTCTGGGGAAGGAGAAGGTCCGCGAAGAGAGGCAGGGATGACTAGGGAAGGCGTCGAGTAGGGAGAGAGGTTGGGGGGCAGCAGTGATGCTAAAGAGGGGGTTGTGCAAGTGAGCGTCTCCCTCTCCCCCCTTCTCTCTCTCTCTCTCTCTCTCTCTCTCTCTCTCCTCTCTCTCTCTCTCTCTCTCTCTCTCTCTCTCTCTCTCTCTCTCTCTCTCTCTCTCTCTCGTTTAATAAGGAATGGGGAGAGGTGAGGAATGAGGAGCACAGGAGTGTAATCTTTGGAGGGGCCAAAGAGTGGTCGGGTGCAGAATGGCAAGACATCCTGAAGACCCCAAAGACCGGGTCGCGTAGCATTAGTAGAGCCAGCGGAAGGGAAGGGGAGCTTTGCTTTGAGGAGGGTCTGATTCTTTGGAAGGTCGAGGATACAGGGAAAGACAGCTGGAGAGAGGCAGAGGTCTGGGGTAGGGAAGACGGACTAAGGGATGCTGGAGGAATGGGAGATGTCCTGCCTCCGTCCCAGTCCCCCGGTAGCCAGGTGTGGCTGCCAGCCGCGGAGAGCCGCCCCCAAATCTAGCTGCGCAGCCAAACTCCTGGAGCCCAGGCTGCGGGGCGCCCCCAAAGCTCAGCTCTCCTTCCCCAGCTCGGGGTATTCTTGTTCATTGAGTTCTTCCTTCGTCCCTTCATTGCTCCTTCCCTCCTCCTCCTCCTCGTCCACCAGTCCCTCCCCAGCCTCCGGACCGAGCCGAACTTACTTCCTAGGAGCTCGCCCTGCGCTGCCCGCCGGCACTGTCCCCAGCCCAGCCTCCCCCGGCTCTCGGGGATCGCCCTCCTGCGCTCGTGGCAGCCGCCAAATACCAGAACCCCATGCCCGGGAAGGCTGCGGCTGTGGTGGTGGCGGTGGAGATGGTGACGGCGGCGACGGGACTCGGACACTGGCTCGGGCTCCCCCGCCCGCCAGTCCGCGCGCCCTCCTTCGGCTCGGGCTCCGGTTCGGGCTGGAGCTCGACTCGGGCTCGGGCTCCGGTTCGGGCTCGGGCTCCGGCTCGGGCTCCGGCTCCGGCTTCGGCTAGCTCGCTGAGTTCGGGGCCAGCCCCGGTGCGCACCAAGCGGCAGCTTCCATCCCCTTTCCGAAGCCGTGCGTGCCACGGGCTGGGCGGCCGACAGCCGAGGAGGGCGGGCAGGGGAGGAGGGGGAAACAGGGGGGAGGAAAACCCCAACCCCCTCCTCCCGGCTCGCGCAGGCTTGCCGTCCCCCTCCCCCTTCCCCCCACGCTCCCCGCCCCCCGCCCCCCGGGGAGTGGGGGGCTAGAAAGGAGCGCAGCGGCGGCCGGCACTCACCTACCTGCTGCTGCTGCCTCCTCTACGACCGCCGCCGCCGCTGCTGCTTCTGCTGCTGCTGCTGCCGCCGCCGCCGCCGGCTCGCCCAACGCTGGCTGCCCGCTGCCCACCCGCCCGCAAACCGCGTCGGCGGCTCTGCCGGGCGGCTCCTTGGCATCCTCGCTCTGGCCCCACGCGGTGCGCGGCGGCCAGCCGGGGAAGGGGGGGGGGAGCGCACGGAGCCGGGGCGGGAGGGGGCGCTGGGGCCGGGGAGCGGAGCGGACAGAGCCCCGGAGGGAGACCCCCCCAAGCTACTGCCGAGCAGCCTCGGAGCCTGAGTCTTCCCAGGAAGGCGCCACGTGTGGGGGGGAACTACAAGGGAGGGATCCCCACAAACCCCCGGACACTGAGGAGTAGGTAGAGTAGGCGCTTTTTATGAGGCTACCCTGTGCTCCAAGTCTCCAAGACAAGGGCAGGGGCGCCTCACGAAGTATCTTCTCCGCTCTCCCCACTCCCCAGCGCCCCTTCCCTCCCCCAGACTCCCCAACGCCCTCGAGGTTTCCAAGGGTTGCCTTGCCCGGCGCTTTTGTCCAGGCGCTTTCTATTTGAGAAACGAGACCCTCAGGACTGACCTAAGCTTGGGGCAGATTCCGGAGCAGAAAGTGGGCTTGCCTTCCCTAAGGCCCACTCCCCTTTTCCTCACTTAGAGGGGTAGGGGAAAACTCTTCATCCCTCCCCCTCTGAACTTGGAGGACTCCGGTCCCCCACGCTTTGGTCCCCATCCCCCTAGACGCTCAGCTTGGGACTACTGCTCGTTTACCCTAGCACTGCAAACTTGGAGGGGAAGAAGAGCTTCAAAAGGAATCACAAAATTCCCGGGGTTGGCACGAAACTCATACATCATCATCCCATTGACTGAACGCAGTCTCCCTGCAACAGACATAGCAAGTGCTCATTCAAGTACGATTCGATGACTATCAATGATGGATGGGGAGCTCACTACCTCCCCAAAGTCTCTCTCCACTTTGAGAATACCTTCCTAGTTAGGAGCTAAAGTATAGCTCTTTACAACTTCGACCCCCTTAGTTTCTTAATTCTTGTCATCTGGCTCCTAGCAGAAGTAACCCTTCCTCGTGGCCTCCCCTCACACTTCTCCCCCACCCCCACATACACATATTAGACTGTCAACTCCCTGCTTTTTGCTCTTCGTGGCATTCCTTTAGCACATTGCTTGGCACATCAATACAAGCTGAATGACAGATTGGATGTGGTGCCAGAAGACCCAAGTTCGAATTGAGTGTCATGCCAAGCTAAAAATTGAATGATCATGTGCAAGTCGCTCCTCCCTGTTTGAGCTTTAGTCGACACATCTGTAAAATGTCAATAATATTAGTAATACCTAGTTAATGAGACTTTTTTGTGATTGAAGTTCAACTTGAGACAACTTGTGTAAAGCACTTTTAAAACTTCACAAGGCTACAAAATACCATTATTATTTTTTTATTATTTTCTTTATATTAGATGAAATTAGCATAGAAATGGATCTGGAATAAGTCATCCTATTGTTATCCTTACATGCTTAATGCTCATTACACAGTCGAGCAGGTAGATAAAATGATGGGTTTTTCAATAAAAATCTTCTATAGACTCATTCACTTAGTCCATATTCCAGGGAGACAACTCCAAGGATAACCAGGATGATGCAGGTAATAATGTAGATGGCTCCCCTTTTTCCTACAGAATTGTGATTTCTTCACCCCAGGGCTCTAGATTTGGAGAACTTTTCATTATACTTGTTGAAGTTGTTCAGTTCTGTCTACGTTGTCATGATTCCATTTGGAGTTTTCTTGGCAAAGATATTGAAGTGTTTTGTCATTTCTTTCTATAACTCATTTTACAGATGCAGAAACTCTGGCAAACTGGGTGAGGTGACTTGTCCAGGATTACTCAGCTGAGGCCAGATTGGAACTCAGAAAGATGATTCTTCCTGACTCCAGGTCCAGGGTTTTATTCACAGTGCCACTTACATTTAGTTTGGCAATTATCAGTTTGTGATATGCAAACTTTTTAAAAAGTTGTTAAAATTTGTGTATCAATATCGTGTTTGAGAAGTTGGAGGTAACTGCTTCATTCATAATAATTCTTTGCTTCCAATAATTTACCTGTGGATTTCACAGGGATATTTGGGGAGTCCCGTTTATAATTTGGGGATCTGTTTTTTGTTAGTTGATGAGCTAAAGGTTTGATTCTGATTGAATTTGTCTTCATAGATATTTATTAAATGATATATTTTTGCAATCTATACTAGCATTGCCTTTCCTATGATTTCCTTGCTAAATCAACATCAACAAATAAAGGTTCATTAAGGATGAACTTTTCATTGGCAATCGTATGATCTCATATAACTATCAACAATCCTTCCATTTTTATAAACAAATACTGTAGGTTCATTCATTTTTTTAAAAAAAAATTTCTTTGTTGAATGATTGTGTCTGATGTCACACACCAAAGGCCTTTTGGTTCGGTGCTCAAATCTTAGCCATTTTATAGCCTCAGTCTGTAGATAAACTACTTTGGGTTATGTCCAATAACTACATAAGGTATTTATGTTGCTGTTATGATTCTTTATTATAGCCCTATAATAAGCTCTACAAATTCTTATTCTGCTTATCATGCTGCCTGAGATGATCTCAGAAGTATCATTGTAGTTGTCTCTTTCCTTTCATATTTCCATGGAGTTCAAATAAAAATAGTCCAGGGACAAGTTGACATTTTGATATTTTTATATATATAATCATCATTATCCTATTGCACAGGTGGATAAATGATTTCTTTTTATTATGGGATAAAGCATAGGGATTTAAATTTGTCTTGCCAAACTTGTTGAAAACATCTTGGGTACAATTGGATATTGTCCATATAGTATATTTTTGCTTCTACCCTTAGGACATCATGTTTCTTATTTTGATCCATTATTTTTAAACTCTTCTATTAGGTTTCTATGTTTTGTTTTGTTTCTTCTCAATAGTATTTTTTTCCAAATACATGCAAAGATAATTTTCAACATTCATTTTTTGTAAAACTTTTGTGTTCCAAATTTTTCTCCCTGTCTCCCCATCGCCCCCTTCCCCAAGACATCAAGTTAAACATTTCCATATTTGTCACATTGTGCAAGAAAAATCAGATCAAAAGGGAAAAAAAGAACACAGGAAAGAAAAACAAACAAACAAATGAAAATACTATGCTTTAGTTCACATTGTCTCCATGGTTCTCTCCCTGGATGTGGAAGGTGTTTTCTATCCCAAATCTCCTGGAATTGCCTTGAATCATTGCATTATTGAGAAAAGCCAAGTCCATCACAGTTGATCGTCATATAATCTTTTTACTGTCTACATTGTTCTTTTGGTTTTGCTCCCTTCATTGCATCAGTTCAGCTAAGTCTTTTCAGGCTTTTTTAAAATCAGCCTGATAATTATTTCTTATAGAACAATAATATTCATTACATTTATGTACTATAACTTATTCAGCCATTCCTCAATTGATGGGCATGCACTCAATTTCCAGTTCTGGTTTTTATGTTTTTAAAAGCTTTTCTTCAAATTTAATATAGCAATACCTATTTTAAATATTATTCTTAATGTTTATGAATTTACTTTCTATTAAAACAATTCTACCTTAGTGATGTTCTGGTTTCAATATAACTACTTGGTGGAATACTCAAAGATGCTTTAGTTTATTTTTGTTGTACAGAGATGCGTCAACTATTAGTTTATGAAAAAGAGAACTTGTAATTTATTCTTGGGATTGTATTTTTCTAGAGACCCAGTAGATATGAAATCTTTGTAATCTTCATGGATATTTTGATGTTTCCACAGCTTTGTGGTATAATATCTATATACTCAGGTTCCTTAAGTTACATTTCTATAGTTTCTGATGGCAAAGTCCAGATGCTGAATGGATATAATCCTTCCATGTCTATATACAAATCTGCTTTACTGGTTTGGCCATTTGGCCAACATGTCTGTTTATGAATTGTTAGTTGGGTTTATGTGGATATTGTCCATACAGTATATTTTTACTTCTACCCTTAAATCTTAGATATCTCTCAGACTCTGTCTAGACAGAAGATATGTTCAATTACATTCAATAAATCAGTGCTATATACCTGTAATCAATTTTTACTGTTGCTTTGTAAAATGAAATCTGTGTTCCAAAAATGATTTCTGCAAATTTTAGCCAGTTTATCTTTTTCTATGAGAATATCCATTAGATTGTAAGGTTCTCAAGGGCAGACACTATTTTTTACCACCCCGCCCCCCCCCCCATACACATTTTTTATCTCCTTCAATTAGCATGGTGTTGAGCATATGGTAAGTATATAATAAATAGTTATTGATTTACCAATATTTATGAAACCTTATCCTCCTTTTTCTAACTTTTTATTTTCAAAATACATATATATAGTTTTCAACATTCACCTTTGTAAAACCTTGTATTTCAAATTTTTCCTTTCCTTTCCCCAACCCTCACAAACAGCAAGTAATCTGATATATGTTAAACATGGGCAATTCTTCTATACCTATTTCCCCATTTATCATACTGCACAAGAAAAATCAGATCAAAAAAGAAAGAAAATGAGAAAGAAAACAAAAAGCAAGTGAACAACAACAAAAAAGGGTGAAAATACCATGTCGTAATCTATAGCCAGTCTCTACAGCCCTCTTTCTATGATTCTCCCTTTTTACAAGGCAGTTTTAATCTTTTTGTATTGCCTTGAAATAATGAGTCCTGTATTACATATATTTTTGTTTATGCAAAAAATCTATATCTATCATCATCCAGTTTACTCTGGCAAAAGTTTACATTAATATAAGTCTTGCATAGGCATTAATTATTCTAAAAGTGTTCTTCCTCTATGCTTTGAATTCTAGATGCCAATCAATCCCTAACATAATCAGTTTCAGCTTTATTCTTGATATCTATATGCTAAATGTGTTCTGTCTGGAGGCAATTAAGATTCTTTATGGAAAACTTTTCTTGTTTAAGTATTGAAAATTTGTTTTAACTATCACCTTCATTCATTATTTCAAGTTGGCTTCTGGAGTCAAGCCTTAAAGCTTTCAGTCTCTATTCTTCCTTGATACACATTAAGAATTTTGAACACATAAAGTTAAAACAGCATTTTTATATGCTTAAAGAAAGTATCCATGTGCCATACTCCAAAGTAATAAAAGAAAAGAGGGAAAAGGGAAAAAATGTACAAAGATATTTATATCTGTATTAGCAAACAACTAGAAACCAAGAATGTGCCCATTCATTGGGAAATAACTTCTTATAGTCACAGAATATTTTTGTAACTTACAAAATGACAAAGAAGATGGTTTAGAAGAAGATTGGGAATACTTGCAAAATAGATTGAACAAAATAAGGAGAATTTATATAATAACATTAATACTTAAAAGATAAACAACTTGAAAAACTTAAAAACTCTAATCACAATGACTAGTCATGATTCCAAGGCCCAGAGATGAAGTATATTACCCAATTGCTGACAGAGAAGCAATAAACTCAAGAAACAGAAGTTGCATAGCTATATAAAAATTTATGTACTGTAAATCTATCTATTTATATCTACCAATGTATGTATATATACAAATATATTTATTTGCTTACATATAGGTACATTTAGATAAGTGTGCATTAAATTCACACACACACACACACACACACACACACACACACATATATATATAATGTATTTTGTGCTCCAAGCATATCATTTCTTTGCAAAGCAATACTTATAATAAACATCATTTTTTTTCTCTCTTCAAATTTTCCATGGGGGCGTTAAACCCAATTAATAAATGTTTTATCTACTAAAGGAAATTCTGGCCATCTACAGACATTTAAAGGTTTTCTTTTTCTTTGTCAATAAAGGAGATTGGAAGAGGAGAAAAAAAATAAATACAAAAAAATGTAAAACAAAACTTAGTAAAATAAAATTAGAAAAAATTATGGGAAACATCTAGAGATGGAGCATTTACTTAATGCATTTTGACTAAGTAGTTATATAACTTGGTGCTATCCATTAACATCAAGGAATTCTGTGCAATGAAAGCCTTGTTCATTTCTATATAGGAATAATGATATTGAACTTAAGACTAGACAGAGCCATAGTAGCCTTCAATGGTACATTTGATCTCCAATATTCTTAAGTTAGTGGCATGTTTGAAATAGAATACAACTTTTCCAAGGATCAAATGTTTCCATGTTCTTGTTATGCATGGAACCTTTTATTCACATGTTTGTAGGACGATAGCTGAATCAGAAGCTTTGGCCTAAGCAATAAAGGCAGTGTCATTATTATGGCATTTTCAGGTGGCTTGCTCAATGATTGCTAAATTGATCAGGAGTTGCTCTTTATTTCCCCAAGGCATTTTGAAACACTCCTTTTGCTCCTTAGTCAATATATCCCTTCTTTCCTTCTTTCCTTTCTTCCTTCCCATCTTCTTCCCTCCCTCCTTCCCTCTCTACCTTCTTTCCTCCCTTCCTCCCTTCCTTTTTATCTTTCTTCCTTCTTTCCTCCCTCCCTTCCTTCTTATCTTCCTTCCTTCTTTCCTTGCTATCTTTCTTCTTTCCTTATTTCCTATCTTCCTTCTTTCCTTCCTCCCTCCCTCCCCCTTTTTCCTTATCTTCTTTCCTTCTTTCCTTGCTATCTTCCTCCCTCCCTTCTTTATCTTCCTTCCTTTTTCCTTCCTTCCTTCCATCTAGTCTCCTTCCTTCCCCCACTCTCTTTCTGATACAACTTATGAATGCATTGTATTGAATATGTAAACATATGTATTTGGTCTATTTTTGGAGTAGTCACTGGTATTTTCACATTTTAGAAATGCATCTGTGATTTCTTCCATATAAAGAATGGAATCAGACTGACATAAGAGAGAGATCTTTTGACATGAGTGGCTATTAACTCAGATTCAACTGTGAAACATGAGTCAATAGTCATTTATTACCTCTTCATAATTTCACAGGACAGCTAAAGTTTCAGGTACCATCGTTCATGCAATCACTGTCATGTATTATAATATTGTCTGTTTCTCATTTGATTTAGTGAGCTTTGACATGATGAAATGTGTTTGAATGTTGTTGCTGTTGTTCAGTCATGTGCAGTGCTTTGTGTGCTCATTTGGGATTGTGCTTTGTGTGCTCAGTTGGGATTTTCTTGCTAAAGATTCTGCAGTGGTTTGTTATTCTCTAGATCATTGTACAGATGAGGAAACAGGGTTCAGTCATTCACAGTCTTATAGCTAGTAAGTGTCTAAGGTTGGATTTGAATTCAAGAAGATGAATCTTCCTGACTATAGGCCTAGCACTCTATCCACTGTACCATCCTAGTGCCTTGATCAATTGTACCAAAGCAGAGTAATTGAAAAAAAAAACTTAACCCATCTACTATAACTACTACCAAAAAATTATTCTCATAACATGTATAAGAGAGTGTGCAAATAGTTCATGCTTGCTTGCTACAATATATGCTATCCTCCTTGCCATGGTAAGGAGCAGAGTAGAAAACATAATGTTATTTAGGAATATTCTTAAAGACAGTTAAATAATAACACTACAGGAATGCATTAGACAATATTTTTAAAGAGAAGCAGAAAAATATTAAAATATTATATCAATGTCTAGCTAATATAGGCAGCAGAATAATTGAACACAAAATTGCTCAATTAAATGCAATGGAAAAGTTTTATACAGAATGGAATCCAGAAAACAATATGTTCAACATTGACTAAAAATATACCTTATAGATATCTGAAATATGGATACATTAAAGCAGAGAGGAGAAAGAAAGAGAGAGAGAAAGAGAAAGAGAAAGAGAGAGAGAAAGAAAGAGAGAGAGAGAGAGAGAGAGAGAGAGAGAGAGAGAGAGAGAGAGTCAGAGGCACAGAGACAGAGGAAGAGACACTGAAGAAGAGTGTCAAATATATCTGGTGTTTACAGTTGAAAGAAGGGCATTGAAACTGGAATCAAGGAGACTTACATTCAAATGCTGCTTTGGATATTTATTTTGGATAAGTTGGACTTGATGATTTTTAAGGTCCCTTCTAAATCTAAATCTACAATTTTGTTCATACTATCAGATTCAAAAGAGACTTTCAGAAATTCCAATCTAAAGTGTACCTATCTCCTTTTCAACATCATTCAATATTTTAGCATTATTTTATTTACATGCTAATAAATAAAAATACATAATAATATGTTTTATCAGGTGATATTTGCGAATTTATGTTAATTATAAATTTATGGTGCCATCAAGTTCCTCAGCCTTTTTCTTTTTTGTTTAAACAATTCCTCAATTTCTATTGTTAATCCAATCAGGATAGAGGAATGAATTTTTTCCTTACTATTGCTTTCCTTTGGTCTAGAATCCATTATTTTGCAAAGTCAGTTAATTTACCTTGCCAAAAAGCAATAAAAAATCTTTGCCTGTAATTAGTAAAATTACTTTTTCATATTGCTCATAATATAATCCTGATTTAATAGATATCTCTAACATATTTCCTGTCATTTGTGTTTATTCATTTGGTGTGGGGGCAATGAAATATATCGAGCAAGAAAAATACTGGTATTCCTTTTTCTTAAATTAAATTAAATTAATTTTTGTGCATTTGAAGTTTCAACATGTTTCCCTTCCTCCAGGTCCACCTTGCACTAGAGAATGCCATCATTTAATACACACACACATACGCAGACTTAGATATTATATAGACATAAAACCATAATCTGCATTCTTCTTGTGAGGTGGAGAGCGTCTTCCTTTATAGGTCCTTTGCAGTTTATTTGAATATTTATAATACCCAGTATAATTAAGTTTTTCATATCTATTCTTCAAACAATATTGCTGTTACTGTATTTTGTTTTCTTAGTTCTTCTCATTTCATTCTTCATTATTTCATGCAAGTCTTTTCGTGATTTTCTAAAACCAGCCATAATATTTTGTTTTCTAAAACCAGTCATCATTTCTTACACAGAATAGAATCCCATCACAATCATATACCAGAATTCATTTAGACATTCTCCAATTGATGGGCAAATGCTCAATTTCCAGTTCTTTGTCACTAAAAAGAGAGCTATTTTAAATATTTGCTATAAACATTATGCATATATAATTAAAATATAGGTTCTTTTCCTTTTGCCCTGATCACCTTGAGAAACCGACTTAACAATGGCATTGCTGAGTCAAAAAATACATACTGTTTTATAATTCTTTGAGTATTATTCAAGATTGTTTTTTAAAAATGACTAAAGTAGTTCACAATTCTACCAATAGTGTATTAGTGTCCCATTTTTTTCTCTCATTGCCACAAACTTTTATCATTTTCCCCTTCTGTCATTTGAATTGGTCTATTAGGTATGAGATGATATTGATGTTTTTATTAGTTCCAATGGTTTCTTGTTTTCTTATGACACCAGAATTCCAAGTCCTCCATTCCTCTGATTTTCACATCAAAGAGATATTGCGATACACTCAAATAGAGTCAGTCTCCAAAATTATGCTTCTTTCTTTATTTTTAGAGTAACAGGGACAATTTAAGCATACTTTCTGGGATACTAACCCATTGAATTATGTTTCCTAGAGCCTAATTATCTGATATTTTCTTGCCCAGCCTTCCTAGCTACTATTATGTCTATGGAGCATTTTTTTTTTTTACTTTGTCATTCCAATTCTTGTACCTCCAATCCTCACAATATGGCCAATATGTTTGGGCTTGGTAGGGTTTATAATTATAACAATAATTATCTTATTATCTCTTATCTTTTAAAATGAGGTTCAGATAGAAATGATTCAAAGACAAGTTGTGCTCTTTTACTTTTGATATTCTGTCAATTATGGCACAAGGAGATAAAATGATTGCTATTAGTAATTGAATAAGAGATTGGAGATATAAACTCATCTTTTATAGATTTAGTAATGATCTACTACTACTACTACTACTACTACTACTACTACTACTACTACTACTACTACTATTAGTATCTGACTTTCCATACTTTCTATTGGTGTCTTCCATACATAGAATGTTCTCCTTCTTTTCGTTCTTCACTTTTTTACATTCTTGCTTCGCTCTCCCAAACCACAATATTCTGCTCAACTCCAACATTTTTAAGGTCTTTTCTCATCCAAATACTAATGCAATACCTTGAAGAGTTCTTTATTTCTTCTTTCTCTCATGATTTCTCTTTCTTTCTCTCAATATATAATTGTGTCTGTCTTTGATTATGTATGTATACACACACACACACACACACACACATATATATTCATATACACATAGAGATCAATAGATATAGCAATATGGATAGATTTTTAATCTATTTATAGCTTGTTTATATCTAGTTCTTTTCATGTTGTCTCCCCTTTTAGAACTGAAAGCAGTAACTTATTGAGTAATTATTTGTATTTCCAGCTCTTAACACAGTGTTTGACACACAATAAGAACTCAATAAATATTTCTTGACTGGTTGGATTGACTGAAATATGAATTATTATTGTCATCCTTCTTATTATTATTTTGGTACTGGCATTCAGCAAGAAGCACTCTATTCCTTGATACAAATCAGCAATATATCTATAACTTACGATCTTAGCAAGCTGTCTGAAGCCACTGAGACTGGGATTTGCCCTACTTCAAACTACTAGTTTGCCAAGTATAAAGATTAAACCCAGGTCTTTCTGACTTTATACTGGCCCTGTAGCCAGCATACAATACAATGTAAACTTCAACTCAAGAACTATTTATTTTTGTCTTTGTATCACCGGTGGCTCTTAGCATAGCAGACATAAATTAAGTGATTAATAAATGTTTATTGCTTGCTTGGTTGATTATTGATTTTAAAGAATGTGAGGTTCTTGGGGGCAGATGATTTTTATCTTTTTGTTAACAGTCTTCAATAAAGTGACTGGCACATAGTAGGTATTTAATATGTACTTCGAGATTGAACACCTTTCATAATCTACTATTTAAGGCAAGAAAAAGGAAATCTAGCAATTACTGGATGGGGAATTGGGGAGGAAGTTTCTCTCATAGGCAACAGTTTCTTACAAAGTTTGATTTTATTCTTTTTGGTTACAGTCTTTTCTTCTTCCAGCTGTGTAATAATAACACTAATGTAGTGGGTTTTCTCATGGCTTCTCTCACTCACCCATGAAAATTTAATGAGGCATTTAGGGCCATTACGTCTGGAGTCAATGGGCTAAGCATATTTTGTCTAATGCACTTGCTGGAGAGCCAAGAGGTCCATCGCTGGCACACAGCGAGCCATCGAGAGAGCCTCCCCTCTACACAAAATTCACGAGCCATTAAACTTATTCCCTAATAACAGCTTCTGTACAAATGGAGGCCGATGCAAACGGAGGCTGTCACGCAATTCCTGAAAAAGATAGCAATTTACATATAGACAAGAAAAAATGGGTGAGGTCATTGGCAGGATGAGATCTTAGGAGACTGATTCATCTGAAGATCCTCCCATAAAGGTGGAATGGCATTCTTATTCCAGCTGCTGCTCTGTTTCCTTGGGTAGCAGGACTAGCAAAGAGAATTGGAGGGAGGGGAGACTGGGATAGGAGATTAAGACCTAGAAGTGACCTCAGAGGCCATCTGGTCAACCCCCGTTGTTTTGTAGATTTGAATATTGAGGTCCCGTAGGTGAAATGACTTGCCAAGGTCATAGAATCCTAGAGCTAGAACTGGAAGGGATCTCAGCAGCCTTTTTACCTAATGTCCTCATTCTACAAATAATGACATTAAGGCCTTAAGAGTGTAAGTGACTTCTTAAAGTCTTTGGATAATATTATCTGACATAGAATTTGAAGGTGGATCACTTGGGGAATAAGCCTATAGGCAGTCTAGTATTATAATTAAATTTCATAACTTAATAATAAAATTAATGTATAATTATAAATTATACATATATAATTAATGTATAATAAATAATAAAAATAACAACTAACTTTTTAATTTATTTTTTTATTATAGCTTTTTATTACAAAACATATGCATGGGTAATTTTTCAACATTGACCCTTGCAAAACCTTCTGTTCCAACTTTTCTCCTCCTTCCCTCCACCCCCTCTCCTAGATGGCAGGTAGTCAATACATATAACAATTAACTTTTATAATGCTTTAGTGTATCAAAGTGTTTTATATTTGCATACTAAATAGATTGCTGTATTTGGAGCCTAGAAGTTCTGGTTTCAAATCCTGTATTATATGCATATTATCTAGATTAGCTTACATAGACTGTCTGAGATCTGTGTTCTTCAGTTGGAAGGCAGGAACGATAATAATAGAGTCCAGCTCACAGGGGTTGTTATGAGGATGGAAGGAGATAATCCATGTAACTGCTTTGTAAACCTTAAAAGATGATATGAAATTGAGCTATTGTTATGAGAAGAGAACCTGGGATTCCAATCCAGGTTCTCTGAAACTCTAGATCAAGGGCTCTCTAGCTTTTTGGGTAACCGAGATGTCTTTAACAGATTGATAAAGCCTATGAACTTATCTTCAGAATCATATTTTAACATATAAAATAAATTATATAAGGTTGCAAAGAAAACCAATTATGTTGAAACATATGTTGAAACAGTTTTTCATATCTACATATATACATGTACATATATACATGCATACGTAAATGTATATGTACGTGTGCATAGAAAATGAGTGCACTGGCCATTGTACCAACTGTGCAGTAAAGTGATTCAAAACTTCCAAGAGATAACATCTTCTCTGATTGGGAATTTGCTCAAGAGAAATTGCTAATGCTCAAAAGGATGATTAAGTCCTTTATATTCCTATAGTATTTTATATATGTTATTCCCATGAATATGCAGAGCATATTGCTTGCTTTGTCAGTGGTAAGTAGGGGACTGAAGAGAATAGAAAATTTAGAACTTACAATTTAAAAAATGAATGTTAAATAAATAATATTTTTAAAGAGATGCAGAGAATCTCTGTAAGGTACAAAATATTATATTTTCATTTTACAGATGAAGAAACTGAGTTTCAGAGGAGAGAGTGACCCTACATAGATCACACCAATAGTAAATATCAAGATCCAACTAGAATCCAAGCCCAGCCTTTGTTCCGCAGGGGACTGTAAAATGTTTTGAGGACAAAGTTGAACAAAAGTGTTAAGCTCTTAAAAGATCTAACTTTGCTAGTATGAAGTGTCTCCTTCACCTGCCTTTCACCTTGTCCTGTTTTCAGTTGACATCATGGTTACAGTTTCCAAGGGACATACAAGACGCTAGTTGGCAAAGACCTGGAAAAGGGGAAGCCTTGAGAGAATGCTAGGTCTGAGAGGCTTGGGCAAGGACCCTAAATTTCGATGCACAGACTCCATTGGAGCTAGACCAAAGGTAGCATAGCATGGCACAGTCTTAGTCCCACAATATTGGTGGAAAGAAGGAAAAAGTATTGATTAGCATCTCTAGCCACTATGGGCCAGTGTCTGTTTGTCATCTTGGAAAGGCTAGCCTTCAAGAGAGAAACAGTGGATATTATCAGGATAAATATATATGGAGGCAGATCACAACCTTCCTTACCTTAGTTTATTGATCAAATTCAATCTAGTCCAATTCAATTAAATAGATATTTATTAGATACAGACAAAACCCAGCTTCTCCCCTGACCCCAAACTTCAGAGGCTAATTTCTTCTTCTTTCAAATTATCTTCCTCCTTCTACACACACACACACATTTTATTTTATTTATTTTTCTGAGGCAATTGGGGTTAAGTGATTTGCCCAAGGTCACACAGCTAGGAAGTGTTAAGTGCCTGAGATCAGCTTTGAACTCAGGTCCTCCTGACTTCAAGGCTATTGCTCTATCCTCTGTGCCACCTAGTTGCCCCTACACACATTTTAGATATGTAGTAACGTACATGTTGTCTCCATCCCCAAAGGCATGCCTTTCTTTGTATCCCTAGCACTTAGCAAAATGCCTGGCACAAAGAAGTGCTTAACAAATGCTTGTTGATTTACTGAATGACTCCCATTTGCCCTTTGCTTTTCTAGGTGTTGGTGACACATGGACAAAAAAAGAAGCAATCTTTGTCCCAAAAGAGTTCACCTTCTTGAGGGAAACAACACCTGGGAACAGATGAGTAAAGATGAAATAGACAAAGCAAATTTCAGGAGAATGTCTTGTATCTGCCATTTACTACCTGTATTTTATAATTTTATTTTATTTTTTATTTAAATTTCTCCTCCTCAGTTTCTTTATCTGTAATATGAGGTTGTTGGACCAAATGGTCCTTGAGATCTCCTCTAGTCCCAAATCAAGGACCATCTCAGAGCACAACCTCGATGATCAGAAATGGTCCAGTGTAGCATCATAAGATGGCTCTTGAGCTGCATCTTGAAGGGAGGTAGGGATTCCATGAAGCAGAACTGAGATGTGAGAGCTCGCCAGTCTTGCCTAAGTGCCAAAGTAGAATATGGAAGGTTGTGTTCTAGAAGCAACAAATAGGCTTCTTGGACCAGAATATCAAGTGAATGGTATGCTACTGAATCTCGAAAAGTTGGTTGGAGCCAGATTGTTAAATGAAAATAAAAGAGACAGCATTTTATCTTAGGGGCCACAGGAAGCCATTGAAACATCAGGATGACCCATAGCATTCACTTTGCTCAATTTGACATTATAATTCAACATATTTTCTTTCCTTGTTCCTTTGCCATAGGAACCTCAATCATGAGGTGGCAAGGGCATAGCTTTCCAGGGCCTTCTTGGAGTTTGTAGGTAAACTATAAATTTCATGAGGAGATCAGTCAATTAAGAAGAACTCACCACTGACCTACTATATATCACACACACTGTATTGGGCTCTGTAGATCCGAAGGCAAAAATAAAACAACCCCACTCTCGAGGAGTCCAGAAGTCTCAGCAGGGGCTTCTTCTTCCTCTGAAAATTGGTGGTCCTAAATTTCTGACTTCAGAAGAAAGTCACTGAAATCATTCCAGTCCTAAACACATTTTTTCCTAATTCCTTTATCTGTAACTTGGCTGGAACAGGAGTGGGGAGGGCAGACAGTTGAGGTGATTATTATAGCAGGTACGTGCCTATCCCTTGATATTCTGTCCAGGCTTTGTCTGGCTGGTCTGCACCTTTCTGTTCATCATTCTCAAAGGAAGGATAAAAGGGCAGTGATATCACAGAGAGGATAGTAAAGAACTTTTGGCAACCAGGAAGGGAGGGCATGAAGTAGGGCCAGCTGCTTCTCACTTCACTAGGAAAGAATCCGCCTGGCAAGCCATCAATCAACAAGCTTTTTGAAAAAGAAACTTCTGTGTGCTAGGGAACATGCTAGGTGCTGACTGTATAAAGACAAAAATTAAACAATCTCTGCCTTCAGAGACTTTCATTCTCTATAAACCTAATATTGCTATGTAAATGGCAGCCATGGTTATTATTATTGCCATCATTATTAGACATCTACATATCAACGATCAAGCATTTATTAAGGGGTCACCAAAAGCCAGTCATTGAGCATTGTTGATGCTCAAGGAATTAGATAGGAGCAATTGGGGTTCTATCTATTTGGCCAGTGAGAGAGAAGTGGGATTCAGGGGGGAATCCTGGTGAGGATACAGATTCCTGCCAGTGTCAGATAGGGAGAATGAGCAAATATCCACTACCATCAAGCCAGGACTTTTGGCAGAACCTAAATCCTAGCCTTGCAGACTGGGAGTATTTTTCCCTTCCTTGCACTCCTTAAAGAAGATGGAGTTGGGAAAATTCAGTTCAGCCTGACCTGTGATTCCTTGAAAACTTAAGTAGGATCCAATCAAAGGGAAGCTGCATTTTAAATATAAATGGAGCTATTGGTGGTTATTGTTTCTGAAAATACATTTGTCTTCTGTTTGTATTTGATTACCCTTTTTGTCTATGCCAATTGAAAGTGTACTGGAGTGAATGAATTAGAGCTGGGAGTGACTTCAAGGGTCTAGCCTCAACCCTTTAGTTTAATGAGAAAGAAACTGAGACCTAGAGAAGTTGTGACATTTCTAAGAGCATCAGAGATAGAATCTGAACCCAGATTCTCTCCCTCCAGAATAATTGTTCTTTCTGCTGTACCAGCTTCCTCTGGATGGTGAAGAGAAGCATGGGGAAGTCGATAGGATGGAAGCATTAGGGGTCAAGATCAGGAAAAATAAGTTATACACACCTTAATTTTGGACCAGATAATTTTTCATCTTTTTGTGTATTTAGACTCCTTTGGTAAAACATATGAATATATTTCAAAGGGATGTTTTTAAGTGTCTAAAATAAAGTGTTTAGTACAAAGAAAATCAAAGATTAAGAAAATAAACATTTTTTTCCTGTTCAATTTCATGGATTCCTGAAATTTACCCAAATGCCCTAGTCTATAGACTCCAAGTTAAAACCCCCTGCCTTAGACTGAAGAGAAAAGTAGAAACGCACACAATGTGCCACGGAGACAGGTATCCAGCTCTCTGAGAGTTAGAAAGAGCTTGCTAGTTCCCTCAGAGTGCCCTGGGGAATTGGGTGGTGAATGCTAGGTTGTAATGGGCATGAGTGACAGCATCTACTTCTTACTACTGAAAAGGAGCAAGGACTGGCCACAATCACTTTTATTTTATTTATTTTTTTAAATGTATGTTAAATTCAATATGTGTAAACCTAATTACACAATTCTCTTGCTGCACAAGAGAAATCAAATCTAAAAAAGAAAGTAAATGAGTAACAAAACAAAATGCAAGCAAAAAGCAACAAAAAGAGTAAAAATGCTATGTTGTGGTCCACATTCAGTTCCCACAGTTCTCTCTCTGGGCATAGATGGCTCCCTTCATCACAAGATCATTGGAACTGGTATCAATCATCTCCTTGTTGGAAAGAGTCATATTCATCAGATTTGATCATTGTATAATATTGATACTGTTGTTTACAATGATCTCTTGGTTCTGTCCATTTCACTTAGCATCAGTTCCTGTAAGTCTTTCCAGGCCTCCCTAAAATTGTCCTCCTGATAATTTCTTATAGAACAATAATATTCCATAGCATTCTTATTTAGCCATTCCCCCCACAGGCATCCACTCAGTTTCCAGTTTCTTGCCACTATACAAAGGGCTGCCACAAATATTTTTGCACCGGTGGATCCCTTTCCTTCCTTTAAGAGCTCTTTGGGATATAGGCCCAATAGAAACACTGCTGGATCAGAGGGTATGCACGGTTTGATAACTTTTTGAATGTAATTCCAAATTGCTCCCCAGAATGGCTGGATCTGCACAACTTTTAGAACAGGGATTCTCAATCTGTGATCCACAAAGATGGATTTCAAGGGATCTGTGAACTTTGGTGGAATTTTTAAAATTTTAATTAACTGAAATTTAATATTTTTTTGGATTAAAAAAAACATAATTCTGAGTTCATATTCCTTCTCTCCTTCCTGAGGATCCCCTAAGAGTACAGATTTTACCAGACTTCCAAAGAGGTCTATAACATAGAAAAAAATAAAAATCCCTACTCTAGTGGCTACCTGATAATGTGAGCACAGTTCATCCTTTCTTCTGGTTCATAATGAATCACAGATATAGCCACAGAATTAGTAGAGATTTCAATGGTTGGTGAGTTCAATTCCCACTTAAACCAATGTTCCCTCTACAACATACCTGAAAAGTGAACATCCTCAACCTCTGCTTAAAGTCCTCCTGTGAAAAGAAACCCATTATTCCCCTAAATCCTACTCTTGAATCGCTACAACAGGGCATATTTCTACATATTGAGTCAAAATTTTCCTCTCTATAGCTTCCACTCATTGATGAGCTGAGGTGACAAAGAACTGCAAGACGGAGCATTGTCTCTGGGGTCAAAGGGACTGAGTACAAATTCTGCCTCTAATACTTCCTTCTTGTGTAGCCTTGAGTCGGTATCTTACTCTCCCTGTGCTTCAATTTCTTCATCTAGAAATAAAGGTTTTGTACCAGTTGGCTTCCAAAATTCATTTCTGTTCTATGAGTTCTGTCCTCTGGATTTAAGTAGATCAGGAGTGCAATGTGCTCCAAATAACCATGCTTTAGATAAGCTTTCCCTAATGCCTAGAATGTACTCTCTCCACCTCTGCCTTTTAGAATTCTGAGCTTCCTTCAGGGCTTATATCGAGGACCACCTCCTGATGCCCCTATTTGCTTATGCACTCCCCCCTGCAATTACTTTGCATTGACTTGGTAAATATTTTGTGCTTACTTATTGGAGTACATGCTGTTTCCCATCAGTAGAGTGTGAGATCTTTGAGAGAAGGGACTGTTTTATTTATTTCTTTTTGTCTCCGTATTCTCAGCATCTAGCAAACTGTCTAGTTGGGCAACATAATTAATCTCCTTGTCTATCAGCTTCCTCATCTGTACAATGAGGTTATGAGGTCAACTGGCCTCTGAAGTGATTTATAAAAAGATAGTTGAAAAATAGTATTTTGATACTACTTTTTAAGAATATGAGTCTTGTCTTCTATAAGTATTTTCTTCAATGGATCTTCCTGTGGCATGTCTGTGAATCCCTCTGTCATCTTGGTCTATTTCTTTGTATTTATCCAAACTTGACATTACCTCTCTTACAACATGGTGTCAAGAATTGGGTCTCTTATACAACATACATTGTAGACTGACAATTCTTAACTTTTAGGCCATCCAGTAACAGGGAACAGGACAGATCTGGCAAATGGTCCATAGTTTGCAAACTCCTGTTTCCTGTGTTTAATCAAATATTAAAATCCAAGTACAGGAGTTTATGCTTAACTGTTTTTAATTTTTATCCCATTATATTTGATTCAGCTTTTTGAAGAGGTATAAACTTTTGGGATTCCAATTCAGCCGCCATTTCAGGTATAAGTAAGTCTCCTTCTCGACTTTGTTTTGTGCAAATTTGATAAATATAATATCTGTGTTTTTCCTCTATGGCTTCATCCAAGCCATTGATAAAACTAATGATTGGCTCCAAGCATGGCAAAAGTACCTGGCTTGAAATCAAAAGAGATCTAGGGTCAAGTTCTCCCTTTGTCACTTACCAGTTGTGTGTCCAAGGGCAAGTTATTTAATAATAATAGCTAATATTTACATAAAGCTTTAAGATTTGCAAAGAATTTTATATAAATATTTATATATATGTATGTATATATATATGTATACACCCACACATGTATATATTATCACTTCATTTTCACATACACATTCCCACACACACACGCACACACACACACACACACACACACACACACACACATACAACCACTGTGTTGTAAATGCTTTTATTATTCTTCATTCACCCAGAATCTAGAATTGCTAACTAACTGAGGAAGGATTAAAACTGAATTCTTCCTGTTACCCAGTAGACTATCCACTAGACCACCTAGCTTCTTTACTCAGTGAACTCATCTGTTAAATGGGGATAATGATACCCATAATAACTAGTTTATAGAGTTGTAGTTAGGCTCAAAAGGGAAAATTTGTGTAAAGTGTCTTGCTAAATTTGCTGAGGCTAAATAAAGTCCAATTATTGTGCTTTTCTTTAGAAGTTCCTGAAGATATCATGTTCCTCCTTTCAATTGTTCAAGTTCCACTTGGTCCTAAGAGTCTTTCCAGAAGCCATTGCTATAGATATCTACCCAGAGTCCACATGCTCACAAGGAAGAGGTGGCTAATTCCATTTTCTCCTTCGAAACATACTGATGCAAATCATACTTTATAAAATTTTTTAAATAAAAAGAATGTAATTGCTCACTGAATTGTAATATGAATGCAAATTAACTTGCTGTAATTATCCTGAGTAATTTTCTACTTTAAAAAACTAGGAAAATGGAAAAGACCTGATAAGTAATTTGAACTGTAATTCCTCATTGTATCCCTAGTTCATTATGCAATGGTTACCGTAAGCAATCTGTTCATTTTTAATGTAAAATCTTGGAGTTCATACCTTTACATTGCAGGTACTCAAGGAGGACATTCAATACTCACAGATTTCCCCTCCAGTCCCCCAAGTACAATGGGCGAATAATCACGATGAGGAATTAATATGGCATGAAGAAATTTGAGAGGGATTCTTAATAATTTTTTTTAATCGAGAGACTTGGAAGAATTTCCAAGTCTCTTTAGTCCCTGTCCCAGGTCTGTTTTATGGAGTACATGTTAAACTCAACGTGGATAAACTATAAGTCTCAGCGTGTGGTTTCAGCAGGATGACTGATGGGAAATGAATTTCATATTTAGAATTAATGACCAGCTGAAAGAACCGAGGGGCCTTTCACCCACTCAGGCGTTCGGGGCAGAGAAATGGCTGACATTGAGATCATCTGTGATGATGAAAACGTAACGAAAAATAATTACCTGTTTACATGCTAATAGTCATTGGGCCTGGGCTTCACTTAATGCACTGCAGGTTTGTAGGAGGAATGAAATGCACGCAACTTGAGTGATGTGCTCAGGATAGCATAACATAATAGAAAGGGGGGAGGGAGAAATCATGGCTAATGCCCCCCCCCAATATACACAACAATTGCCTGTTATTTACTTTGAATATTCTGCTATGTCTACTTAGGACCATAGATACAATGGAAAGGGAAGGACTTTGCAAGCTTTAATTTTATAGATTAAGAAACTGGGGCCCAATGAGGCTAAATCTCTTCGTCAAAATCACACAGAGCATCAGCATTAGTTGAAACAAGGTCCCAGGATCATACATTAAAAATACAATGACATTAACAACTGTCTAATCCTACTTTCTAATTTTACAAATGAGGAAGCTGGGGTCTAAGGTAAGAAAGGTTTTTGTTTGGCAGAAAAGTCTGAGTTCATCAGCACTTTCCTGAAGGGGGAACTTCCTCCACTGCTACAGGTTAGCAACTTGCCCATAACTTGAGAGCTCAGATGATTTGTCCAGAGTCACTGGGTCACCAAATGGCCCAAGCCCTTCTGATTATGACTTTGACTTCCTGTTACCTCTGCCTCTCCAACTAAAAAATGAGGATTTAATGAATATGCTTCTAATTAAACCAAGTGAAAATGAATTAAACTTTTTTAAATGAATAAAGTATTTCAAAAAGAGTAAAATGGTATATGAAAATAAGCCATTTCCTGAAATTGGCTGGTCATATTCCTTCCTGTTCCCCCTGTCTTTTTAGCTCTGATTTGTGTTTGATCATCCTCTCAGGATGTAAACTCTCTAAAGACAAGGACTTCTTTTTTTCTTTTTTGCCTGTATTTGTCTCCTTAGCTTAATAACTGTGTTCTCTTCTCTTTTTCTGTATCTTTATCCCCCTTTCCTCTCCGTCTCTGTATTTCTATCTCTGTCTTCATCTGTGTTTATCTCTCCTTATCTCTCTGTGTCTTTATATTTCTATTTGTCTCTCTGTCTCTGTTTCTCTCTTTCTCTGTCTCTCTGTGTCTCTTTGTTTCTATCTCTGGCTCTCAATTTCTTTTACTTTTTATCTCTCTGTCTCTCTCCATTTCTCTTTTTCTATCTCTCTTTGTCTCTTTCTCTTTTCTCTCTGTCTCTCTATTCCCCTCTCCATCTCTGTTTCTGTCTCTTTCTCTCTGTCTCTCCATCTCTTTTTCTTTTTCCCTCTGTCTCTATGCTCCTCTGTTTCTGTCTCTATCTCTCTGGCCTGTATATTTATCTTAATGTAAAGTATCATTATTTTTGCCCTCTTGGAAGTATAATACAATACCTATATAAATAATTTCTGATACTGGAATCTCAAACTGTGGCAGAACACTGAAGAGATATTTGTAGGACATCAAAACCTTTGTCCTTCAAATTACAAACCATAGATTATAACAAAAACGACCTCAGAGGTCATCTTGTTCAAACCTCTTAATTTTATATATAAGAAAACCAAGTCCCAGGGAGGTAAACAAGAATATAGGCAGTGAGTAATATTGTTAGGAGTCTGAGGTCCAGCTTTACTGATTCAAAATTCTATGACTTTAAGTTCCCATGTACTATCTGGTATGAAAAGAGAGTTAAAGGAATCACACTTGAATAGAAGCTGCTTGAGTGGTTATGGATACCCTGTCCTGCCATTGTGTCCCAAGTGCCCGGCACACAGTAGGTACTTAACAAAGGCTTGTGAAAATGAAATTCAAATAAAGGAAACTTAAAGGACATCTAGTCTAAAGGATCTTTCTGTACTACTCTTAGCTCAAACTGAAGGAGCCATTCCCTCAATCATTTTTTGTAGCATCCAGTCCTTGAGTCCTGCTTCTACTCTGTGGAGTCACCCAGGATATTCTGTACCTACTCTCACTAGGTGAAAATGGTTATTCTATCCATTCAAGAAATATATCTCCTCCCATATGAATTGCATATATATTCTTTTTTCCAGAGGCAATTGGGATTAAATGACTTGCTCAGGGTCACACAGCTAGGAAGTTTTAAATGTCTAAGGCTAGATTTGAACTCAGTTCCTCCTGACTTCAGGTCTGGTGCTCTATCCACTACACCAACTAGCTTCCCCTTGCATGTGAACCTATTGCTAAGTTATATGTTAGAGAGGTCATGAAATGCTCAAGTCAGAACTGGAAATTGACTTTTGATGTGCAGAGGCCATCTACATCTAGTCCCACTCTTTTCTTTACTAGATGAGGGTGCTGTGTCCTAGCTAGATGCAGTCACTTGCCAGTCACACAGGTAATAAATTGAAGATCAGAATCTAAACTACAAGATAGATAGGTAGTGCAATGGATAGAGCAACAGTCCTGAAGTCAGGGAAGACCTGAATTTAAATAAAATCTCTTAGACATACTAACCATGTGAGTCATCCCAATTTGCCTCAGTTTCTACACCTGTAAAATGAACTGGAGAAAACTCCAATATCTTTGCCAGGAAAATCCTTGGAGTCATGAAAAAGTAAACATGACTGAAAACATCTGAACAAGAACAATCTCCTGAACCTAAATCTAAGATTCTTTCAACTCCTTTCAAACAAGGCTCCTTCATATCTTCCTATAGACTGGCCTCCACCCCCTTCATCATCCCATTACTCATCCTTCAGTGTGGTTGAAAATTCAATATCCCTTCTAAAATCAACAACAGTGTCCAGATTAGAACCCACTTCTCCAAAGGTGATTTGACCAGCTGAGAGAAGAGGGTTTTCATCACCTTTTGTATCCCCCTCCTTCTGGACACTAGACTTCTATTAACACTGCTCTAAATTGCCTCAGTGCTTTTGGCAACATTATTGACTGTTCAAATACATAATTCTAATTAGGATTATTAGTTGTGCGCCCACCCTGGAGAGTCAGTCTCCTCTGCTCTCTGTCACTGGGCTAGTTAGCATGTGTGGGAATGGATGGATAATGAAATGCACATCTTCCTGAGTCCTGAGGATGAGCTGATAAGGAGGATAGCCTTTCAAGCTCCAGGAATCCAAGAGGGGGATATCAAAATAAGACAGACATTTACTATTACATTTTCCTTGATTCAGTTATGATTTCAGGGCAAGCATTCATCTATTTGAATAGATTATCATCAGCTAGTATCACTGCCTATAACAATTGACAGATGCAATAAAGTGCATAGATGAGTGTATTACATTTCAAGCCCTTCCCAAGTCTCTTTTCTACTCTCCCCATCTTGGGAAATGCCTTCTTGAAGCCTTTAATTACCACTAAATAATGGGATAGAAGTGGGATTCAACTTGGAACATGAGTTCAAATTCTAGTGCTGTCGTTTATTAACCTGGTATCTTGGGAAAGTCACTCTAAAGTTTTCTGCGCCTTCAGCTTTCCTCAAATGTAAAATAAGAAGAATAGGGTTAGAAAATGGAGGTTAGATGTCCCCTAATTCTAGCTCTAAGGTCATAAGTAGACAAAGAGGGGGAAATATTGGGAAATATATTATTAGATGTATGTTCTACAAGACTAGAGAGATGGAAGTACCACTAAGCTCTCCTCAGGCCTGGAACACTGTTTTAGTGAGTGTCCTACTTGGAAATCTGGAGAGCAGCCAGAGGAGCTTAGCTAGGATGGTGAATGGCAGTGAATCTATGCCATATGAGGATGAAGAAAAGAGTAGAGGCAGGATGAGAAAGAGAAGGGAAGGGAAGAGAGGGAAGAAAATGGGAGGGGAGAAAGGGGAAGAGAGGAGCAACGGAGGAAGAGGCAAGGGAGGGAAGGGGAAAAGAGGGGAAAAAGAGGAGGGGAGAGGAGAGGAAAGCTAGATTTTTTCTGTTTAGTTACCAAGAACAGAACCAGGAGCAATACATAGAAGTCAAAGCAAGACAAATGTAGGCCTTATAGCAGGGGAAAAACAAAATAAAACAAAACAACAGGGAGAGAGAGAGAGAGAGAGAGAGAGAGAGAGAGAGAGAGAGAGAGAGAGAGAGCACAGAAGATGTAAGATCCCTGGGTCACACCACTGGAGACTTCTTGCCAGTAGCAACTACTGATTTTGAACATGCAACTAATTCTGGATATATTTTATTATAGCACTATCTAATCCATCTCTCCATCTTTTCCTAAGAAGAGCATGGGATACTGGATCAAAAGCACTGTTGAAATATAGGTGAACTATATCCAGACTTCTTCTTATCTACTAGTTTAGTAATTCTGTCAAAATAAAGAATGGTTTTTCTTGAAGCCAGGATAGTTTTTGGTAACCACAGCTTGCTTTTCCAGATGTTCACTAACTATCCCCCCCTTAATGTTGTATTCTACAATTTCTCACTAATCGAAACCCAACTCACTGCCTTATGGGGTTCAGACTCTCTTCTCTCATCTTTTTGAAAGCTTGTGGGGCCCCTCCTGTTTTTCAGATTAATAACAGTGACTTATCCGACTTTTACAAGGGAGAGATACATGTTCAGGATTGACTTGAACTAGCTAGCAGTCAAGGTCCCTTTTTACTCATGCTGCTCCTCATTTTGAGCAAGTGCTTTAAACAGTAATGGTAACCTCTAGCTCTAGTTGTTATTATTTCAGTCATATCCAACTCACCATGACCCCATTTGGGGTTTTCTTGTCAAAGATACTGGACTGATTTATCATTTCCTTTTCTAACTCATTTAACAGATAAGGAAACCGAGGCAGACAGAATTAAATGACTTGCCCAGGGTCATAGAGCTAGTAAAAATGTCTGGGGCTATATTTAAACCCAGGTCTTCCTGACTCCAGGCCTACACGTTAATCTCAAATACTAATCTCAAAGAAAAGAAATCATTTTAGCAGTAGGGCTAATAATCTTATTTTATCTGGAAATATAGGCTAAAAAGAGAATTTAAGGACCTCAACAGATATCTGTCTCTGCTTCCTTCACCCAAATTGTAATATCACATGGGCTAGGTTGTGGATCTGTGTCTTTATCAATGTAGGGAATTCCCAAGTGAGGAAAGTGTCTCTAACAATTCAGGTTGATGTTTTCTCTGCAACCACTTATGGTACTATAGAATTATCTATGGCACTTGGGATTATTAGATGATACAGAAGATAGAGCAGTGGCTTAGAATCAGAAAGACTCATCATCCATCCTGAGTTCAAATCTGTCCTCACTCAGCTGTGTGATCCTGACTAAGTCACTTATTTCTGTTGCCTTAGTTTCTCCATTTGTAAAATGAGCTGGAGAAGGAAATAGGAAATCACTCCAATATCTTTACAAAGAGAACCCCAAATGGGATCCCAAAGTTTCAGAAATGACTGAATAGCAATGTGGTGCTGAGAAATTAAGTGATTTTTCCAGAGGGTACACTCATAGTGTCAGTCAGCACATGAATCTAGAGTTTATTAATTCTAAGACCACCTCTATAGCCAATCTTGCCATGCTATGTTATATTCTTTAATATACTTACCATCAATCTTGAAGACCCATAAAGAAAATAATATAGATTCAATCTGTACCAATGGATGGAAGCAATTTGGGCTCTATATAAAAATAATTCAAACAAAACAAAGCCAAACCAAAAACAAAATAAAAAACCTTCCTAATGATCAGAGTTGTTCTGAAGTGAAATTAATTGTACTGGGAAGTAATAGGTTCCTTATCATTAGCTACACCAAAGAAAAGGCTGAGTTACAAAGCTAAGAAGTGGCTAAATCTTGACTCATACTTAAATTTTCCTGACTCTTGATCTTTGCTCTATCTATTGCGCCCCACTGGATATATCACTTAACCTTCTTCAACTGATTCTCCAATGATCTCCAATCATACCTCATCGAATGGTTGTGAGGAACAAATAAGGTAATATTTGTGAAGTGCTTAGTTTGATAAACAGTAGGAGCTATATAAATGCCTAAATCTATCCTCCCTCATGTATCAATTTATCTGTTTACATCTTGAGGTCTTATCTATCTAGGAAAACCTATGATTCCATGAAAGAGTTATTGTGTTGTATGAATGCAAAGTATTATGCTGCAGAAAAGGGCTCCTGGTAGGAGGAAGTTTTCCAGACCAGGTAGTAAAAGTGGATAATCAGGATTCAAACCCAGGTATTCTAAATATCTGTCATTCTTTGCACCCAATCTATGCACATCCATGAGAAGAAATGAAGCACCGTGTTCACACTGTAACGGATATTTAGATTTCTTACATGGCATCCTGCTCATTGTCTCATGGTCTGCCTAGTGATTTACTTCCAATTCAAAGAATCTGTCCATCTCATTTCTTCCTGAGGACATTAGAAACTCCATTAGGATTCTTGTGGAATTTCACAAGATAAGAATTCAGTCTAATAAGTATCTGCTTCTGGGAGGCAACATATCTAATACCTTTATAAAATGCAAGCCCTGTCCTCCCGCATGTGCACACAATTTCCACTTAATCTTTCACAGCATCATCAAAATATTTCATCCCATATTAGAAGGAGGATTTACTTCTTTTCTTCATTCTCAGAAAGGTCAATAAGGAACTGGATTGGGTTCCCAGAATTTTATTTCTTGATGGAGACCCTAATGTGATATGTTGGATGGCCAACCGTATCAAAGGACAACTGTCAATGGGGGTTTGCTGTGTCAGGAAAAAAGCTAACCTCATTTCCTGAGCTGTATACAGAGCCTCATCCCCAGAAACCTGTGGAGGATAGCTAAGAAAGAAGAATCCCAGAATCCTTCCAAAGACCTGCCTGCGCTTTGGGAGCCCTAAAAACTACTTTGAAAAAATTGATATAAACTGGATAGTGATTTTTAGAGAGCATAATGCTGTTACAATCCTGCTCATTATCTCAGATTTGAATGTTCACTGATCCTATCCAGCGATTTTATTGACTATTACATAACCCTATTCCCTAAGACTAATCCCATTCATGAACTCTCACCCAATTTGCTAACTGTAGTAGGAGCATGAGAGAATAAGATTCAGAGCTGCATGAGGCACTAGAGATCATTTAATCCAATATTGAGAATCAACTCATAACCCTAGAAATAATGATATGTGTAGTAAAAGCTTCACATATCACTAACTCGAGTTTGTTATTAATTAATGTGTCCCCAGAATGAGTGAAAAGCATTTGGTGACATTATAAACACTGACAGCTTTACATTGTAGGGTCCATAAAATAGTTAGATGTGTTTTGGCCCTCAAAATAAACTTCATGGGGGAAGATGATGATCAATTTATTTATTAAAACAAGCATTTATTAAGTACCTGCTGTATGCCAGATACTGCATTAGGCACAAGTATATAAAGAGAAGAATGTAATGATCTCTGCTGTAAAGTAACTTTCATTCTTATTCTCCATATCTTATTGATGAGGCGACCAAGACTTAGAAGGTAAAGTGAGTGCCTTTTAATTTGAACACCCTCCTTTTCTCCTTCTATACTACTTCACTTAGTGATCTCATTAGCTTCCATTGATTTAATTATCTGCACCATTGTCTCTGCTGACATCCAATCTCACTTCTCCAACTGTCTTCAGACATCTTGAATTGGATATCCACTAGACATCGTAAATTCAACATATCAAAACTTAATCCATTCTCTTTCTCTTTTTCAAACTTCCTTATTACTATCAATGATGCTATCATCTTTCCATTCACCCAGCCTTACAATTTCAGTCATCCTGAATCCCTCACTATCTCTCCACTATCCTAAATCCAAACTGTTTCCAAGGAGTGTAGATTTCACTTTTGAAGCATCTCTCAAATTTGACTCCTTCACTCCTTTGTTGCGGTCACCATTCTAGTGCAAGCTCTCAATACCTTGTGCTTGGACTGTTAATAATAAATAGTCTATTTCTGGGTCTGCTCACCTCAGATCTCTTCCCACTCCAATCTATCCATCATTCAGATACCAACAGTATTTTCCTAAAGCACAAGGATGACCATGTCACTCTGCTACTCAATCAATTTCAAGTAGCTTCCCTTTACCTCGAGGATCAAACACAAAACCCACTTTTTGACATTTAAAGGCCTTCATAATTTATCCTTCCCACCTTTCTAATCTTCTTACACCTTATTCCTCACCATATACATTTCAATGCAGTGATAATGAAATAGCTATTTCACAAATAAGACAATCTTGGCTCCAAGCAGTTTCTCTGGCTGTTTCATGCCTGGAATAGTATCCCTCCTTATCTATCCTTATCTTCCAGATTCTTTGGCTTCCTTCAAATCCTAACTAAAGTTCTACCTTCTAAAGGAAACCTTCCCCAAACTCCCTTAATTCTAGTCTTCCCTCTGTTAATTATTTCCTATCTGTTGTCTCATCATTTGATTATAATCTCCTTGAAGAAACTCACTGTCTTTTGCCTCATTGAGTACTCCTGGCACTTAGCACAGGGCCTGATACAAAATTAGTCGTTAATAAATGTTTATTGGTTGGCTGACTGACATGACTTTTCCATATTCAAACAACTAGCAAATGTAGAGATGACAGTAGGACTCACTTCTTGGTTCTAAACACAGCACTGTATCCCTTTTTATTCAGTTTTATTTGACTACAATGTGGTATATTCTGTTTCATCCAAAGCTTTCCCTCTATATCATTATTAATAATGATGTTATGGTCTCAAAAAGTTTAGAATAAGTCACAAGTCCCTGACAAACTTCACTCCAGAGTGCTATAAGATCTTGTGAATGTATATCTAAGCTTCTGAAGAATCATGGAGAATGACAGGTGCTTTTGGGATAGAAATGGGGGAAATGTTCTAATTTTTAAAAAGAGAAGGAAGATACTTAAAGCTTTAAAAATTGGATACTGATTCTTGGTAAAATTATAGAATGGTTGTTAAAGGGATCATTTGTGACCCGTTAAAAAGAGAAGAGGTGATCACTGAGAGTCAGCATAGCTTCTCATTAGAAGGAAGTAATGTCAGAGAAGTCTCATTTCTTTTCTTTTCTTTTTTTTTTTTTTTGACAGAGTATGATCAAGGGAATGCCACAGGCTGAAAATCCCTGGATTTCAGTAAGACATTTGACAAATAATCTCATTATATCCTTTTGGACAAGATTGAAAGATGGGAACTGGAGGATAGTACAGTTAGGTGGATGTGGAATTGATTCACTGACCAGATTCAAAAAGTGTACAGTAGCAGATTTATGGCAAAGTAGAGCAATATCTCTAGTGGGGACCCCCGCTGAGTTTATTTCTTGGCACTACTGATTTACATTTTTATATGTGATTTTGTCAATAACACAGACAGTATACTATTCAAATTTCAACTTGGTACAACACTGAGGGAAAGGTAAATAATTATAGAAAAGAATCAAGATACAAACTAATCTCAAAAGGCATCTTATTGAAGTCCTAACTCAATGAGAATCCATTCTACAAAATACTCCCTTGAAAACATGTCTATGGAATCATTCCCAGTTCTCCCTAAATCTACACTGAGAAATACAAACTGAATCTTCACGAGGAACATTCATTCACAATGGAATGAATGAATGAGATGTATCTATTAAATATTTATTGGATGTCAAAAATAAAGTCCTTACCCTTGAGGAGGTTACATTCTCATGAAAGCAAGAATACATGGGGGGGAGGGTAAAGCTGCCATAGAAGTGGCTTCAACTCAGCAAAATAATATGTCAAACAACAGATGAATTAATTGAGATAGCTTTGACAGAGGCAATGGAAATGTAGATTTGATTGCATTTTAGAAAGCAGGAAATATAAAGGGTTGGTACTGATGCTGGTGGTATAGGATCACCAGAAAATGGCCAGGATTAAGAAGCTGCATGGTCCCAAGGAAAGCAGATTGGAGTGACTTAACTTCTACCAGGCATAATCTTACGTGGTCTGATTTAGAGAGTATAAAACCAAAGAAAAAGAGATTAAAGATGCCTAATTACAGAGGGATGATAGACGGAGTAAGGACTTGGAATAGTTGAAGAGAGAATTGTATCTGGGGAATTGTTGGAAGTATTTGTCTTAGTGAAAAAATAGATATATTTCTTCTGTGTAAGAAAAGGAAAGGAGAAGACCATGGGTGATAATGACGAGGCGGTATGAGTGATGTAATAGGAGAGAAGGATAGTATCAAATTCCCATTAGAATTGGGCACCTATATGCTCACAAAACCTATCACAACAGAGAAAGGGCTATGTTTTTAAAGGAAGTACTATGAGGATTTTAAAGATAAGGATTTTAAGAATTTTAAAGGTAAGGATTATAAGAAAGTTCAGGTTATTTGTAGTGTTCACCCTTGGAATTATTCTTCTAAAATACTTCAGTAATTTTGGAAGCTGGCAAGCACAGAGAATAGACAGTGAGGCTTTGAGTTCCTCACTGGGATGTAGGTACTCAATTATTCAGCTCATTATCAGGATGGTGATGCTCTGCTCAACCCATTTGACTGCAGCTTCCTTTATAACTAATTATTAATTACTTGAGTAATTCCGAGGAAGTCCCTCTATGGTCTTGAGGTTCTCCATCTGTAAAATTAGGGGATATGACTAAATGATAGCTAAGCTACCTTTCCAATACTAACATGCTATATCTGTTCATTGTTTGCCAAAGAGGTGAACTTCTGCTTCTGGCCAGATCTCCCTTAGCCAGTGATTCAGCACCTTAGACAGTTCCTAATATAAATTATTGAATTTTTAGTCATCATATTCCCTACTAGATTTTAAGATCTATGTAAGCAAAGATATTAAATTAATAGCTAAAATTAACTATTTCCCCATCACCTACAACTGTTTAGACAGCACTCATAATTTCAGTTTTTGTTTTTTAACATGTTAACAATAACTTCTTCATTCTGAGAGTTCATACTGGACATCTCATACTGGAAATCACTTTCCTCTCTGTGATCTCCCTCCCTGATTGTATAGTTCCTCTGAGGATCTGCATTTTAATTAGGAAACTCAGACCAGCCATGTCTTCATTTAGCTCCAAATTACAATCCTGACTCCCTGACTTTCTCTACTTTCATTCCCATTGTCCAGAGTACTGAGCCTGAAGTCAGAAAAATTCCAGTCTTCATTTTGCTGAAGATATTTACTAGCTTTTGCAATCTTGGGAAAACCATTTAACTTGCATTTCCTCAGTTTCATCAATTCTAAAATGGGGATAGTAACAGGACCTGTCTCATAGGAAGATATTTTGAGGATTAAATGAGATAATATTTGTAAAGCCCTTAGCACAATGGCTGGGACATAATAGGTACTAAATAAATGTTTCCCATTTTTCTCCCTGCTCTCATTATGATTGTAGACATGTGCCTTTTTTAAAGGTGAGATTATTCTATGCAAAATGTGGATGGACGAATCAAGCAATGCCATTTTTCTTTTACAACCAACAGATTCATTTTATACATTATTTTCCCCCATAACATTGTAAAGTCTTTGAGGTCAGGGATTATCTTTTTCTCTGAATGTTTTTTGTTATTCCTGACATTTGGCAGGAATGTGCCTGTAAAATAATAAGTGTTTAATAAATATTTGTTAACTTGACTCTGCACAAAAGAGGGGTTTATTAAAAGTTTGTTAAACTTAAATTTTAGAACCCAACTGAAAAATAAAAGATATTGTAGTCCATGGGAATTCTGCCAAAACTCTTCTAAAGCTTTCCCAGATACTAAATTAGAGATTTCATATACCTCCATAAGCTCTCAAACTCAGGAGCCCAATATTTTGCAAAGAATAGCTTCATCATGAACTAGCATAGGAGGCTAGGAATGACAGGAGTGTGGCTCATTATTTTGTTGATTTTAAAGACATTCATTCCTATTTATAATAATTCTATTAAGTGGCTCTTAACTATAGTGTTTGTCCCCTTACAAAAAATTCTACAGTAAATGCAATATTATTGACAGAGTACTTTTCTGGGCCAATAAAAGGGAATTCACATGTGTGTGTATATCTATATAAAATATAAATATACATACACATAAATATATACACACACCACATACACACACACACACAAATGTATGTATGTGTTAGAAAACTAGGGGTTTCAATAGAATAGAGGAATGGGCCTGAAGTTAGGAAGACTGATCTTTATGAGTTTGAACCTAGCCTCAGACATTTACTAGCTCTGTGACCTTGGGCAAGTCACTTAACCTTGTCTGCCTCAGTTCCTCATTTATAAAATGTTGCTATTGTCATTTCTCCTTCATTTTCAAAGACAACCAATGATATCTTGATGTCGTGACTTATAAATGGAGTTTCACAAACTTATCACCCTCACTCTTCCTGAGTCATCCAGATACAGTGGTAAGACAAACGTCAAGACAACTGGCTATCTGGCTCAGGATGCAGTGGATGATCTTGGTGTCTTCAATTTGTGACCAAGCTCTAAGCGTTGCACAGTGGCTGCTTCAGCTATGGCGATAGGACACAGAGGCAAGTCACAAATTTAAAGTGATTGAACTGGAGAAAGAAATGACAAACCATTCTAATATTCCAGCCAAGAAAATCCAAATGGCATCATGAAGAGTCAGACATGATCAAGCAACAACTGTATATATATATACACACACACACACACACACACACATGCGTATACACATACATACACACATGCATACATATACACATATATGAGTATCCTAGTATACAATGCACACATATGCACAAACATGCACCTGTACACATATATGTACATATGCATATCACACACACAGACAGACATATACATATGTAATGCTTTGCATACACTGAAATCTGATAAATATGTGTATGCACACATACATATATGAACACATGTGCGCATGCATGAACATACAATACACACACGTGACACACATTCGTGTGTATGGTCATGTGTATGTGCACAGACACATATATGCATGCATGTACACAAACACATGTATGTACATGTGTACATTGCGCACACACATGTAGACCCATGTATACACAATACATATACAATGCTTTGCATATGCTAAAATTTGATAAATACATGTATGTGTGTATATTCACATACATATACACACATATACTTATGGGTGAACATCGCCACAATTCGATGTCCATTTCATAAATAAGATTAAGTAACAGTGACTGGCTACAGTCACATGAGAAATGCCAAAGAGAAAACAGAACCTAGAACTTCCCGATTTTCAAGCCATTGGTCTATGTACTTGACCATACTGCATTGCTTGACATCTTGGTTATTCAGAAGATTCAATCTACATCAGACACTGGAGATATTAATATTTTTTAGCAAAATAACAGCGCCAACAACATTTCTATGTTACTCAGTACATGCTGGGTACTGTGCTGAGTCCTTTACAATGATCATCTCATTTGAATCTCACAGCAACCCTGGGAAGTAGATACCATTATTTTCCCCATTTATACAGAGAAGGGAACAGAAGCAAAGCAAGGTTCAATGACTTCCCCAGGGTCACACAGCTAGCTAGTGCCTGAGGCAGATTTGAAGTTAGCTTTCCTGATTTCAGTTCTGGAGCAAAATAGTCAGAAAATTATTTTTAATTAATTAATTTTTAATTAATATTTTAATTTCAATATCTTTTTAGGATAAACTTAAGACATTTGAATTCTCTCTTCAGGTATCCGAAAGGCTGGATGAGGCATTTATTCTACTTGGCCCCAGAGGGCAGCACTTACCATAGAAGCCGGAAGGAAGCAAATTCAAACTCAAAATAAGTAAGAATTTCTTAACAGTTAATTTACTTGGAAATTCACTGATACAGAAGAGAATATGTTTCTTGCCCAGGAGGTCTACAAGCACTGGTTGGTTGACCACTGTTTTTCATATTGTCAAATGATTCATGCTTCAGATAGAGGTCAGACTGGAAGTTTTCTCAGGCCCATTCTAATTCAGCCATCCTCTGATTGCATAGTAAAAAGCAGAGGACATTCTCCAGTTGACTTAGCTGAGAGCTCAAGAATTTGTCCTTTTTTAATCTTACCTCATAATAATGGACTATTTCTTTGATTCACTTTTTTTCTTTTAATATCTGGTTTGAGATAATGCTAAGCAATACTCTTATCATTGAAGGCAAATAACTCCCTCGAATGTAAACCTACTATAAATCTTTTAATGACTGAATGAACAAATGAATGAATGAATGAACGAATGAATGAATGAAACAATATATTTCAGGAACAGTACTTAGCTCAAGGACAAAAAAAGGCAAAAGAGAGATAGATTGTCTCTAACCTTAAGGATCTCCAACCTATTGGGCATGTCAACACAGAGAGGCAGTTGGGGAGAGAAAACGGTTTTGGTTTGGAGAGAAATGGAAATAGTGAATGGGAGCATGGGACAGTTTATTGATTCACCTTTTTCAGAAGCAATAGGAATGTTGATGTGGTTACTGTTTTCAATGTAATAGATGAAAAGGGCAGGCTGGGAGTAGAGAAAGGAGAGCAAACAATCTGATTTGAAGGGAGTTATTGGACTATTTCTAATTTGTACCAAATACTAACTTTCCCATATATTTACTAGCAGCTACAGAAAAAGGCAATACAGTTTGCAAAATTGTATATATTCATTTTCATTTATTACTATTCTTTAAAACTTTGTATCTTTTCTAATAGTGAGTGACCTCAGAAGATGTGTGAATCAGAGAGGTAAAGTTCTTCTAAGGGCACACACTCATCGCAAATTGCTTCCTTTTGACTCAGAGAATGACTAAAGCTTTGTGGTTTTATCCATTTGGCAAGCCACACATAATTTACAACTCCATTTTAACCTGCCTTCTCAACCCCAGAGGAACTTTCACAGGACAAGGAATACTCATTAATAGACATGAAAGGAAAACCTTTAAGAACCCAGGACTTTGGTGACTGTGCTGATCCATCAGCATAGGCTTCTGGGTAGTTGTTCTCGTACCTAAGCACTATTGGACTTTGTATATGGAAGCTGGTAGGTTGATAGATAGTTGGAAGTTGTCAAAAATTGGCAGTGGAAATTCCATTTCTCTGTATCTAATTATGCTAGCTGAAGGTATTTCCGGGATTGGTAGGAGGCTGGCTCATTTTCCTCCCTCCACTTTGCCCCTGATCCTTCGGCACTGAAATCCCCAAAGTGTTGATAATTTCATGGATGAATGGAATATACCTTCACCATGGATATATGATATCCATGATATGGATGATATGAACAGCAGGAGATTTTGGAGATTGAGGAAGGAGTCCCTGACTGGAGAAAAATCAGCCCCCTTGGTCATCACTTCATAGTATTCTTTTAAGTAAAGGTAAAATCATTGACTTCTCAATGTCAGATGAAATGAATATATAGGGATATTTTCCTATTTCCATCTTGGCAAGATTTACTGGTCATCCTTCAACGTCATAAAAAATCATTTTCTGGCAAAGCTAGGATAAAATATTTGTGTCCATAGGGCTCCCTATCGTTCTTAAACCAAGCTCTCTTGGGGGAGGAAACTTTACTGCTGACAGTCACCTAATCTCTTCCTGAAAAAATTTTGGTCATGGAAGGGGGTGAAAATATGAGGATATCAAGGACCTTGAAGAAGAGCAATAAGAGAGCACAGGCAAGGAAAGGGAAAGAAAGGATCAAGCTCTGACTATGTACCGGCACTGGGTTCAGTGCTGGAGGTTCAAATACCCCCAAAGAGTCCCTACCCTCACACAACTTCATTCTGGAGGGTGAGACAACATTCAAAAAGAGAAACTGGGATTTGAAGAGAACTGGGTGAAGAATTATATAAAAAGACACATGGCTTTTGCTCATTTTTTATTTTTCCTTAGCATAGCCCAGCATCTGCCTATGGTAGAGTTATAAATATGAATGAATGAATGAAAATTATTTGCTAAAGCTCTATGTCTCAGGCACCATGCTAGACTTAAGTGTGCAAATATATAAGCAAGACAATTGTTGCCTTCAGGGATATTATATTCTAATATGTGTGGAAGGCAACACACTCAGGGAAGTGTTTCTGGTCTTTGGAGATACCAAAAGGGGTAAACATTGTACCCTTTCCAGAAGGAGTGGATTTGGGTTTTTTCTTTCTTCCTCCTTTCCTTTCTCTCCCTTCCTCCCTCTCTCCTCCTTCCTTCCTTCCTTCCTTCCTGGACCTGATAATAAAGTGGAATAGAGAACTCCCAGGTGAGAAGATTCCTTTTATCAATGCAGGTTGCAGCTTCTCTGCAATTTAGAGTTTTAAAGAACTGAAAAATGATTTTAAATATCACAGGGGAAAATATTAAATGAATAAATAAAAAAAGAATTGCCAAAGTCAGAGAGAAATGAGGTAATATCCCAGAATAATGAAGCTAGTATATATCAGAAGTGAGGTTTGAATTTTGAATTTAGATTTTTCTGGATTTGAATCCTAAATATATTAATCAAAACATACTACCGTTATGAGAAGCAGGACTTATTTAATTAATATATTTATGACTTCAAATAATAACCATAATGAAAGAAATTAGAACAGTAACTAGGTATCCTAATGCCCAGCTTTTTAAATTGTGGCTTACAACCCCATATGGAGTCTCATAGCTGAATATAAGGGCCAAGAAATTATCATTTATTCACAGCAAATGTTCGATTTTTATACCTGTTTTATATGTCTATCTACTCAGGGTGATGTAAAATTTTTTTCTACAAAAAGGAGTCATGAGTGGAAAAAGCTTAAGAAGCTCTGCCCTAGTTGATAGAGTGGAGGATTTGAGATCAGAAAGTCCTGAATTCAGACCCTTATTGACAGTATGATTGGATAAGTCACTTAATCTTGTCCTTCAGTTTCCTTTTATATAAAATTGAGAAAATCATGGCATCTCCTCCCCAAGACTGTTGTGAGGATTAAACAACTAGCATTTGTAAAGCACTTTGCAAACCTTAAAGCAGTATATAAATGCTGGCTATAGTTATGATTACCCTTAATATTTCATAGGGTTTTCTAGTTACTGAATGCTTTATTGCTCTTTTCCATGGACTTTACAATCCATCCATAGAGGTCAGCTGGGTTTTGGCCTTTAGAACTGGAGCTCCCCGGGGGCAGGGCCTATTTTTACCTGTTTCCACTTCAGTGCTTTATGCAACAAACTGCCTGACATATAATAAAGCTTAAGAAATATTTTTGATTTGCTAGTCATCTGCCTTATGCTATTTGATCTCCACAAATCTATCCTGGAGGTAAGCACTGCAGTTATAAAGATAAAGCAAAAACAAACAGTCTCTAACCCTTAGTAACTACTTACATTCTGCTGGGGAGTGGCACCCAGTAAAAGGGAAAATTATATCTCCATATTTAAATGGCCAGGTGCCATTGTGATTAGTACATCAGATTTGGATTCAGGAAAACTGAGTTCAAATTCCAGGTCAGAAACTTACACAGTGTGTGGTCCTGGGAATGTCATTTGACTTATTTCATCCTCAGTTTTCTTCTGTATAAAATGGGGATAATAATGGTACTTATCTCATAGGGTGATTCTAAGCATGAAATGAAACAATGCATGTGAAGCATTTTTACAAACATCAAATTGCTCTATCCATTTCAACTATTGCTATTGTTATTCTATTATTGTTATTGTTATACATACTGTGATAAAGAAAGAATAAAGAGATAAAGGAAAAAAAATGAAGGAAGAAAGGAAAGAAGAAAAGAAGAAAGGAAAGAAGCAAGGAAAGAAGGAAAAGGAGGGAGGGAGAGAAGGAGGGAGGAAGGGAGGAAGGAAGGAAGGAAGGAAGGAAGGAAGGAAGGAAGGAAGGAAGGAAGGAAAGAAGGAAGGAAGGAAGAAAAGCAGGAAGGAAGGAAGGAAGAGAAAGGAAAGGAGGAAGAAAGAAAAAAACCCAAAGCTTTCCATTCATAATTACTTCTGCTTAACAGTTTATCTATTTCAAACCTCAGTTTTCTTATCTATAAAAATGGGGATAATAATGATTCTTACCTCCCATGGTGGTTCTAAATATGAAAGGAAATGACATGTGTAAAGCATTTTGCAAACATTAAATTGCTCTACATATTCTTTCATTATTGTTATTCTATTATTAATATTATTGTTATGGCAATATAAATTATTATTATCATTACTAACATCTAGGAAGATCAGGGAAAAAAAACTTTCTTGTCTACACTGAAATTTGACAGAAGCTAAGAGGTGGAAAAAAAGGGAAGATAGGTGCTCCCAGCCTGGGGAATGGCCCAATCAAAGGCACACAGATGAGAAATGATAGTTTAGGACTCAGTAAATGGGCCAGATTGGTTAGAACATAGAATGTATGAAGAGGAAGAATGTAAAATGAGCTTGGAAAAGGAAAAGGAGGTTAGAGAATAAAAGGACTGAAAGATGCAGGATTCAGACCAATTCCATTTTCTTCCTCTTTTCTAGAAAAATAAGTGCAGCAAAGGTTTTTGCCACAATGCAGAAGCTCAGTTCTTATCTGCTATTTAGGCTCCATATCTATTCACATTCAGAACTATTCATCTCCTTGTCTGATTTCCAAATCTGGCTAGCAGCTATCTCAATACTCGAAGATAGCAAATCATATGTGACTGTCTGAGCTTGATGGGACATTAGAGGACAAGTGTTTCCTATGACTGCTACAGGATCAAATAATACTGACAGAAGAAATATCGTCTAACCTATTTATTTTTTACAAAGAAATAAAAGAAGACTCTGAGAGAGGTAGTGATTTCTCTAAAGACACAAAGTGAGTTATTGAGAGTTTGGTTCAAATGATGAAGCAGAACAAATATCAGACTTGGAAATAACCCTCTGCTTTATTAAGCCTCCATGGCCACATTTGGCGCCAAGAGAAGTTCATCAGGATCATCTGCCGATTCCATGAAGGTAAGCTTGCATGGGTTCTAAATAATGAATGGTGCCCTCATACTGTCCCAGATGCCAATGAAATGAAGCAGAGTTGTGTCTTGTTCCCATGTTTTTTTTTTTTTTAGCCTGATCTTTCCAGCAATGTTATGGGATACCTCCAGGAAGGATGAAAATGGCATAACGGTCAGTTACAACGATGGTGGTAAATGAGTAAATTGGAAAAAAAGCTACAAGCCAAGACTAAAGGGGAGTGAGATTTGGTGCACAACTTTTTGTTCCAAAATGATTGTGCACTCAATCTAGCCTCTAAGGATGCAATTTAACACAATATATGTTAAACATGTTAAGACATATGTTAAATCCAATATATGCATACGTATTTATACAATTATCTTGCTGCACAAGAAAAATCTGATCAAAAGGGAAGAAAACTGAGAAAGAAAATAAAATTCAAGCAAACAACAACAAAAAGATTGAAAGTACTATGTTGTGATCCACCCTCAGTTCCCATAATCTTCTTTCTGGGCATAGATGGTTCTCATCATCACAAGATCATTGGAACTGGCCATATCATTCTAATGCCAAAAGTCCATTTGCCCACAAGACCATTTTATAGAGAACTCGGGGCAAATATTCATATAGTGGTCATAGAAGTGATACAAGTACACTCTTAAATTCACTCTATAGAGCTTTAGAATCATTTATAAGACATGAGAGACACTGGGCACATGATGTACCCACAGCGAAGAAGGTACTATGCTCTATGAGCAAAACAGAATTGCATTAGCTCAAAAGAAACATGTGATGTACAAATTTAGGAACCTATCTGTTCCAGATGTTCATATAGACTCATTGTGCTCTATCTATGGCAGAGCATTCTGAACTTGCAGTGGTCTGATCAGCCAGTTGGACACACTGTACCTTGCCTTTGACATAGGCCATTTTTGGCGTCTCCAAGCAGTAAAAACTATAACCAAACCAAACCTACACGATTGAAGACCAGTCTCAGGCTTTCAGTTTCTTCACCTCTAAAAAGGAGACATTAACCAGATGACCCCTAAGTTCCCTTCTAAATCTGAATTTCCATAGTTCTGTGGACTAAGTGACCTCTGAAACTCCTTTAAGCTTTGAACATTATGAACCCAAGTCTATATTTGTAGTTTGGCCTTTATGCATTGAATTGCTTAACGAATACACCTTAGTCCTAGCTGTAAGCAAATGTGTTTATCTTTAAATGTATTCTTTCCAGAGAGCTACTTTTGTAATGAAAATGCCCCACTTTATTCATTTATATTTATAACTATCCCACCCAACAAAAGTTAGAATCTAAGGAAGAGAGAAAGCCATGAAAGGACTTGCAGAATCTCAGCAGTAATAAAGAATCTGAAGAAACATCTAATACAAATAACCCATGCCAAAACAGGAGCCTTTGCCCTATTCCTAACAATCAATTAATCAACCAATTAACATTTATTACATACCTATTCAGCATGTGCCAAGGATTAGATAAGGAGCTAGAGGTACAAGTGAAATAAAAACCAAACCTTTCCTAAGCATTTGTACTTGTAAGCAGGCACTTGACAAAGCACTAGTAATCTTAACAAAGCAAAAAGCAAAAAACTCTGCCTTATGGAGCTTACATTATACTTGTGAGGTGCCACTCCATATAAATATATACAGGATATAATACTTATATATATGCTTATTATGTATATATGTATATTATATGTATTATACATGCACACACACACACAAACACACACAGGAAAAGTGAAGATCTGGGCTTGTGATTTTACTGATATGGAAAATAGGTTTAGGTTAGGGTTAGGAAACTCCCTCTACTTAATATGGGTTGGTGCCTTCTCTGCATTTAAAATCTTAGAGAGTTGACCAGAACAATGAGAGACTAAATACCTTACCTAAAGATTATGTGCCATGGGACTTGAACATAATTCTTTTTGTCTAATGCAAGATCTACTCATTCTGCCTCTGACAAGAATATAGCAAATATATTGATGGTTTGGTTTTATTTTGGTTGTTGTGTGGTCATTTTTGACTCTCGATCCAATTTGGAATTTTTTGGGCAGATACTGATCCCTTTTCTTCTCTAGCTCATTTTACTGATGCAGAAACTGAGGGAAAAAGGAGGAAGTGGCTTACTCGGGTTCCTATAGCTAGTAAGTGTCTGAGATCAGAATTGATATCGGGAAGAGGAATCCTCTTGTTCCAGGGGCAGAGCTCTATCCACTTCTCTACTCAGTTCTCCATTGATGCTAAGAGCAAATATCATAAAAGAAAATCAGGGAAAGTAGTTGGAAGAAATCCATGAAGCCCTGATGTAGAAGGTGGCAGTTGAGCTTAACTTGAAAGAAGCAAGGAATTCTAAGAAACAAAGCAAAGAGAGGGATGCATTCCAAGCATGGAGAATAGTCAGCATAAAGGTAGAAAAATAAAAGCTTGTGTGTCAGGCTGAGGAAGAGCAAGGAATCCAGTTTGGCCAGACTACAGTGTGTGTGTAGGAGAGATAACCATCCAGTCTTCACTTATCATTTTCAATTACTTTGGGGTTGGAATTCCCCCCAAAGAGAAATTTAAATAAATGAACCAGAGTCTGAAAACCCAGGAAGAGGACCCCCTCTCTCGATCAGATGGTAAAACCATCCATTTGGATTTTAAGACTTTGGAAGGGACATTGGCCTTTATACTCATATCAACTTGACCTGTTTTAGAACCTTTGCTTATCTGGCAGAAGGCAATATTGTGGAGTATGCACCTAGTTAAATTATAGTACTTCATTTCTAGGATCTGCTGTCTGGGGTTCTCAGAGTCTTCTTACTAGAAACTTAACTGGGAAGGAATGGTGGGAGGCAGGAAAGGAGAAGGGAGGTAGGATAACGACAGAAATCAATTTTCCCATTTAATCAACTTCTTTGTTAATTCAACCATAAATGATGAACTAGAGGAGTCTAATCACATTGTATATGAATCTGGCATAATTTACATTAATTACAGCCTGAGACTTAAGTGCATTTCCCAGCATATTGTATGTATTTTTAGTTTATCTCATGAAAGAAAGTTATACTTGCTCAAGGTAAGCATGGCTTTTTTGTTTCTTCAGACACACGGGAGGAGAAAAAAAAATTGTTCTGATTAATAGAAGGAATGGGTCTGCTCAGAAGAGCGATGCTTTAACACTGTTGGTGCTTGAATAACTATGGAGTCAATTCAATTCCATTCAATAAGAAGCATTTATTAAAAAACTTACTTTATCCCAGGGACTGTGCTATACAATGAGAGGGAGGGTACCCAGCATGAGGTCATGATGAAGTCCTGTAGCAAGGTGGGAAAATTATGCAGTGTCTACTCTCCTTAAAGAGGGAATCTGGGAGGAGCTCTGTGACATCCATCTTCTGCCATTTCCAGTCACGTGTAGGGAGGGGTCTGAGGGGTAGGAGATGAAGAGGAGGTATGAATTTTAAATTTCATTTCATCTTGTGGCAAGATGAGTTTCGGGAGACACTGATGAAGTCTGAATGTGTAGGCTGAGGTGGCTCCTGAGGCAGTAGGTATCACTCTGAAACAGCTCTCATTGTTAGGAAGGTTTCCTGACCTTAAAATAAAGTTACCTCTTTGCAGCTGGGATTATTTGATTCTTGAATTTCATCTTACAGAATGTTACATATTAATTTATAGTTATACCTGATAGGCAAAATTCTCATATTAATAAAGACACAAAAGATTACAATAATAAAAATAGTTACCCACTATTATACTCTAAAAATGCTTGGCAAAGATCTCATTTTATCCTCGACCCTAAAAGATAAGTATTATTATTATTATCCTTATTTTGCAGATGAGGAAATTAAAAGTTAAATTAGTGGTTAAATAACTTGCTCAGGGTCCTACAGCAAATGAATATCTGAAGGTGGATTTGAACTCAGGTTTTCCTGGCTTTAGTTATCTGTTTAATGTCCCACCCATTAGTACTTGCTTAAGTGGACCAAATCCATATTTACATTCTGTCTTTCCAATGAATAAATATTAATTCTGTTGTATTCTACTCTGCTCCTTTTCCCATCTAACTCTTTACCATCCTTGACAGGAGTAGGGGAGAGAAGAAGCTATTCAAATGAGAGTTTTAAAATAATAGAATATTAGTATTGCAATCAACCTCCTCTGGTTCCTCCTTGCTGAAATATAAATCCCTTGTATTACATTCTTGACAAGTGGTCATCCTGTCTTTTTTTGAAATACCTCACGTGAAAGTGTAGCCATTTGAGAAATACTTAGTGAATGGAGCTGAAATGTGGAAATAGCCAAATAATAGGAATTTAGCATCTCCCCCTCAAGAATCATTATCAAGCTAGTCAGAATTATGCCTAGAATCTTCATGGGCCATTTTTGGAGTTTATAGTTTGGCCTATATTCAGTCACTTAGGCATTCATTACACCTGACATCTGGAGTCTTGCTGGGAGTAGAATCTAGGCCTTTGGAAAATAAATTGTGGATATCTCTGATATCCAGAGAAGGACTTCACTTGGGACACTGAATAATAGAGGTTAACAATTGGTAGACATTTCGGAGGTGGGTGGGGTATTGGGATTGAAATCAAATGATTTATAGAGTGTACTCCTGTTTAGGTACTGGCTAGATTAGAAAACTTTTTTTTTTTGGTTTTTCACAACTTTGAGATTCTGGAATTTGGGTTCAAATTCTGCTTCTACTTTCTGTATGTCTTGAGACAAGTAATTTTCCCTCATTTCCCCTCACTGGGTCCAAATTTTATTCTCTGTAAAATGAGGGAATTGAAATAGATGATTCCTAAAGTCCCATATAGTTTGAAGTTACATAAAAATATTGTCCAACTTTTCACTCAATTCAGAAGTCTTTTCTACAGTTTCCCTACAATATGGTGTTCTACTCTCTAAGTTACTTCATTGAAAGGAAGCTTATTATCAGAGTCATCTACTATATTATTCAGAAGCGCTGATCATTGGGAAACTTTTTCCTTGCATTGGGTTAAAATCTGAGTACGTATACATTTCACCAAATGATTCTAGGTCTGTCTTCCCACTAATATAGACCAATTCTCTTCTCTCTTTCCCTTAGATCCCTTTATGAAATCATAGGATCATAGTTCTAGAATTATAAGGGACCCCAGGGGCCATCTACTTAACTCCATTATTTTCCAGAGGATGAAGCTGAGACCTAAAGAGGCAGCTGCAGTGTTGAGAAAAGTCAGCACCCTCTAGTCTAAGAGCTGAGAAAAAACAACACCCTATAGGCTACAGCAGTTGTGCCAAGAGAAGTCAAAAGTATCTTATACAACTCTCATTGCTGTGCTAAAAACCTTACGCTTCCAAGTTGGCCAATGAAGCAAATCTACCTAGCACAACAAATGAGGTGATTCACTCCGCTCCTGCTGTGTTAAAGAGACTGAGGGGTTAGTTAGGAGCTGAGGCTAACACAGACAGGAGATACGGGGCATAGCACTAGACATTTGGGAACAAGCGCTGTGAACATTAGCTATTGCTTCTCTGTTCTCTCTGACTAAATAGATTTTGCTTTGAATTCATGTTTTATCTGGCTTACTCTGGGTATTAGACAAATTGATGGGCTTCATAACTTGAATTTGAATAGATAACTACTTCTAACAATACTGTTAATTTGGGGGAATAGTTAAGGAATGGGCCACATAGAAGGATATGAGCATGATTATTTTCCATAATCTAAATAGTAAATTGCTTTAACTATACCTCTTATATTACAGTCAAAGATAATTCTGAAACTACTTACAAGATTCCTATTGAAAAAAGGGAAGATGGAACACAGATAGTCAAGAATGATATTGTTGACATTTCTCCTTTGCCACAAGAAGAATTATCAAGATAGTCAAGAAAGAAAAACTTAGGAGATATATAAGAGCAATATTCAAAGATCTAAAGGTCTGTCCTGAAAAAAAAAAGAGATCTGATTTATTTTGTATGATTCAAAAAAGTAGCACTCAAATCCATGGGAAGAAGTTGCAGAGAGTCAGATTTTGGATGAAGTAAAACTTCATTTTCCATCTATTTCATAGTATTTTTATAGATGGAATAATAGTATTTCCATACTATTATTCCATCACCTGCAAAACAGTAACTTTTCTGACAGAGGATATTTTCAAACGCTAGATGCCCTCTGAAGTTCTGTCCATGGTACTGTGTTTCTAGAATTGTTTTCTTAGGAAATTCATTTTTAAAAGACTCAAGTCAAACAAGCGCCCATTTGTTCCATGAAAGAGTTAAAGGGTTATATGTTTCCCCCTGCTTATGAGGCCACCCAGGCCAAATGTGTGCGATGACCTTCATTAATTCATGCTTTGTATTTTTGCTAGGGAATTGTGGCTGTTGCTAGCACATCTGCTCTTCCCAATTTGGCCTGTTTTGGTAGGAAAGCTCCCAGTGATCATCTAAACCTCATTTGAAGCACCTGTGCACAATTCATTATATTAATATAACAGCAGGGGAGGAGTAGAGATACTAATAAACAAGTTGTGGTTCATCCTTTGCTGCCAAGTCTCCTCGATGTCACCGGCAAATGCACCCACTGCTTTTTAATCCAACACAGCCTCCTGCCACGCTCCACGGCAACTGCAGCCTATGAGCCCATGGGAAAGGTCCCAGAGACTTCAAGAGCGACTGTTGCATCACAACCTGTCAGCTCACACATCTGGCATAAGTTAAGCACACAAATTAATCGTCTCTTGAAATCTAACTTAATATGGCCAAGAGACCCGTGTATGATTGGAAACAACTTGTTCTTAGTTAAAAATGGAATATGACGGTTCTCCAGCTAAAGGGGTTCTGAAAGACAGGCAGTAATGAGCTGGGCCAGCTGGGTTCCCATATATCAAAAAAAGGCTTCATGTAACAGCAACAGACTAAAGAAAAAGAAATGATTTGATTTTTCTTGTTCTCAGCACACCTTCCAAATCACCTTCAGCATTGAGCATTTCTCCTTTACATATTTATCAAAGGAAAGATGAGCAGGTTTAGACTATTAATATATTTTATTTTCATTTGGAAATAGTGATTTTTAAAAAAAAATTATTAGCTAGCAAAGTTATATCTGTCATGGGGAAACAACTCTTTATATAATAATTTAGGGTACAAATGAGTAAAAGGCTTTATTTGGTCCCTACTTACTTATAAGCCAAGGTGGAGAGAAATATCCATTAGCATATAGAAAACTGTGTTTTTATAGGTCAAGAGAACTTATGAATCATTTCCTACAGGTACCTATAGTCATGCTGGGTTTAAATCAAATCAATTGCTGGTCATGGGTTGGGGCTGGGTAGAGATGAATAGTTTTTTTATAGAAGGGGACAGAGACTACCTAATTTGCTGGTCTGTCACTGGTTTCAGGAATTTGAGACTGGGTGTATTCTGCTGTTTGGTTGTCTATGCACAAGAAGTGGAATGAAGGAAAGCAAACTTTAAGAATTAGATAAGATTCCTTATTTATATAGAAATAGATGAATAAAAATGGAATAATTGTCAAGAAAAGGAAAACACAAGGGCCTCTCTATGTCTATCACTTGAACCCTAAAATGTGAAGCAACATACATCAAAATCATTTCACTGATCAAAAAATATTTCATAGATTCTGAAACTCATCTGAATGTCAAGTACACAGAGGCTGATTGACTATTCCTGGAAGAAATACAACTCTAGCATCATCCTGATTATCACCAGAGTATTAATTCAAACTTTATTAAATAATTACCTTTTATTGGAAGTGTATGTTACCACAAGATAGATGGTGGTACAGTGAATAGAATTCAAGATTAAGAAGATCTGGGTTCGAATCTGCCTTTGAAACTATGTAATGTAGTTGTCAATGTGCTTCTCTGATTTTGTTTCCTCATCTACAAAATAAGGATTTAACAATACTGAAGATAAACTATTTCTCGGAATTGTTGCCTGACATGCATGAGATACCTTATATAAAGTTATTTTCAGTCAGTTAATAACCATTTTTTAAAAAGCTTGCTATGTCTCAGGCAATGTACTAAGGATTGGCAATACAAAGCCACGCCAAAACAAAAGTAAATAATTCCCTAACCTTATAAAGTTTACTTTGTAATCAAAAAGACACAGTGCACATGAATACATATAAGATGACAAAATAATTTGGGGAGCATGTGTGTTAGTAGTTGAAGAGTTCAGAGGAGGCTTTATGCAAAAGATGTTATCGGAATTGACTCTTGCAGCAAACAAGAAATTCTAAGTATTGGAGAAATTGAGGACATGAATTCCAAATTCCAAATGAATAGAGGGATAACTAGTGCATAAGCACAGAGATATAGTTATGGAGTCATGGGCGTAGAATAGTGATATCTATTCATATCCTTTAACCATTATCAACTGAGAAAAGACTAGTCTTCATTAATTTTATTGGTGCAAATTTTTTAAAATTCATATAATCAAAATTTTATTTTATATTTCGTAGTTCTCTCTATCTCTTATTTGATTATAAACTTTTTTCTTACCCATGGATCAGGCAGGTACATTTCTCCATACTCCCCTAATTTCTTTATGATATCACCATTTATTTCTAAATCATTTATCCAATTTGATCTTATATTGGAATATAGTGTAAGATACTGGATTAGGAGAATCAAGTTTTTCTAGCAATTTATGTCTGATGATGAATTCATTCTCCAAAAATTTGGATCTTTGGGTTTACCTAAACAGATTACTATGGCCATTTATTATTATGTATTAATGCACCACTATTTCTTAGCCAGTATGAAATTATTTTGAAGATTATCACTTTGTAATTTAGTTTGAAATCTTTGACTTCTAGGTCATCTTCTTTCACATTTTTATTGATTATATGTAGGTATTTATAATGTAATGTCTCTTTATATATTTATAACAATATAGAGAATAATATATAAATATTTGAAAGGTATGGTTTATTATAGTATCTGGGACACAACAATTTTTTGAGATAGAGATGCAATCATTTCATTATTCCATAGATGAGGAAACTGAGGCTAGAGAACAGAAGTGACTTCCTCATTGTTATGTAGTGAATAAATGACAGTCTAAATTCTGACATACTGATTCTGATTTCTTCTATAACTCATGAATATGAGGACACAGAGAAATTAGGCCCATTACAAAAAAATAAGTATGAATATTATTTTCCCGGATCTGTTCCCATTTCTTGAATTGTGTATCATGTAGTAGTATAACAAGTAGAAGGATAACTCTGGTTTAGACTGAATGTGGACAAATATGTAGGCTATTCAATGATCCAAAAAAAATTCCTCTCTTTGCAAATCCATCTCTTTTACACAAATCATAGATCTAGGTAGTCCCATTCATGTTTTACATTGCTCCAGTTATAGTCTCATCAGCTACCACGTCACTATATCCTTGGATCAGAGACCATGACCTGGAGAACTGAACTCCTTTAACTCTAGAACCCTTGCTCTAGGACCCTTCCATAGCACTGATTAGTGAGTGCCTCCTGAGGCACACTACATCTAAAAAAACACTCATGATTTGCTTTCCTACATCCTATCTTATTGTCAAGACTATAAAAGCTAACTTGAAGACTATCGCCAACAAAACAAAACAAAACTGAAATCTTGACAAATGGTCCCATTACTTCCTGGCAAATAGAGAGGGAAGAAATGAAAGCAGCACACATTTTATATTCTTAAGCTTAAAGGCCATTGCAGTCATTGACTACAGCCATGAAATTAAAAGATGCTTGCTTTTTTGAAGGAAAGATATGGCAAATATAGACAGCATACTAAAAGGCAGAGACATCACCTTGCCAATCAAAGTCCATGTAGCCAAAATTATGATTTTTATAGTAGCGATGTAAGGCTGTAAGAGTTGGATTAGAAGGAAGGCTGAACATTGCAGAATCAATGCTTTCAAATTGTGGTTCTCAGGAAGTGTTTTGAGAATATCTTGGACAACAAAGAACTCAAATCAGCTAGTATTTAAAGAAATTAATTCAGGCTATCAATTGGAAGTCAAATCCCAAAGCTGAAACTTAAATACTTGGACACATAATGAGAAGATGGGAAAAAACCCTGATGTTGAGAACAATATTTTATTATAGCTTTTTATTGATAAAACATACACATGAGTAATTTTTCAACAGTGACCCTTACAAAAACTTCTATTCCAACTTTTCCCCTCCTTCCCTTCACCCTCTCCCCTAGATGGCAGGTAGTCCCATACATGTTAAATACAATATGTGTATACATATTTATACAGTTATCTTGCTGCACAAGAAAAATTGGATTTAGAAAAAAAGTAAAGATAAACTGGGAAGAAAAACAAAAATGCAAACAAACAATAATAGAAAGTGTAAATGCTATGTCGAGAACAATTTAAAGGAAAAGGAAAAGGGATAGCAGAAGATGAGATGGATAGATAGTATGGAAACAAGAAACAAAAACTTGAACTGAATTCAGAGATAGTAGAGAGTAAGCATGCTTTGGTCCACAAAGTCACAAAAATTCAGACATAACGGAATATCTTATTGGTACTTTCTCCTTTTCTCCTGTTCCCCTTCTCACTGTGAATATCTTCTGTTTATTCTCCTACTTTTCAGTCATGTGACCAAAATTAAGTCAATATTCCTATTGCTGTTGGAAAGAGTATATTAAGAACATTCCCTTGCTTTAATTTCATTGGTCCAATAATTATCAAAATTGCATGGCTCTCCTATTTTATAAATATGTATATATATCTCCACTATTAGAATGCAAGTTTTTTGAGAATAGGGTCTTTCTTGACTTTTGGGTTTGTTATCTATAACATTTAGCATAGTGCTTAGCACAGAGTAAGGACATAAAAAGTTTTCATTATTGCTACTAGTAGTATTATCATTCATTCATTCAATGTTCATTTCAGGATGATTGGATGACTTTGAGTCATAGAACACTTTGATCATTATGGAGAATCTTCCAGTATAGAGGACCCAAAAGGAAAACCCAGGGAGGCTGCAGCATGCCTTCTGCAATGACTTGCATTCAACAAATGTCTGGCCAGAGGAGGAGGTCGGTCAATCACACAATGAGAATGGACCAACACAGGTGGATAGTATGATCACTATTGCCACGAGATAAAAGAAAATCTTAGAGGGAGGCACTCAGTGCTTTGGGAAGACCTTTTCTGGAAACTATAGGGGAAAATACTGACAAGAACTTCACAGCATACAGCATCGAAAGACTTTGATCTTTGTCTATGTTGAAAGGGTCCATTCTCAGGAAACCTTTGATTGCTCTCAGTGCCTTCAGGGTGAAATACAAATACTTAGCTTATTTTTAGTTCTCACAATGTGATTCCAACTCACTTCTCTCATATCTTTTCATTTGGGTTTTGCTTGGTCTTCATAATTTTATTAAACTTTCTTTTGATTTTTTGGTGTGTAGTTCTTTCCAAATAGATTGTTTCAATGACTGTGCATATTATTTTCTTGGTTCTTCTTACTTCATTCTCCATGAATTCTATATTTTATCACTCACATCATCTCTTATAACCTAGTGATAAGCCATTATATTCATTCGTTTCCAACTCTTAATTATCATCAAAAGCACAGTTTTGAATAGTTTGATATATATGAATACTTTTTTTTTAATCAATTGCTTCCCTAAGATATAACCCCAGAAGTGGAGTTTCTGGTCCAAAGGATAGATGTATTTTTATCACTATATTTATACGTTTAAATTACTTTTCAAAATGGTTCTACCATTTCACAACTAAGCAAACAACGAATCAGTCTGCTTATCAATCCACAACCCCTCCAACAATGACTATTGTCATCATTTTGTCATTTTCTCAATTTGTAGGGTGTGAAATGAAATCTCAGGATTGTCTTGATTTATTTTATTATTAGCGATTTGGACCATTCTTTTCTGTGGTTGGGAATTTTTACAATTCTTTTAAGAATTATTTGTTCATAGCTTTTGACATTATCTATTGGGTAATAGTTATTAACCACATATTTATTATTTGTTTATATATCTTGGATATCAAACCACTATTGAAGAAATTTGATACAACTTTTCCTCTTTTGACTACTTCCCTTCTTATTCTAGGTCCATTAATTTTATCTGTACAGAAGCTTTTCAGTTTCTCAATAGGATTTTATTTTTCTAAATACATGTAAAAATAGTTTTCAACATTCATTTTTATAAGATTTTGTGTTCTAAAGTTTTCTCCCTCTTTCTCTTGCCTCCCCTGCTAAGACAGCAAGCAATATGATATGGTTTATGTACAATACTTTTAAATATATACACATTTCAATTTCAAGTAATCAAAGTTATATATTTTATCTTTTGTAATTGCCCCTGTTGCTTGTTTGTTTAAGGATACTATTCACGGCTATGAGAAGCATATGATTTCTTTCTCTTCTACTTTTTTTAATAGTATGACTTTTAATATTAAGGTCAAATATACATTTATAATGTATTGTTGATTATGATGTAAGGTGTTAGTCAAAGCCCAATTTCTGCCCGTGATTTCCAATTTTCCCAGGAGTTAATGTTTCATTTTTAATCAAATATGAACTTTTCCCATAGATAACTTATGTTTTGTACTCTATCAAATACTGATATTTTAAGTGCTATTGGTTTAGAAACTCCATTGTCTAGTCTGTTCCATTTATCCATCTGTCCAGTCTGTTCATCTATCTATCTGTCGATTCTATGGCCAATATAGATAATTTTGATGACCACCATTTTATAATATAGTTTGAGGTCTTTCCCCTTAATCCCTACTTTTTTCATCATTTCCTTTGAAATTCTAAATCTTTTGTTTTGTCCAAATGAATTTTATGATTATTTTATAAAGTTCTATAAAGTATCCCATTGGTAACTTGATTGATATAGTCTTACAAATATAAATTAATTTGTTAGTTATTGTCATTTTCAATATCTTAGCATAGCCTAGGTATGAGTCTGAATATATCTCCAACTATTTAAGTTGATCTTTATTTCTATAAGGAGCACTTTGCAATCTACAAGTCTTTTGTGTGCTTTGGTACATGAATCCTCAGGTATTTTATGCATTTTGTAATTATTTGAAATGAGGTTCCCCTTTCTAATATTGAATTTAATGTTTTGCAATTATAAAATTTAGAAATACTATTGATCTTAGGAGATTTATTTTGTACCTTGCAGCTTTGTTAAAATTATCATCTCCATTAGTATCTTGGTTGGTCCCATTGGCTTTTCCAAGTATATCATATCATTAGCAAATAATAATAGTTACAACTCATCATTTATAGGGGCTTGTACACAACATTTGTCAATCTGATCAAAGCTTCTGATAATATCATGAGAATCTGTGGAAAATCATGACAAAATTTAGTTGTTTGGGAAGGTCAAATCAGTATTGTGCACCACTTCCATGATGCTATAATTTCACAAATTCTAGATAATGGATGATGCTTTCACATTTTCCCAGCTACCAATTGAGTGAAGCAGGGTTGTAGGTTTGCTCTCAGTCTTTTTATTATGATGTTTTCAGAGATGATGTGGGACTCCTTCAATGAAGATGAAAATGGCTTCAAGTTCAGATACCACAACATTGCTGAATTAATTAACGTGAAAAGGCTATAAGCCAAGATAAAATTAGAGGGCGAGTTGGTGCAAACTATTCACAGATGACAGTGCACTTAATACAGCTCCTGAGGCTGAAATTCTACAGAGGATGAACTGATTCTCTTCCACTTGTGCTAATTTTGGTTTTACAATTAATATCAAGAAAACAGAGGTTCTCTACCAATCAGCATTGTACCATCCATATGAAGTACTATTGGTTATAATAAATGGAGAAATTGATTGCTGTGGATAAGGTCATTTACCTTGGCAATATACTTTTCAGAGATTTACACATAGATGACGAAGTTGGTACATTCATTATTAGAAATACTCTGAAGGAAAGTGTGGGAAAAAAGAGGTATTACATTGCCTTATCAAACTGAAAATCTACAGAGCCTTCATGATGAGGTCATTTTTGTATTGCTATGAAACCTGAACAGTGTACCCATGCCAGGAAAATGGTCATTTTCATTTGAATTGTTGGAAATATTTTGAAGATCACCTGAGAAGAGAAGGTACTATTCACTGAGATCCTTTTTTGAGATGAACTATCAAGCATTCAAACTCTACCGAAGAGTGCACAAGTCCAGTGGATTGGCCATGTCAGTGAAATGCCAAAAATACTTTTGCCTAAAATACTATTTTACAGAAAACTCACACAAAGCAAGTGCTTACATAGATATTAGAAGAACTGATGTAAGAACACTCTTAAGATATCTCTAAAGAACTTGGGTGTTGGAATATACAGAAGAGCTGTTGGGATACATGGGAGCCACCTGACTGGCTGCTGGAGATCCAACCCAGAATGGATCGCCTCTTATGAGAGGATGATACAAGGAGACTGAGAAGCAGTTGCTGTTCTCTGACCTCGCTGACTGAGGGGCTGTTGTGTTGTCTGACTTCTCTCCTCTTCCCTCTACCTCCAATTTATCTCTTTCCCAGTCCACAACACCTGCGTCAGCAAAGGCTGCCCTGCAACTCCTTCAGATGTTATGATCCACAGCTGTGGAGGCTCTTGGAGAATTGACTTGTCCCTCAACAAATGGGATATGGTGGTACAGGACTGTGCAATATGGCATACCTGCATCAGAGAAGGCACTGGGTTTTATGATCAAAGAAGAATTAAAATAGTTCAAAAGAAACATGAGATGTGCAAATTTAGAGATGTCTGTATTCCAAATATTTATAACAATTATTTTGGCTAACCTCTAGCAGAGTTTCCTGAGTTTGTATTGGTTTGATCAGCCACAGTTGGACACATTTTATGCTGATCCTGACACAATGATGTGATTTTGGTTCTCTTCAAGTATGAAGGATGATGACAACACATTTATGCCATCATTTTCTTTTTCTTCACTCATTGCTATTGGTAGAATTTCCAGAAAATATCATACAACAGTGGGAAATGTGGACACTTTGCTTCACTCCTATAGTTACTGGAAAAGTTTCTGATATGTCCCCACTGCCTTATGATACTTGATTTTAGTTTTAGATCAATGCTTTTCATGACAAAAAATCCCTCCATAACTAGATTTGGTAGTAGTTTTTTTTTTTTTTCATAAAAGAATCTCATACTTTGTTAAAACCTTTTCCCACATCTATTGAAATGGTGATTTAGTTTTGCATATGATTTGGTTTTTAATATGGTAATTATTTTTCCCTAATATTGAACTGTCCTTGCTTCCCTGGTTTGATTCCCACTTGGTTATAATGAATAATGTCTTGGGGAAATTGCCATAGTCTATCTGATAGATTTTGTTGAAACTTTTTGAGTTAATTTTCACAAATTATAGATTTTCCCCTTCATTTCATCTTTCCCTGTTATGGTATTAGGATGATATTTGTCTCATAAAAGGCTCTTTTTTTCACTTCCAATTTCACCCCTGCTTCCTTGTATATATTTGCAAATAAGTATCTTTACTGTCTGTCTGCTGTCACTCTGTTGCTGTCCTGGACTGACATGTAATCTCCTCAGTCTCTGCCTTTCTATTGTTTGTATTCTATTGTTTCTCTTCCCATCATTTCTGGTTTTCTTTCTAAAAGTATTTCAAAAAACATTTTATTATTCAATATCCATTTTTCCATGTATAGTTAAGCTCAGATTTTGTAATGTAAGTTATGTAGGGCCATATTTTGAGTTGCAATGAACCTTGGGACACATTATTCTTTTCCCTCCTAAGTTTTCTAGTGGGAACAGAATAGTCTTGCTTTATTCAGATTTTCTTTCCTTTGTTTTTGAAAGTCTTCCTCTTGACTGCAGAAGTTGTAGCTTCTGAAGTGAATTGTTTTTTTTTTTTTTTTTTTTTTTTTTTTAATAATAAATTTTATTTTATTTAATAATAACTTCGCATTGACAGAATCCATGCCAGGATAATTTCTACACGACATTATCCCTTGCAATCACTTATGTTTCATTTTTTCCCCCTCCCTCCCTCCTCCCCCCCCCCCCCCAGGATGGCAAGCAGTCCTATATATGCTAAACATGTTGCAGTATATCCTAGATACAATACATATTTGCAGAACCAAACAGTTCTCTTGTTGCACAGGGAGAATTGGATTCAGAAGGTAAAAATAACTCTGGAAGAAAATCAAAAATGCAAATAGTTTACATTCATTTCCCAGTATTCCTTCTTTGGGTGTAGCTGTTTCTGTCCATCATTTCTCCAATGAAACTCAGTTAAGTCTCTTTGTCAGAGAAATCCACTTCCATCAGAATACATCCTCATACAATATCGTTGTCGAAGTGTATAATGATCTCCTGGTTCTGCTCATCTCACTTAGCATCAGTTCATGTAGGTCTCTCCAAGCCTCTCTGTATTCATCCTGCTGGTCATTCCTTACAGAGCAATAATATTCCATAACATTCATATACCACAATTTACCCAGCCATTCTCCAATTGATGGGCATCCATTCATTTTCCAGTTTCTAGCCACTACAAACAGGGCTGCTACAAACATTTTGGCACATACAGGTCCCCTTCCCTTTTTTAGTATCTCTTTGGGGTATAAGCCCAATAGAAACACTGCTGGATCAAAGGGTATGCACAGTTTGATAACTTTTTGGGCATAATTCCAGATCGCTCTCCAGAATGGCTGGATTCGTTCACAACTCCACCAACAATGCATCAATGTCCCCGTTTTCCCGCATCCCCTCCAACATTCATCATTGTTTTTTCCTGTCATCTTAGCCAATCTGACAGGAGTGTAGTGATATCTCAGAGTTGTCTTAATTTGCATTTCTCTGATCAATAGTGATTTGGAACACTCTTTCATGTGAGTGGTAATAGTTTCAATTTCTTCATCTGAAAATTGTCTGTTCATATCCTTTGACCATTTATCAATTGGAGAATGGCTTGATTTTTTATAAATTTGAGTCAGTTCTCTATATATTTTGGAAATGAGGCCTTTATCAGAACCTTTAATTGTAAAGATGTTTTCCCAGTTAGTTACTTCCCTACTAATCTTGTTTGCATTCGTTCTGTTTGTACAAAGGCTTTTTAATTTGATATAATCAAAATTTTCTATTTTGTGATTGGTAATGGTCTCTAGTTCATCTTTGGTCACAAATTTCTTTCTCCTCCACAAGTCTGAGAGATCTGAAGTGAATTGTTAAATTAAACTACCATGTGTCTTGGAGTTTGTACTGTAAAAATAATTTTAATACCCTACTGAGCTTTTACCTAGTTGTTTGTGATTTGGTGGGTAGCACTGATCAGATTGGAATTAAATTTGGGTTAGTTATGTAGTTCATGCTATTAAGATAAGAATTATGATTGATTATATTGATATTGGTGATGATATTAATTGTGTTGAATTATCAGAGAGAATCATGTTACATTATTTACATGTTTGTAAGAACATGAATTAACTTAAGTTTAGAATTTATTGCATCAGCAGTACCCTACTTACTCCTAAGTATATGAAACTTGACATTAGTTGCAGAAGCCTCAGTCATAAACACTCACTCATATGAATCATTTCTGTCAACTCTCTAATGAATGCTGCTTCAACATCACAACTTCCTTGGCCCCTAAGATACTATTGGTTAAATACTAGGGCCTTATGACCTGTAGAAGACTCTGAGACATTGTCAACAGGGTCTCTCAATCTTTGAGAAGCCCTTAATGACACGTCCTGCAGTTGAAAGCTTGTAGTTGATAACCTGTAGCTAATGGCTTGTGAAAGGCCTGTTGACAAAGTAGCTATAATTGATGGACATTTCCCTTTGCCAAACAGAAGATGTCCATACTTGTGGAGTTAACAAGTGAGATAATTGTACTGCCTCAATCTATTTTTGGCATTCATCAATGACTGTAAAATCAATTTTTCCTCATTGAGATGGGTCCCTAACCATGAAGAAGGTCTTGGGACCCAATTGAATAGAGACTACCAGTATCTCTAATTAATTGATTATGCTCCAAGCTCTATCTCAGTGACTTCTGTTATTGATTGGAATTTTATGGCTCACAGTAGCCCTGTTTTTTTTTTTCCCACGAAGAAATGACATGTGAATTTTTTTTAACTAGAATTTAATTTTCTGTAGTTAAGAGTTTTGAACAATTCTTTTCTATTATTTCCTGCATTATATTATAATGCCTTTTTTCCTCCTGTTAAGTTCTTCTGGTGAATCTATAATCATTTAATTATCTTTATGTATCCTTTCTTTAAGATTAGCATCTTTCCTCACATAGTCAAGATAATTTTTTTTTTCCATTACTGCATTTAGTTTCTCTTTTTCCAGGTTTTTTCCCACTTCTGTATATATTCATTCCAAATCTATTGTTCTCTCTGTTGTGTCTTGGGTAAATATTGTCACTTCAGATTCCATTTTTTTCTATTTTGCCCATTATTTTTGCTTTGTGGACTATACATTCTGTTCACATAATTCTCATTTGAACTACTCCTGAACAATGTGTTCTTGTTTCATGTTCTCTTCAAATTCCACAGGATCTTCTCTCTGATCAAGTGTTGGATTGTTTCCCTTTATTTTGCAGCATATATTTATAGTTACCTATTTCTCTCTGTTGTAACTGGTTGTTCTTGTGTTTATGTTCAAGGTCTTTGAGTTTTTTACATTCTGATATCTTTTATAATTTTAATATTTTTCCCTTGATTTTTCTCTATTTACTTTCTGACTCTCTCCTCTCAAAAAAGTGGTTTCCTTGGGAGCCAGATCTCAAAGCATTTCAGTCTCCTTCCACTCTGGGTAATTCGTGATTCACCAGCTCAGGTCTCTGCCACAGGTGACTTTTGGTCAGAATTAATCACCAGTCAGAATTAGAATATGCTGTGCTATTTCTTTCAGGCAGAATGGAATATTATATTACTACCTCCCACAGAGAGACATGGTGTCCTGCTTTGATGTCCTGTTTTCTTCCTTCTTTTCTTAAATCTCTGATCTTGTCCTGGGCAATGCAGAATTTTGCAGCATTGGTGCTATAGGGTTATGTGCCCCCCCCCATCAGAGACTTTTACTTCTGAAGATCTATAGTTATGCTGACTATTTTTAGAGGCTGGTGGATTTCCAAACCCTTGAGATGATGTGTCCATAGTACTGGAAAAGGGAAGGCAGAACCAAAGTGCAGAAGTGAGTTTTGTTGTGAACTTGTGTCATGTCCTTGGGTCTATGAATGCAGCCTCACTTCAGCATGGGAAGTAGAAGAAGAATGATGAGTGAACTCAAGGTCAATTAGCATCTGTTCCCAGTTTTTCTTTAGCTTCTTTTGGATTGTACACATCTCAGCCATGGAGATAGCTGAAGTTGCATTATTCTTGGCACATAATTTCTGTTCTGGAGAGGTATGAGAGACCATGGGAATCAGAGAAATTCTACTTTTTAGTCAAATTAGAATGCTAGCTATATAGCCATAACATAAATGTGCCATCATGCTCGCCTTTAAGAATTAACACACACGATCATCCATACTTGGTGTTTCTTCTTTTCTTCTTTTCCACTATTCTAATCATTATCTCCTCTCAAGCCCCAATCCAATGATACTTCTTATATGAGGCTTGCCCTAATTCTCTTAGTAGTCACTCCCATTTCTTCAAGTAACCTTTAATTTATTTCTCTACATAGTATTTTATCCCCATGAAGATCACCAATTAAATGATTAACAAATATTCATTAAGTTTTTACTATTTTATAAAACCATTATAAAACTTTCTCTCTGGCTCTGTCTGTGTCATCATCTCTGTCTCTCTGTTTCTCTTTATCTCTGTCTCTGTCTCCATATTTCCCTCTCTCCCTCTGTCTCTTTCCTTCTTTCCTCCTTTTTTCTCTCTCTCTCTGTCTCTCTCCTCCCTCTGCCTCTCTCTCTCTCTCTCACACACACACGTGTGTATATATACATATATATTTAACATGCCTGTATGTAACCTGTCCCCTCCCACCAAGTGACATATAGAAGAGTACTTGGGGTAGAGGAGAAGATAGGAAAAGATTTCATGCAGAAGAGGGCAATTTGTGTCTTCAAGGATCCCTAGCGTTTTAGAGAGAATAAGATGAGTTAATGATCATCAAGTTTTATTTTGCTTTTTTCAAAAAAAATCATACTTTTAAGTTTTATATTAAGACTCTTCTATTCTCAACCTGGAGTCTGGAATATTTTCCCTTGTCCATATAGCTTGTCAGTGTCAAAACCAGACTAATATTCTTACTATAAGGTCATTCTACCTGATAACTTCTTCAAGTACCTAGAAATTGACCCATCCTGCAGAAGAAAAAACATAAAAACCCTGCAATCAGTGAATGATTCTAGGTCCCCAGGGGTGCTTGGCATTGGGAACGTTGCCAAGAATTTCTTTTAGCACGGTATTCCCTTGGAGAAGCAGGTAAATATTGAGACAAGATGCTCATCAACTTTTTTTTGCAAACCATGACAATAATCAATCCCCAAGATGACAAAGACATTTGTTAACAGCTCTGAATCCTTCCTTTTTTCAAAGTCGAGTTCTCAATCTGGCAACATTACAAAGAAAGAGATGAGAAGTGTTGCTAGCAGACGCCAAACACTTGTCAGAGGAGGAATCTAAAGGCAAGATGCAATAGCAACGGCTTTTGCATCCCAACTAGCCTCGCATCCTCCCCTCCCTGCAGATTTCTGGGAGAAGGGGGGAGGGAAGCTAGAGAGTTGCCAGGTGGGGCAGGAACACATAGAGACGAGTCAGAAGGAGATACTGAAACACATCCAAGCTCGTTTGTAGGCTACCTGGTCAACAGGGGAGATTCCCCACAAAAGGCTCGGCTGACTCCACAGACATTGTGATAGTGTCTACAGAGTCATGAAATGGACATGATGAAACAACAATAAAGGGAGTTTAAAAAGCACATTAGAATATAAAATCATTGAGGGCAGGGTTTTTTTTTTTTTTTTTGCTTTATTTTTAAATTTCCAGAACAGTGCCTGGACACATAGTACGTCTTTAATAAATGTTTATTGACTTGACTTGAGGACCGAATCTAGTTTCAGGCATAGGTGATACAGCCTGTGAAAAGACCAGAAGTCAGGAAATAGAATCTTATTGTGAGGAGAAGCAATGATCCACTGTACTATGGTATAAGGGAAAGGATACTGAATTGGAGGCAGATCTCCTGAGCTTAAGTCTTGGTTTTGCCATTTCTGGTGTGTATGATTTTGGTCAAGTCACTTTTCTTTCCCCTGAGCCTTAGTTTCCTCATGTACTTAAAAACCTGCTCAGACCAATTATTTCATTAGAGTAGACAGCTCCTAATGAAGAAACTACTTCTATCAATAGAAATTAGGATCAACTGTGCAATCTGTAGTCTCAGAGAACAAGCAGGAACGTTGGAAGGTTAAGGATCTTGTCCATGGTCAGCCAATAAGTTTTAATTTAATTTAACAAGATATAGAAGTTCTCCCACTATCTCACCTGCTTTTCTACATTGGTTTCATACCATGTCTCTCTAAGGCCAATAAAGTGAGAGTTCCATTGTGTGTGTTACTGTGGTTGATGCCCCAGGGCCTCTTTAGCTTTTGGCCCTACCTATTTTCTCCATAAGAAATATTCCTATCATCCCTCTATTATTTTTTTATTGCTGTTATCACTGTGGTTTTTCTCCTAGTTTAGTTGAATGGACAATGCAAAAAGAAGATTTTGGAGTCAAAGGACCTGGATTTCAATCACACTTCTGATTCTATCTCTTTTACCCTCACTTTTCAGTTCCAAAATATTAATACTGTTGCTACTGCTGCTGCTGATATGACTACTGTGACTACTACTATTACTACTACTGCTGCTGCTGCTGCTGCTGCTGCTGCTGCTACTGCTGCGACTAACACTACAACCTTGCTGCTGCTATTGCTACTACTACTATTACTACTGCTGCTGCTGCTGCTGTTTTTGCTGCTGCTACTACTACTACTGTTACTACTTCTACTACTGCCACTGACATTACTGCTACTACTGCTACTACTACTAGTATTGCTACTACTTCTACTCCTACTGCTACTACACTTATCATCATCATCATATAATATGCAATTTAAATAAGTAAAATAATTACTATATTAAATACTATATAATGTTATTATGGTAATTTAATAAAAACAATAACAACATTTATATATTATTTTGTGCCAGGTACTCCTCGAAGCATTTTGCAATTATTTACTCATTTGATACTCACAACAATGAGTAGGCATATGCAGTTATTGTCTCTAATTTATAAATGAAGAAATTGAGGAAACAAATATTAAGTGATTTGCTCAGGGTCTTAATAAGTGCATGAAGTTAAAATTGAACTCAGGTCTTACTAATTCCAGGTCAAGTGCTCTATCCACTAAGGTACCACCTAACTGCTCCGATAATTGTTCTATAAGAACAACCCAATTCCCAGAATGGGGAAGACATTATTAAAGTCTGATTCAAAAATTCCAGACTCTGATCCAAGTAATGATACTCATTAGTTATGGCAACATATTTAATTTCTCTACATCTCACATTTCTGCAATATGGGCTGAGAACAAATAAAATTACTCAATTTAACAATCATCAATCAAACATATATTATTTGCCAGGCTCTGTGTGAGGTTCTAGGGATAGACAGGCAAAGGTTAATACGCCCTCTTGAAGCTTATATTCCAGCACGGTCAACATGATTGGCTTGTTGTTAATAATGTGAATATTGAAACATCATAGAGATGAGAGGTGATATCTCTTCCTCCTTAAATTTTCCTAGAGACCCTGTTCTGGTCCACTCCTCTCCCCTCCACCCTGTAGCATACTTACTTCATAAAAATAATTCTATTTAGTTATAATTGATGGAAATAACATCAATAAGTAATTAAGTGATATAGACTATCATCATTTATTTCTGTTAACATTCACGTTAGATTGAGCTCAGTGATCTTTTTTGGATCTCAGTTCTGTCATATCATTAGTTAGCTAATCTAGTCATCTTTATATCACCTGCAAAGGATGATAAACTATTTAGGATGTTAGTTATGTCTATTACATGAGTTATTGGTCAAAATGTTTCTGGCCCCGATTCTGGGAACACTCCACTGGAGACCAACCTCCTGCCACGTTGACATTGATCCCTTTATACCTACTCTTTGAATTTGATGATTCAACCAGTACCATTTCTAATTATACTGTTGCCTAGCTCACACCTCACCATCTTTTCCATAATAACAGTGTGATATAATTTATCAAAAGTTTTGTTAAAATTCTAATTAAATTACATTTCCAGTATCTCCCTAATTTACCAGTTTAATAAGAATGGGAGGGAAGAGGAAGAGAATACACATTTATTAAAGACCTGTTAAGTTTTAGTCACTATGCTAAACACAAAATAAATTTTTCTTGGTTGATCTTCCTAACAATCCTGTGAGATAGGTGTTGTTATCTCCATTTTAAAGTTGAAGAAACTGAGGCAAACTGACTTGCTTGGGGTCATACAATCATTACTTGTCTGAGACTTGCTTTGACTTCATGTCTTCCTGACCCCCAACTTGCACTATCTGCTATGTTACCCAGCTGCTTCACAATAGGGACCAGCCTTGTGATTTCATTCCTATGGTGAACTCACCAACTACTAAGAAAGCTCTTTCTACCAAAGCAGGTTGGTGGCAATCATGATTTTTTCTCAGACAATCTTTAGAATGCTGGGTGGTTCACAGAGTACTGGGAGGTTCGCAGGTACACATAGCCAGCATGCATCAAAAACAGAATTTGAATCTAGGTCTCGCTGCCTTCAAAGTTCACTGTATATACCATCCCCCTGCTTTTAGTTTAGTAATCCTATTATAAGGAAGTAAGTTGACTCTGGTAAGACCTGTTGTTGGCATGGACATGCTTGATCTTGGTAATGATTCCTTTCTTTGCTAGATGAAGATTGGTTATTTCTTTAATGATTCACTCCAATTTCTGCCCTTCCTCCCCCAGAATCAATATTAAACTTACTGGTCTATGGTTTGCAGAATTTATTCGCTCCTTGTTTTTTACCCTGGGCTGGCATTTATTTGCTCCTTTCCAATATTTTACTGACTCTTTTGTCCTCCATATTTCAAATATCACTGACTCAGGAATAATGCTCATACTCAAGACCAGAGTTCACCTGGACCAAGGGAATTGAAACGTTGGAGTTTTCTTGACCAAGAAACTGGAGTGATGCACTAGTTCCTTCTCTGCTTCATTTTACAGGTAAAGAAACTGAGGCAAACAAGGTAAGGGGACTTGATCAAGGCCAAACAGCTAGCAAGTATTGGAGATGGAATCTGAAAAGAAATCTTTCTGACTCTAGGCCCAGAACTCTACCCACTGAGTCACCTGACACTTGTACTTTATCCACTCCAAGAACATTCTCTATGTGAATAAAACAAAGTGAAATAAAGATTAGGTAGTTATCTGACTTCTTTCTTTTGACAGGCATCAGCACCCTGAGCATTATGAGTTCTGAATCTATTCCTTCTTCAGTAACTTCCTTTGGCCCAATATAGCTTGTAAAAAAGCAATAATTTTCTTAGATTCTTAGGTTCTCCTTAGATTTCTTCTCATTGTGAGATCTAACACTTCTGATTCTCTTCTTAAATTAGTATGTCACAGTTTTGCATTCATCTTTATTTTCTTCTAAACAATCTGAGTCAGTTCATGAGTTCTGTATTTGCTTTTCAGATAATTCCCTCCCTCCCAACTGAATATTTTCTTTTTGTGTCTTCAGAATTTCCTTCTTCACAATTCCCATCCCTCTTCATATGGCATTTCTTGTAGAATATGAATAAAAGGATCCTGCTGTTTTCCTCTGAACCTTTTCCAATCTGCTTTCCTAAAATCCAGGATGCATATCAGGCTATGGCTAATCTTTTTTAAAAAAATAAACTCTAGGGGAAAATAGGAACTCATTTTTCTCTTCTCAAGAAACCAATAAGTCATTATTTGTTAAGAATTAGGTCCAAAATGGAATAGCAAGGTATTTTTGTGATGACCGTGCTAGCACCCAGGATACCTCAGAAATCAGCCAGAGTCAGGATAAGCAAAAGTCCTTAGTCTTTATTCTTGGTCTTTAGGGGTAGAAGTGAAGGGGATAGAAGTAGAATCTCCACGACTGACTTCCTCCTCATCCACCCCAAAAAGTGCTCTGGCTAGTCTTATTCCATCCCTAGGCCCTCCTACAATCCTCTGTATATACCAATCATCAAGCCAGCACAGGATAGTGGGAAAGGCCATTTTCCAAGCATATGCCCATAGAGTATTGTCCAATTGGTAATTAGCCCTAAGTGCTTGAACCGACCTCGGTGCAAGACTCAAGAGTTTCAGCTCTCTACAACTTTTCCTTAAACATTATTGAACAATTATCCCCAAGTTAGATTACTCCCAAATATTTCTTCCATATCAGGTCTCTGTGAAGCCAAATGAATAAAGCACTGGATTTGAATTCAGGAAGACCTAGTTTTAAAACCTGCATCTAATATTTAATGACTATATGACTCGGGAGAAATGATTTACCCTTTTTTACTTGTTTTTTTTTCTCATTTGTAAAATGAGGAGTTGAACTAGAAAGCTTCTAAGGTCTCTTTAAGGTCTAAATATATGACCTTCCTGTGAATGTTCTTCAAGGAGAGAGAGAGAGAGAAAGAGAGAGAGAGAGAGAGAGAGAGAGAGAGAGAGAGAGAGAGAGAGAGAACACATGAACACACATGGTAGAGAAGTGAAAAGAGAGATAGAGATGACATGTCAGAATACTTTTTGCCAGGGGTGGTTCCTTTCTGAATGCTTAGATAGTGTGCACATGGATGATCTTTCTTGGATTATTCTTAGATGTGTCTTCAACAAGCTCAAGTATATTTTGTCTACACAAGACCACAGATATTTGGAATCATCCAGGTTTTGGCTTATTAAAGCTTGAACATTCAGATGATTGACTGAATTTTCCACGTCTCATCCCAACATCCTGGCGCCAGGTAGACCCAGCCTCAATGTACTTTTCCGACACAGCCTTGTTTTTTACACACATCCAAGTTGAATTCCAACTTGCACCCAGGGATTCACAGGATAAATCTTGGCAGTTTGGATTGAAGAATCTCAGGAATGGCTTGTTTTCTGTCTTTTACAGCTACAGTTTTTCACCCACAGAATTTCACATCTTCACAGTTTTCGTTTCAGTCAAGATTTCTGTTTCAAAACCCTGGGTGTTGAACTTCGTGGAAATGTGAGCAAGGCATGTTTCCCCTCAGCTGGTCTTCTGCTTTGGAAAGTGGAATCATTTCCCCAACAACTGATCTGGACAGGGACAAGGGGCTGGTATGACACTGAGAATCTCTAGGCCTGAAAGAGATGATATACAAATACAACTTTGGGAGGTACGCAGAGAGTGCCTTGTGAGCAGGGGGAAATGGAGAAGGAACATTCGATTAAGCTTCACAGGATCTACACCCAGCTCTCCTAGTTATTAAATATAATAGATATTTAAATAAAATAAATAAATTTAATATATTGAGAAAGTCACCTGCTAATAAATAGCAGTTCTTGCACACAATGCTTTAAACTTTACAAAATGTTTTTCCTCCTTAATTCAAGTTTTTAAAGTATTTATTAATTTCCTACTATGTGCCAGGAGCTATGTTACATGTTGGGATACAATTTTGAATTATAAGATTAATCTGTGCCTTCAAGTGATTTACAATCTGGGTGGGAGGAGAGATAGAAAAGTAAACACAGTAATTTCAAGGAGAAGGTCATTAGGACTAGGAGGATCAGGGCTTCTCCTGTAGGAAGTGATTCAAACATATGAGTGTCCAAGAGCAGAGCACTGAAAAATCCTTCTGGCCATAAAATTGTACATTCTCTGGACCTGTCCATTACTAATAATCTTCATTATACAAAATCCCTCCCATCCCTCCTAACTCTAACATTCTGTAAAGTCCCTCTAAGCAATAATATTCTTAATTCAGAACTCCAAACTCCAAATATTCTGTTTCCTAATAGTTAAAGAGGGCAGTGACTAAGAGAACTAGATTTAGGAAGACTTGAATTCATATCTGATATCAGATATTTGGTAAGTGTGTAATGCTGGGAAAGTCACTTAAGCTTTGTTTGCCTCAGTTACCTCATCTGTAAATTGGGAATAATTATTAGTATTTATTTCACAAGGTTGTTGAGAGGATAAAATGGGATAAATATATTAAATACTTTACATATGTAAAGCAATACAAAATACTAGTTATTATTAATATGAATATTAGGACTATAATATTATTGTTATGATAATAAATATTATTAGCATATTCTGTCCTGGAGCTTATGATCTATACAAAAGAACCCGCTATGTCTCAAAGAAGGCTATTCTCATTCGGCAGTAACATTCTACATTCTTAAGTCCCTACTGGTTCTGACATCCTATTTTCTCATCTTTTTTCTAAAATACTTTCCAGCATTCACATTCAACGTTCTAAAATTCGATTAAATTGTACAATTTAACTATTCTGGTCTGATACTATTACATGGACAAAGTATGAAAAGAAATTTCTCAGAACAGGTCAAATTGCAGCTTATAGGAAATGTAATTGAATACTTGGCTTCCCAGCATTTCACTTCATATAAATGAAAATCAAGATAGTAATTAAACAAGCCTAGCCCTGGAATGCTTCTGCCTTGTTGAAGCTCACCAGCACAATGCCAGGGATCGTATGAAAGCTTTGTTTTAGAAATAACTTGTGAAACAAGGTGAATAGTCTTACAGAATATAATCCTACAACTATGTCTAAAGGGCTACTGTCCATACCCTTTGATCCAGCAATGTCTCTACTGGGCCTGAAAGAGATGATAAAAAAGGGAAAAAGGACCCACATGTGCAAACATGTTTGTGGCAGCCCTTTCTGTAGTGGCAAGGAATTAGAAATTGAATGGATGCCCATGAACTGGAGAATGGTTGAATTAGTGAAAATATATTAATATAATGGGATATTATTGTCCAATAAGAAATGATGAGCAAGATGATTTCAGAAAAGCCTGGAAAGGCTTAAATGAACTGATGGTGAGTGAAGTGAGGAAATGCAGGAGATCATTGTACATGGCAAGAGCAAGATTATGTGATCATCAATTCTGATGGACGTGGCTCTTTTCAACAATGAGATGATTCAGTCCAGTGTCAATGATCTTGTGATGGAGAGAGCCAGAGAGAGGACTGTGGGAACTGAGTGTAGATCACAACATAACATTTTAACTTTGTTTTTGTTTTTGTTGTTGGTTTTTTTTTTGTTTGTTTTTGCCCTTTTGATCTAATTTTTCATCATAAATGTGGAAATATATTTAGAAAAAAATAAAGAATATAATCTTGACCACAGAGACTTTGCTTTATATGCCATAGAATCATGGATTCAGGGGGAAGTAACTTGGGGGCCATTGCGTCTGATCCATACTAGGAAAATAATGCTCTCTATAGATTTTGATAGACTCTCCCAGAATCTGCTTAAAAGTCTTTTAGTGAGGTGGGGAAACCCAGCAGATCCTGAGCCAGTACAATCTACTTTAGAATACTTCTTATTGTTATGAAGGTGTTTTGTTTGGCAGTTTTTACCCACTGTTTTAGTTCTTCCCACTGGTGCCAAAGAAAACACTTTTCCCCCTTCAATGCATCAGTCCTTCAAATCCTTGAAGGTAATTGTTACCAACTATCTATGCCTCCCTTCCCAATCTCTTCAGTTTTCCAGGCTAGCTTAGTTCAGTTTCTTTAATTAATACTCCTATGGTCTGGGGCATAGGGTCAGCAAGCTAGAGCTTAGAAATTTGAAAAAGATGTCTTAGTGCCTCCCTTTCCTTTTGTTGTTGTCCAATTATTCAGTCACATCCAACTTTTTGTGATCATATAGACCATCAATACACCACATACCACATCCTTCTATCTTCCACTATCTTTCAATATATGACCAAGTTCCTGCTCATTGTTTCCATGACACTCTCTAGCCATCTTGGGTTCCGCCAACCCCTTTTCCTTTTGCCTTCAATCTTTCCCGACTTTAGGGTCTTTCCAAGGACCCATGTCTTTTTATGTGGCTAAAAAAATTAAGCTTCAGCTTCAGTCTTTGTCCTTATAGATGAGAAAACAAAACTCAGGGAGCATGTGACATTACCAAAACATCACCAAGATTGTGAAAGTAAAAAGAGGAAGTGGAATGATTTGAACCCATAATCCATGACTACCAATCTAATGTTCTTTTCGTTATAATTTTACTGACTCTAAGACCCTCTGTGAACTTGGCTGACCTCCTGTTGCCAATCTTTCCAAAATATGATCCCCGGTGCCCTCAGTGCTTAACATAGGAACTGCCATATATTAGGGCTTTAAAAAATATTTGTTGATTTTCAATGAATTACCAATTTCTATATGAAAGAGGCAGAGGAAGAAGAACTGTGGTTTGAGTATTAACAAGTGGGATGAGTTTCTTTACCAGTTCTTTTACACATTTATCAGACACCACATTCAAAGAACCATGTTAGCACCTGGGAGAGATACAAAGAGAAGCCAGACAGAGTTTTGGTTTTCATGAAGCCTATAACCTATGAGACAGAAGGCATTGACAGATAAGGCTTCTGGGATTCAATGCAGAAGCCTTAGGCCTTGGAATTGGAGCTTCAAAACTTTTTAGCTTGGGGGAACCTCTGTAGGTCATTCCCTGTGTAGGTCGTTTTCCTATACATCGAGAACAAGAATACTTAACACAGTTTACCTTCTGAGATTGGTATAAGAAAAAAACTGTAAACCTTAAACTGTGATTGTATTAGTATCATCATTATTGGGATTATTGGCAAGGGGTAAATGTCAAGCCAACTAAGCGGGTTGACCAGCACTTTTTAAATATCTATGGAGTACCAGGTGATATAGCACTGTGCTAAGCACTGAAAATGCAAGGAAAAGACAGCAGTAATACGAACTGATTTATTCTGACAGATCTTAGAGGATGGTTTCTTTTTTATTGTTTATCCAATAAATGCTTGTTGACTGGATTTTTTAACTTGAGGTTTTAATAACATTATCTATGACAACTATATAATAACATTTTGCTTCAAAAATTAACTTTGCAAATTCAAGATGGGAAAGGCAACAAATTACCTGAAAAAGATCTGGGATTTCAACTAGCCTATAAACTCAATCAAGTTGAAAGTGTAATATGACAGTTTAGAAAATTATTGGTCCCATAGACTAGAGGTATAGCATTGAAGGAAAAGGAGGTGATAGTCCCCCTAAAGGCAGTGAGTAGAATGTCAAGTCTGACCTTAGACACTGGCTATGTAAACATGGGCAAGTCATTTAATCATGCTTGCCTCAGTTTCTTCATCTGTAAAATGAACTAGAGAAATAAATAGCAAATGATTCCAGTATCTCTGCAAAGAGAACCCCAAATAGGGTCATGAAGAGTTAGAAATGTCTGAAAATGATTAAATAAAGTACTCTCATGTTCTGCTCTTATCAAAGTACATCTGAATCACTGTCTTCAGTTTTTGAAGTCTCATTTTAGAAAATAGATTGATAATCTAAATGACCAGCACAGCAGATAGCCTAAAGATCATGCTATGTTATGTGAAGATGTATTGATGAAACTGGAGCTATTTAGCCTAAAGAAGAGAAGGAACATGTTGGATATACTCAAGTATTTGAAAGATTGGCACACAGGATAGAGTAAACTTGTTTTTTTTCTCTTGATTCTTAAGGGCAGGAGGCAACATTAGGCTTAATGTCAGAAAAATTTATACCTATGCATGATAGGAAAGGAAAATGGGCTGATCATGGTGGGAAAAAATCAGATAATAAGTAGATGCTCAAAAAACATCCCCATGATGCTGGGAAATGGAGAAGAGCTCTAGCTCATAGGGTAAATCTCCTGGGGCAAATTTTTAGGACAATGTAGGCAATAATCACAGAAGTGGTATAGACCTTAGTGTCTAGGGGTCCACTATTGAAAATAACTCCTGAATCAATGATGGTAAAGATCTGTTTGGCTATTTAAGAATCAATGGGGGAAATGGCAAACAGTAAAAATTACCCAAGGTATAAAGAACTGCTTCTGGAAGAGGGAGGTGCCCCCTCATTGCAGGTCAATGTGCAGAGATAAAATAACTATTCTGTCAGATGAGTTCTACAAAGTATGCTTGTTCTGTTATGGCTCGACTGGATGCCACCTGAAGTCCCTTCCAAGTGGGCGAGTCTATGATTATGTGATATGATAATTTTACTATAGCTACAATATAGAACATAACAGAGTATAAGAGCAGAAAAGTGGTATAATTTAGCAAATGAAGAACAAGGAAAGAAAAAAATCATTTCTGATCTATTATGAAAAAAAAGCATCCTGGTACAGAGAGAAAGGTATTAGATATGGAGTTAGTTTAGGGTTCAAATATTTACAAATGCTGTGACTTAAGGAAAATTATATAAGTTCTCTGGGTCTGAGCTTCTTTTCCCCAGATAACCACAAACTGAGGAATCTGGATTGAAAAATCTCATATACCTTTTCCTTTACTAAGTCAAGAATCTAAAGAGCTTTTGAGTGATCCTCAATGTCAATTTGTTCACTTCTCAAACTCTGCATCCAAACACTAGTATCTACTCTAGATACTAATTCAGGTACTAACTCACCTTCTCTCACCCTTTGTAGTTAACATCTAATGACTTTGGTCACTAAGACCTGGCTCTTTCCTACCAACCCAGTGCTTTTTATCCTTCTGTCAGGAGGACACATTGAGGTATTATTTTAATTTTTTGTCAAGCTTGAAAAATCTAAGTCCATTCCATAGAAGACCACCACCACTTCTATCTGCCCCAGCTCTGGGCCCAGCCCAGACGTTCTGTTTATTTCTTCACAGGGCTAGAAACAACTGTGTGAAGAAAATAAACAGATATGAGAATGCCTAATAATTTTGTGGTGTCATTTAACTCTCTGACTGCACAATATGATAGAATTAGAATCTAAAAGCAAAAATGATTTAAAAACTCAGAATCTTAAAATATAGCTTATAGAGAAAGATAGGAGGCTTAGTGCAGAGAACATTACAATACAGAACATAAAAATGTCAGAGCAGAGAACACCAACTAGTAGAGTTCAAAGGGACTTTAGAATATCAAATATTAGGACCTCAGAGAGCTTTGATTCCAAGATCATGGACATTAATAAAGAAACTAGGGATGTCTTTCCTAGAGAAAAGAAAATCCAAAGCCATGATATCTGTCTTTACACATTGAATAGTGTTGAATGGATGAGGGATCCGGCTTGCTCTGTTTGACTCCAGAGAGCAGAATTGAAGGCAGTGGGAGGAAGTTGCAAAAAGGCCAATTGGGATATGATATCAGTACAATTCAATCTCAGATATTGAAAGCTCTCCAAAAGGGAGTTGGTTTTCCCTGGGAACTACTGTATTTTCCTCATTGGAAGACATTTAGCCAAGCTGGATGACTACTCATAAGAAATGATATAGTCAGGGTTCCTTTTGGGTATGGCCCACACTAGTTTGCCACTGAGGTCATTTAAAACTCTTGATTTCAATGAATATTAGCGCTGGAAAGAACCTTTGAGCAGAACATATTAGGACATAAAATGTTAGCACTGGAAGGGTTCTAAGGGCACGGGATGTTAGAATTTGGAGAGACCTCAGATATAGAATGTCAGCATTACAAATTAACGTCACAACATAAAAAAAGCAGAATGGATATTAGGATGAGGAAGTCCTTTAAAACACAGAATTTCAGAGCATAAAAAAGTGACATTTCACTGAACGTTAAAAAAAATGAATGTTACAGCCTGAAACTCAGGGCATTGAATGTCAGGGCTGGGAGAGACCTTAGAACGTAGAATATTTGTGCTGTAATCACCTATTCCAAATCCTTATTTTATGGAGAAGCAAAGAGAGTTCCAAAGATTTTAATGAGGAAAGGTCCTAGAGAGCTTCTTAACTTGTCGATAAGTTAGTGGCTGAATTGGGACCGAAGCTTATCTTTTGACTTCTTGCCTAATACATACTGTCTGTGCTATAATATATGTATTTGTCCTATGCAATTTAAATCTGAGAGGAAAAAAAAATTCCATATCATTATCATTCATCAAATCACCGTTCCCAAATAACACTTGCTGAACACCCACAGTTAGGAGGCTCTATAGAGTGCACTTTACTGGGGAGAGAGAAAATGTAGTTTCCACTCTACAGAAATTTAAATTGGCTTCTCTGAATTATGATCAACATAAGGAAACAATGCATATCATTAGAGTTGCAGAAATATTTTAAGGGGAATCTATTAAGCTATTTATAGGTCATTATTTATAAGGAAGGCGATTCATGTGATATTGGTATATTTCAAATCATATCTTTTCTCCCTCTTTACACTGTTGTAGTAACGTGAATATGGAGCCTGCAATCAGAGGAATCTAGGGACCTGAAAAGCACATAATTTTCCCATTTCTATTCTCCCCATGAGGAAAGCAGTAAGTATGTTGCCCAAGCATGCTGGAATAGTTATACAAGGCCACAAAATTTTATAATTTTATTTTCAGTGTTATAACCCTAACCTAACCTTTGTAGCTTCAGAAAATGTTAGAGCTGGAAGGGACATTATAGGAGAGTTAGTACCACCTTCCTTATTTTATAGAGGATAAAATCGAGTCCCCAAAAGACTAAAATAAAGTCTTCAAGATCACACAGTATATTTGTAGAAAAGCTATTAGTAGACACTCCATCTCTCAACACTTGGTCTAATGCTCTTTTCACTCTACAGGATCCTGTCCTTAAGATGATTGACATGTTTGGATTTTACTATAGTCAAGGTCATGGAAATATGCTTCAACTAAGTAATCTTAATTACAAAGTCTCCTTCTCCAAACCTGTCTGTGGAACAAATAGGTCTGATCACTGTAGAAAGCTGAAACTCTGAGTTGATGCACTGAGGTTGGACAACCCAGCACTTAAGGCTAATTACCCAGTGGACAATACTATATTAGCATATGCTTGGAAAATGGCTCTTCCCACTTTTCTGTGCTAGTTTCATCTTTTGGTGTATACAGAGAATTGTGGGAAGAATGAGGGATGGAATAAGACAAGCCAGAGTCACTTTGACAGTAGACAAAGAGATCCCACGTCCATCCTGTTTACTTCTACCCTTAAAGATCAAGAATAAAGACCAAGGACTTTTGCTTATCCTGATTCCGGTTGATTCCAAGGTATCCAGGATGCTAAGTCAGATTTCACAGACTACAATAGGGAAAATAGCCAGTTAGCACCTGAATTATTTCCCTTATGAAGAATGGTCATGGAAAAAGGCTAAGTAAAACATTTTTCCTTAAATATAAATATCATTTTAAAAAAGGATTGTCTAAATCTGAGAACCTATGGTGGAATATAACATATGTGGAATCCAAAACCATGAAATTTAAAAGCAGATCTTTTTTTTTCTTTTGTGATGGCTATTGTCATCACTTAATTGGGACAGACAAACCCATGACCACAATTGGAATATAAAACAATTATCTTGTAGAAAGGATTTGCAAATTGTTCTCTCTCTGGTAAGATCACAGAGCAGGATATGGCCCCTGATCATGACAAATTTCTGCAGCTGAAGATTTATGGTGGCCAAAAAAAAATGGATGCTTTATTTGACTATGACTTTTTATTACTTCAAGATATTCACTTGAACTTCCAGACCTTAAAATATTTACTCTGTAACTAATTTACTTTTTAATGAAGGATTGCAGTTGCAGAAGGTTATGCTCACAAGAAGACTCAAACGTACCTCTATTAGTCAAGAGACTGCAGTCTACTAATGCAATTCTTTGTTGCAAAATTCAAGACAAGATATAGAAGTAAGATGGGTTCTAGAACACGAATAGCAACTGACATTTAAATAGCACTTTTAGATTTGCAAAATACTTGACATCTACAAAGTGTCCCAAAAGTTTTCGTGAGGCTTTAATAACTCAAAGAGCTCTAAAACCTTTGGAAAACTTCATCCTGCCATTTGATCCTCACAATAACCCTGGAAGGTAGCTATTATTGCCGTTCTTGTCTCCATGTGACCTATTAGGAAATGAAAGCTGAGGATTTCATATTTTTTTTTTCTTGATTTGTTGTTGTCCAGGATTTTGATTTTATTGTAGTTGAAGACTCTTGTGGAACTTTTAATGAAAAATTCATCTTATATAATTGTATAAATACATATGCATACATGGTATTTTTACCATGTTTAACATATATTAGATTAGTTGCCATCTAGGAGAAGGGTGGGAGGAGGAGAGGGAAAATTGGAAGCCAAGGTTTTGCAAAGATTAATGTTGAAAAATTATACATGCATATGTTTTGAAAATAAAATGCTAAAAAAGATTCTTTATTATAATGTGGAGATATGTTTAGAAGAATTGCACATATTTAAGCTATATTGGATTACTTGTTGTCTAGGGAAAAGGAGAGGTGGGGAGGGAGTGAGAAAAATATGGAATACAAGGTTTTGCGAGGCTGAATGTCGAAAATTATCTTTGCATGTATTTTGAAAAATACAGTTATTATAAAAATAGTCTTTATTATTAAAATACAAAAATAAAAATATAAAAATTCATCATAAATTTAGGGTTACCTTTCTGACACTGATCCCATTAAATGATCCTCTGGCCTCCAGCAGAAAACCTTTAATAATGAAAATATAACATGCCTTCAAAATTCCCATTCTATGCTCTCATTGTACAGAACTTTTTTATACTTAATAATATTTTACTTTTTACCAATTACATATCAAGATAGTTTTCAGCATTCATTGTTGTAGATTTTGAGCTCTGCATTTTTTCCTCCTTCTCTTTCTTCCCCTCTCCCTAAGATAGCAAATAAACTGGTACAGGTTGTACATGTAGAATCATGTTAAACATATTGGACAGAATTAATTTGATCAACTGACGCCTTGTCCAAGTAAAGAGTACTCTGGACTTTCAATCAGGAGATTTCGGTTTGATTTTCATTTTGGATGTTTATGAGTTTTGTGAAAAGGAACTTTTTACACAGAATCTCAGGTTCCTCAGTTTTGAAATAGGAATGCTAATGATTTCACCATCTACCTTAGGGGATAGTTGTGATGAAGTCCTTAATGCACTCTGAAGGTCTTCTCCTCCCAGATCCATTCTTTGGGAAGGCAAACTAGGCCATTTTTTGCCTTAATTCTTACCTAGCTTTTAATTATTGAGTGGATGTTACCTCAGACAAGCTCAGATCTGGGAAAGAGGCTGGCTTAAAAAGACTAAGTTTCCCATCGCACCTGGGATTATCACCAAATCCTGACCCATGTCTTATTACTGGACCTAGAAGACTCTGAAGGAGGAAGAGAGACTTTGCACAGCTTTGCCGCACATAAATCCAACTCACTAGCAAATTGCCCTTCTGATGTCATTGGTCCTCTTTGAGAACAAAGGACTAACAATAGTAGTTTTGGGTACCTACTTATAATTCTATAACTTTCCTTCAAATCTGGCTTATATTATTATCTTAAGTTATCTTAAGATACAAATTATTATCTTATATATTATATGATTATATGCTATATTATGTTATTTTATTACATTATGTATTATATATATGCACATATATCTTAGGGCAAGTAACAATTATTATGGGCTTCACTTTTCTTGTCTGTAATTTTTTGAGGCAGATGGTTTTTGTCATCTAGCTCTAGGTTCTATGATCTGGGTTCAAATGCTACCTCAATCACTCCCTGTGTATCCTTAGGTAAACCACTTTAACTCTTTAGATCTCAGTTTCAAATTCTGGAAAATGAGGAAGCTGGTCTGAAATCCCTTCTAGGACTAAATCTTAATCTTCTGAGCCAGTAAGTCTATGACCTTGAAAGTCTCTTCCAGCTCTAGCTCGATGATCATATAATATGACCCAATGAAAAACCCAACAAGAGGATGCTGAAACAGGGAAAGGCCCCATGCATCGTTAGTTTCTTTTAGTCGGATGCCTGATCTTCATTAAATGCTCTGGCCTGATTTCCTTAGGCGCCGGAGCTAGTTCTCAGGGTGCCACAGATAAAAAGCTTAGATAAAAGCTCTCTGTATCTGCTAAGCAGTATTATGATAAACTTTATATTAAATAATACACATCATCTGAAGATCCCCTGGCCTCTCCTGGGCTCAGAACACTGCATCTCATTTACTGCTGCCCAAAGATTTGGCCTGTGGGGATAAGAAGCTCAAGGTCTCAGGATTACATTAGCAGGCTTGCCTTTTAACTGTAAATGCATTTAACAGCTACTGAAGCCCATGGTCTTGCCCTAATGCATTTTATTTTGAAAAAAATGATTTGGGAGGTATTATGCACCTGGGCTGAATTCTCCCCTGTGGGGAATGATGTTTTTTATAACATACGTGGAGCAATGTAGGGAATTTTTCTTTGACGGTATGATATATAGACAGCAATCACAGCCTACCAGAGCATATGATCCTTCCCTTGGTACTTGGTAATCAATAGCCTTGGTGGAGGAGAAAGAGCCTGGCATAGGGAGCTAGGATACCTGGGTTCTAGCCCTCAGTCTGATATTAATAACAATACTGGTGTTACTAGTTAGTAGTTAACCACCAATGTAGCCCTTTAAGGTTGGCAAAACATTTTATAAATAATTCTCAAAACAACCCCAGAAAGTAGAGTCTATATTATCCCCATTTCAGAGATGAGAAAGCCGAGGCAGATGGAGGTTAAGTGACTGGTGCAGGGTTGCATGGTAAGTATTTCAGGTCCAATCTGAAGACAGTTTGTTTTTATTTATGGTCCAGCACTTCATCCACTGAGCCATCTAGCTGTCTAAGCTGTATCAGAAATAATAGGGCTTCTTACCCTTTTTTGTGTTCTGTTCATCCTTTCTTCACCTACTCTTTCTCTTTGTGTCAATTTCAGAATATTTTTAAATGCAAAAAATAAAAAAATACATAGTATTACAAAGGAAACCAAATATCAAAATATCTATGTTACATCTATCTATGTACTATTTACATTCACTTTGAGTCAATCAGGACCCAAACAATGACTAAAAGGGCCTTGACCTGGGAGTATTGGTGGCCAAATACCGAGAATCAGATTGGTTTGGGTTTAAGGCATGGTCCTTCAGAGAGAAATCTAGCCAGTAAACCACAAGATTTCTTGGGACAGTTCAGAGATGCAAAAGAAAAGAAAAAAAATGCTTTTAAGAGCATCTATAGGTAAGAGTATGGTATACTATGTGAAGGAAAGGGAAGGAAGGGAAGAAGGAAGGAAGGAAGGAAGGAAGGAAGGAAGGAAGGAAGGAAGGAAGGAAGGAAGGAAGGAAGGAAGGAAGGAAGGAAGGAAGGAAGGAAGGAAGGAAAGCAGGAAAGAAGGCAGGAAGGCAGGAAGGAAAAAAGCAAGGAAGGAGGAAGAGAGGGAGAGAGGGAGGGAGGCTTCCCATTTCATCTGGAGCCATCTTCAATCTATATCTGGCTACTGGACTCAAATAGATCTGGAGGAGAAAATGAGGCAGATGACTTTGCCCAGCTCTCCCTCCCTTAAATCCAATTCACTTCTATGTCATGGCATCATGTCCCTGATATCATGGATCCTCATGAAGAACAAGACAAACAACAGTGGAACTGTCCTGTTATTGTTGTTTATCCTTCATGCTTGAAGAGGACCAAAATAACATCATGATATCATGATCAATATATTGTGTTTCTGTGAGTGATCCTCCAACACAAGCTCAGAAGGTTCCACCATAGCTAACTGTGAATCTTACAGCAAAAACTGGAGAGCACTTCTTGGTTATATTGCAGAGGAGATTTGGATTCTAATGTGGAATGAATTGAATCCTCTATGTGGCACAGGGGGTGGATGATTAGATTTGGAATCAGAACCTGAGTTTAAATTCTGCTTTTATTTGAACTCTTACATTTAATAGTGGTATGTCCCTTAACCTCTGTCTGCTTCTGTTTCCTCAATTGTAAAATAGGCATAATAATAACAGAACCTAACTTTGTAGCGTTGTTGTGAGAATTAAATGAGATGATCTTTGTAGAACACTTGGCAAACCTTAAAGGAGCACATAAATGACAGCAATGAATATGACCTCTGAGGTTTCTGCTAGCTCTGAGCATCTCTGACTGATGGATGATCTCTCAAGATTCTTTATTGCCATGAGAAAATGAACTTCTAGAATTGCCCAGAAGCTACCTTCAGGAATTCAACAAACATTTATTAGGTACCAACTATTTACAGGGGGAAGCTTGATATGGTGGAATTAGCTCAAGATTTGTAGTTAGAAAAAATGAGTTCAGGGTATTTACTAGTTGTATTGGGTAATACACTGAATATCTGTGAGCTTCAGTTTCCTCCTTTACACAATGGATGAAATAATCCCTGAAGGATCTCCCCTCATCATATCTGCCAGGTCACTAAGTCACTAAATTTTGCTCTGGCCACCTTGTGAAATGCTGCCTCTCCATCCTCCTCCCTCAAAGGGCATTTCAGTTCATCCCCTGTAGCCTTTCCCTTAGGATGAGTTGAGAGCTCGTCATTTTTATTTTATTCCCCTGGAAGAGTGAATCACATTGACAACACCATTCCTGGAAAGGATGCATCAAACAATTGACCTTTGTCTCTCCTCTCCACCGTACTGACTCCTCAGCCCTTTATTGGCCACCACTCCCCTACATAAGTACCCTGAAAAGTCAGCTTAACTCAGCTCGTCAGCCACAATTGTAAAATTTTCAGTGGGAGCATTTACACATGCTACAAATCAGAATTTTGATTGATTATTTTGTTGACTTATAGACTTAAGAAAATGATGGAGGAAAATCTTGATATTGTAGATTAAATTTAAAACTATATCATGTTCTCATTTGGGAGGGATCAGTTAAATATGTATTGGCATCCCCATGCACATATTTGTTGTCTCTGCCTACTAGAATGTAAGTTCTTTAAGATCAGGAACTATCTTCGATTTTTGTATTTGTGTCTCCATTTCCTACCATAGTAATTGACATATAGTACATACTTTATGCTTATTTGTTTTTTCTTTCTTTCTGAGATTTGTAAGGATTAAGTGAGATAATGGAGATAAGATGTTCTGCAAACCTCAACACACTCTTCAAATGTTCATGATTCCCCTCAGCTGCTAGTACGCTCCCCAATTCTGTTGTAATTCTTTTTGATTTACTTCCAATATGCTGCTTACGTATTTTATATCCATATCTATCTCATTGATTATTTGTATATCCTCAATAAATTGTAAGATTCTTGAGCACATGAATTGATTTTTTAATCTCCAGCACCTAGCTCGGTAGCACATAGCACATAGAAGGGTCTTAAAAAAAGTGTTGATTGGTTGATACGAGCAAGGTATATTTAAATATTGTGTCTGTGATCTCATGGATGTGGACCTTCCTTCCAACAATGCAGAACGCAATCCATCCAAGCCTTTCCAAACCCTGTACAATTCCTCTCTATGTTCTACTATATATTTCCCAGACTTGGAATCACCCAATGCTGGACACTTCCCTTTCTTTCTCTTGATAGCAAGAAGATATCAGTAAATCATGAGGGCTGTTTGTCAAATTCCCTTCAGGGTTGCCCCATGACCAGTCCATCCACCTTTTATTCACACACTCATAAAATCACATGGTCATTGAACTAGAGCTTGGAGGGACCTCGGAGCTCATGGAGTTGAGTCCCTTTGTTTTATAGAAAAATGTAAGAAGTGTAAGGAGATTATATGAATTGCCCAGGTCACACATCTAGTAAATATCAGAGGCCGGATTGGAACACAGCTCTTCCTGACTCCAAATCCAATGCTTCTCTGCTGCTCCATGTTTTTAATGAGATCCTTTGCAGTAGTTCCCCTTTGATCACCAGGGCCACTGCAAGCACAAAGAGAAGCTAGAATTCTAGCCCACTTTGAGCTGAAATCTTATTTTGATGGGAATTTCATGAAATTCTTCCTCCTATTAAGGAAGTAAAGCCAAATTTTTCAGTCTCTTAAAGTAAACACAGCTGCTACAGGGGGCACACATTTTTGTTTTAATACATCGGTAACAGGATAAAGAAATATTTGTTCAAACATTAATGTAAATATCTGTGGTCAAGGTGAGGATAATTGTTATTTTAGTTTCTTTGCCAAAGAATAAAATGGCCATGAAAAAAAAATATATATATAACTTTCTCCCCTTCAGACCGACATTGTAGGTAAGCCATTGGAAAGTCAAGTTCATAGGAAGATGCACTGATAAAAAATGCAGGGGCTATGAAACATTTATAAGGGGAAAGTACAGGGTGGTGTGTAGCTAAGAATCTGAAATGACATTTTGGTGCAAAGCAGAGCTCCCACAGGCGTCACTGAATGTTCACCCAAATTCTCAAGATGACAAGTTTTAAGATGAACCATCAAAAATGATTAATTTGTTACCTCAGAGCCCTGAGTTAATGAGACAGGCCAAAGAAGGGTTTAAAATTAATTGACCACAATTTTAGCTGGAGCTATGGGGGACAACACCCCTCATCCTAAAAAAAAAAAAACAAAACAAAGGTGGGCATGGAAATAATATGGACCAACTCTTGGTCAATAGAGGGTTAGGAATCAACATGAAAGTGCACTGAATTTGAGGTCGATTCACCTGGGTTTCAATGCCCAGCTCTACCCCTTTCTACCTGTGTGATCTTGGGCAAATCCCTATAGCTCTCTGGCCATCCCTGAGACTAAGCTCTAAATCCGCAGCCACATTTCAGATGATGAAGCCAAGGAAGCTACTTTCTTCTGCTGTGCCTATTTTTTGTAAGTGTTTTAAACAGCTTTACAAATATGATTTAACTTCCCAATCACACATGGGGATTAAACACTTCACTTACAAATTGAGATGCAGAGAGGTTAAATGCATTTGCAAAAACTGTTATCAGAAGCCTTTTCTATGCAATAATATTCCCTGTGAAGAAATGCAAGCTAAATCTCAGACTTTGGAATTTGTGAGATCGCAGTCCCGGAACTGAATAGTTAGGTTGCTGTGGGTAGGTCGAACCCTCTCTGGGGAACGTGCTTTTCTTCCTCTGTAAGAAGGAGGGAGTTCTCTTCTAGCTTGGATATTCTATTATTCTGGAAGACCCCATAAAAAGGGAAGAGAGCAAGGGTTTACTGAACACCTACTATGTGCCAAACACTGTCCTGTACCCCACTATCATTCAGCATCATCGTTTCCCCAGAAGATACAACAGATGGTGAAATGATTGAATCTTGTTAGAAAGACATAGCTAACACACATGAAACTGTTAGAAAACACACGCGAAAATTCACCAAATCCCTATTTAATCAGTTTTATTGATTGTGCCTATGTGATATCTTTCCAATCTGTCTTTAGCTTCCCATTCTCACCTCCATCACTTTAATTCAGGCCCATACTCCTTTTTACCTGGACTTCTGTAATTCTCTCTCTTTAATTCTCTTCTCTCATCAATTTGGACTGGAACTTAGATTTCTTTAGTGTGGAAAATTGCAAGGAAGAAGCCCTGCACTGCCCTGCAAACCAGAGGATTATTGTGGGGAATTAAGATGTTATGACTTGTACAGAGGTGAACAGCCAGGATGTGTCAAAATGTCTTGAAGTCCTTCCTGTGAAGACATGCAATGTTGTGTCTCTTGAAATAACTTATTACAAGGTCATCCTGCCTTGATTGTCTCCTTCCTCAATATATCTAGTACAAGCTATCTCATACGTATAGATCTGGTTTCAGTAAATCTCTAAAATAGTTCCTATTTGTGTATAATATTTTGTTCAAACTCCTTACTCTGGTCTTCAAAGACTTTTACTATCTAGCTGCTGTCTAGCTCTCATACTATTCTCACCTTAGGCAGTCCATTCCCCAAATAAATTCTCTTACTCTCTGTCACTCAGCCTGCCTATTATCTTGTTATTAATTGTTGCAGCCAAGCCAAGGACCGATTTTTTTCTGATTCTAAGTCTTAGACTAATGCCATGATGTGATGCACCCATAAAACAACTTCCCAAGGAAATAAATTGCTATTCCATATTCCATAGATCAGAGTCACCAAGTATATATTTAATGGACAATTTGTGCATCAATGTCCTTGAAATTCCTCTGTTCAAAGGTGAGAAAACATCCAGGATGATTGGAGATGGAAGCTAGTGGAACGATAGTTGTTGGGCAACAGGAAACTCCGTGTCTGGATGCTCACTCCTTTGGTCCAACCAATATTTAAGTAACAGTTAGTATTGAATGTAACGATTTCCTTTTCTGCCACTACATTCAAATCAATTAAATTTACCCAGGATTTATTGAGTGAACAAAGTATGAACATAAAATTACAAGATCAATCTTTCTGAATAACCTGTTGGGGAGATCTAACCATTGTGTCTATGTGTCCAGAATTGTATTGACAATATAAGGGATTGGTTATTGAAACCATCAGACATTTATTAGGTAACCATAATGCCACTGTTGTAGGTCTTGGGTATATAAGGACATAAAAGAACTCATCTTTTACATCAAAGAGCTCATAGTCTGTCAAAATAGAGAAAATATATAAAACACATAACTGATTTGCAATCAAATCAAGAAATGCACACTTCCAGAAGAGGATATTCAGGATGGTCAAGTGTCTGGAGATTATACCATGTGTGATTATCAGTTTAAAAAAGGACGGCTGATGAAGCTGGAGAATTCAAATAAATTCAATTCTAAGCAATATTATATATTGGGTACTTTGCTAGAGATGGGGAATACAAAGACAAAAATAGAATCTCTTTTTTTGAGAAGCTTATATTCTATTGAAGAAAATAAGATGGACAGAGGTAAGTAATCACATCATTTGTACACAAATTTGTAAAATACTTTTGGGGACAGAACAATCGCAATTGGAGGTAGGGCTCAGAAAGACCATCATGTAGGAAGTGGCCCTTGGATTATATGTGATGGGAACTAGAAGTTCTAAGAGCCAGAGGTGCAGGAGGAGAATATCCCATACATGATGGGTCACTTGTATAAACAGAGATATAGGGAGTAGAGGTAATATGAGGGGATAATTGGAACATAATAGCTTTGCTCACAATTTAAGGAGCTATCATACGGTGGAGAGATTTTACTTTTCCTCCTTGACCCCATAAAATAGAATAAGGAGCACTAAACTGAGACTATAGTTTAATCCAACAAAAGAAAATTTTTCTCAAGATTGGAATTATTTGATATTGGAATGGGCTGCTTGGTTTGTTGGAACTGGTGTGAAGGAAGGTATAGTGAGGGACAATTTCAGAGGGATGTGAGATGAGGAGGAAAGAAGAGGAAGAGCTTGGTAAATGATTAATTTTTTGGTGAAGTATGAGTTATAATTCTTGGTAAAGGGAACAGGGGGAGCCAGAGGTATAGGAAAGTTGAGAAGAGAAAAAATTAATTGCTATATTGAATATGAGAGGGAACACATTGGAGCATAATAATAGGATTGCCTTGCTGTGATAGGTCCAGTTGAGATCAGACCCTTCCATGGAGTACTTAGTCTAGCTTGAAGACAATATCTATATCTATATCTATAGATCTATATCTGTAACTGCTTCTATATCTATCTATCTCTCTATAAAGTGGTATTTACAAAATTAGGGGGATTTAAGAGGTTTAAGGAAGGTCTCATGCAGATGGTAATATTTGAATTGAACTCTGAAGGAAACTAGAATTCTGAGATGGGGAGGTGAGGATAGAGAGCAATGGGGATGGGGGGCAATCAATAAAAAGGCACAGAGATGCAAGACTGAGTGTGGTACATTAGGAATGAAAAGAAGGTCAGTGTGGCTACAGCACAGAATGTATGCAGATGAGTAATGAGGCTGAAAAGGCTGTTTGAGGTCACCTTGTGAAGACCTTTCAATGCTGGGCAGAGGTACTTATATTTCACTGTAAGGCTGACAGAGATCCATTGGCATCCATCCTATAGAACCACAGTAGAATTTAAGCTTCCTGAAGACAAGGGATTATTTGATCTTTTTATTTCTAGGATGTAACTCAGAGTCTTGTACATGGTAGCCATGTGAGAAATATTGATTGCATTGAGCTGGAGGTTAGAGATCACCTAAACCAATCTCTAAGAGATTAAATTTCAGGAACATGGAGGGACTAGCACCCCCACTCCTTCACATAATCTCAGGTCACATGGCCCCAGGTCATAGGAAGATACTGCCCATTCTTTGAGGATGGGAACAGTGCACTGCTTCCAGGCAGCAAGGGATTAGAAGGGATTAATTTAAGAACTGCCTCTAACTTTTCTACAACAGTGTCACAAAATCTCTTTTCCTCTTTATCCCCCAGTAAAGATGAGAACTCCAGTGCATCCCACCAAGCATTTTAAAGCACCAATTGCGTGCAGCACCTTCTGCCAGATGCAGAGATACAATGACAAAACAAAACAGCTCAATGGGCTCATATTCTAATGGAAGAAATAATATGTAAGTAACTATGGACATAGAAGCTATGCATTATACAAATGGAAAAAGGCCAAAAGTCACCATTTATTGAAAGCACTTTGTAAAATGATAGGAACAGGATCTGTAATTTCATAGTTATAGTGCATTTACAGGTGGGCAAATCCCTCCACCAATTCAGGTTAGTTCCTTAATCTCTTAAACTCTATGTCTGAATAACCTCATCAGTAAAGTAGGGCTAATAATACATCTATTTCTCAGGGGTGTTGTGAGGATCAAATGAGACAGTATATGTAATTTGCAAACCTTAATATGCTTTATAAATGTAGCTATTGTTGTTATTTGCAACTTATTGTCTTTCTTGGAATATCCCGAAGTGAAATTACTAACCTATGGTCACATATTCAATGTATGTCAGAGGCAGAACTGTGAAAATTTCTATAAATATGATCTCTTATTAGTATTCATCTTAGAATCTCCCCCACACTAAACACATAACCACCTTGGAAAGGAAGCAGTTGATAAATGCTGGCTGAATGGAAATGAACATAATACACGGCTCAGCGTTATCTGAGACAGAGATGACTGTCATTGCTATGTCTATCATCTATTTGATAGTGCCAATTAATTTCAACTAACATTTACTAAAATTTGGTGATGTGATCAGAAAAGTCTAAATTCATGAAGAAAATGAGGATGCTCCTGGATGATAGGAACTCTGGGAGGCGTTCATTAAAAGCTGTACCTGAAAAAGAATCCTATGGCCTTTCCAACAAGTGGTCATCCAGATTTTGCTTTGAGAACATCCAGTGAAGAAGAGCACTGCACCAGGGGAGTAGTCTAGTCAGTACTGGGACAGATCCATAGTTTTGTTTTGTCTTGCTTCTTTGTTGTTTTTGGTTTCATTTTGTTCTGTTACCCCCCTCTTGATATTGAACTAAATTTGTCTTTTTCCATCATCTACCTGATGTTCCTGGTTTCTGCCTTCTGAGTTCAAGTAGAAAAAAATGTCCTAAAACAGCTCTCTGGTCTTTTCTCCATGTTAATTCCTCACCACACACTTACCAGTTTCACCAGTGGACTACCATATGACATGTTTTTTGAAAAATGTCACCTATTGGATCATTTGATGAAAACATTTGGTAGTACAGTGCATAGAGTGCTGGAATTAGAGTCAGGAAGATCCAAATTCAAATCCAGTCTTGGACATTTACTAGCTGTGTGACCTAACATTTCTTTCTTTCATGTTTTTCAACTGTGAAGTCAAAGTAATAATAGTGTCTACCTCACCAAAAGTTGTTGGGAGGATCAGATGAGTTAATGTTTGTAGGAAAAACTTAGTAGATCTGTTGCATAATAACCAATCAATCAATCAATCAATATGTTTAAGCATCTACTATGTGCCTGGCACTGTGCTAAATTCTGAGAATATAAAAGGAAGCAGAAATCAGTTCCTGCCCTCAAGGAGCTTACCACTAAGATGAGACAAAATACGAACAAGCTATATACAATATATATTATATATATATATTATATATATATATATATATATATATATATATATATATATAATGTCAGGAATTATTGAAAAAGAGGGAAGGCACTAGAATTAAGAAGTGTTGGAAAAGCCTTTCTGGAAAATATGGAGTTTTAACTGGGACTTGAAGAAATCCAGGGAAGTCAGTGAGCAGGGGAGAGAAGGAAGAACATTTTAAGAATAGAGGAGCCTTGTTCATAAAATAACCAGGAGGCCAATGTCACAGGTTTGAGGAGTGCATGATGAGAAGTACTAGGTACAAGAAAACTGAAAGTCTATACCAATGAAAGCGTGTTAGGTGATAAAGGGTTTTGAATGTCAAGCAGCTATATATAACAGGTGCTGTGTAAATGTTTATTCCTTTCCCACTTTATACAAGATGGTTTCCAGTTTATCAATATCTTTCTCTCAGTACAGCATCAAAAACTAAAGATAACACTTTTGATGCAATATGAGCCAGAAAGAAGATAGAGGACTCTCATTTCAATAGGTCTAGAATAGGATATTCCTCACTCAATGCAGCATTAGATGGCTTTAGGATTTTTATCTGCCATATATTACTAGACTCACATGGAATCTGAAGTGCCCTAAACCCTCAGATCCATTCTAGACTAGCTACTATCTTGCCATCAGCTACTTGCAAATTTGATTTTTTGGGAAGGTACATATAATATTGCATTTTATGCTTGTTGAATTGAGCTTCATCAATTTGTTTTAGACTTTAAAGATCTTTTTTGATCCTTCCTTTATCATCCAGTATGTTAGCTAATTTACCCATGTTTGTGTTATCTGTAGATTTAATTATCATTTTATCTATGTCTTTATCCAAGCTGATGTATATTACATAGAAACGTATAAGCATAAACTTCTATAAGAGTTGTTGGAAAGTAGAAAACTCCAATTTTGTCATGTTTTCCAAGCAAAGGAAAAGTGTGAATATAATTATTATAGTTAAAAAGGCTAAAAGAAGGTAAAATAATTCAATTCAAATGAACACAATCAAAGGCCAGTCATTAAACCTAATGTCCAAGGTGCTAGGGAGATACAAAGTTCAAATAAAAGATAGTTCTTGCCTTCAAGGACTATAAGTAATTGTAGTAAAATAGAAAGTGAGGTAGTACAGTAATGTAGTAAAATAAGACATATAGACAAATGAATTTGCTCACATTAGAACTTCAAATTCCATTGAAATCAGTTAACCCTCCAGAAAACATTTAAGTGGCTACTATGTGGAAGAACAATATGTTAATAGGGATATAAAAGGTGTGCATGTGTGGGGGAGAACAGTTTTTATTTTCAAGGAGTTAACATTCTTTAAGGAAATGGGCAGGTAGACAAATTGTTATATGCAAAATAGACACAAAATAGAAGCAGGGTAATTTTAGAAGGGAGGCACCAGCATCTGGGAAGATCAGGGAGAGTCTCACATAGAAAGTCATTTTTGAACCAAGTTTTGAAGGCAACAGAAGATTCTGCAGATGAAGGTGAAGAAGAGAATATACTCCAAATAAAGGGAAACACCACTATGAGGACCCGAAATGGAGGAAAATAGTGTGGTGCAAAAGGAAAGGAAGTTGATCCTGAAGACTAACACTGACACACAATGATGACCATTATGGGAGAACAAATACCAATGGAGAAAGCAAATCAGTGTATCACCATTAACTTCTAGCTTCACAGTTAGGGTGGTGGGTCAGATGGGCAGCAATATATGCATTCTAATCCAAGGCTTAAAGCTACTCAAGACACTACCTTAAATAGATTTTGTTTCAAGAAAAAGAATAGGTGTCACACTAATAGGAGACTGCTGAATCATCAGTGATTCAATGCAATGTGATAGTCTAGACAGCTGAAATGAGGGTAATCTCTGAATTGTATTAAAAGGAATGAGGAATGAGGTGTAGAAAGCCAGAGAACTTAATTCTGTATCACAGCATAAAGGTGGATGGGACAGGAAAACACCAGGTATTTGGTATCCAGTAAGCCTTAGAATACATGCATCCTGGCTGCTAAGGATACATGGCTGGCCAATCAGTCAAACTGAGTATCATATGCATGAATAATAAAAACAACTTTTCTGGAGTAAAAAAAAAAATATGAAAAATAATGATCTCCCTTCCATTAACAGGTTACTGATACCTATCTTTAATACATGATACCTATCTTTATGGAGCTTATGCTCTAGTATAGGAATCTTACATCTATGCAGAGAAATATCATTCCACATTATGAAGTTGCCATAGCTTTTTTGGGGAAAGTGGAGAGGATTTCATATTTTTCATATCTATCTTCTCTAAAGAAAGATAAAAGATGGTTTTCATCTGAAAATTTTAAAAAAAGAGTCTCTCACAAATGATTGCCTCTATCTTTTGCTTGTACTTGCTGAATTGATTACTATTTTTATTGTTATGGTTTATAAAGGATATTTTTAGCTTTTTTAAATATTTATTTTAATGTCTGTCTTAATAATGATGCATTTATGTAAAAAGAGTATTTATTGTTAAAATGTATTTTCTTTAGTTATTTCATTCAAAGGGTATCATAGCTCTTTTAGCTCTAATTATCCAACAGTTTGCTCAAATCTATATTTTCTCTCTCTTTTTCTTTACATCAAATTTGTCTAGCTCTGAGAAAGAGATGTTAAAGTCTCCTGTTTTACTGTGTTACCGTCTATTACACTGTCTCTTTATAAAACTTATCAGGTTGAAAAGAACATATTCTGAAGAGATTAAATTGTTCTAGAGGGTATAAGATTAGTATATGGAAAAAAGTTGAAATAGGAATATCAGAGGACAGCATATTGGCCACGTATAGGAATTTTGTCAATTTAATTCAATTAATTCCAATTCAATTTAACATGTATCTATTCATTGCCTTCACTGAATTTTATAGTTGAAGAAACTGAGGGTCAGAGATTTCTTGCCCAAGGGCAGATAAAGAGTTGAAAAGATAGGATGCAAAATGGATGCTTTTGACTCAGAATCATTTAATTCTTTCTGGTTGGGACCCAAATTAAGGTATACTATACACGATTTAGAGTCAGGAAACATGGATTTGATTCTTGTTATAGACCAGTTGTATGATTACAAAAAAAGCGACTTCAGAGAGTTCTATAAAATGGGGATAACATAGCTATAATTCCTATCTTGTGACATTGTTGTGAGGTGGCACATTTGAGAAGTCAAGATAAAGTCAGAAAGATCTCTAACATATTCAGCTGACCTCATTCAAGACTCAGTTCAAACCCTTCTTCCAGAAGTTTATCCCAGGTCTCTCAACTACTAGTGCATTGAATTCTAAGATTATCTTTTATTTATTATACAGAATTTAATTTGTAGAAGAGGTAAATAAATAAATGTGTGTGTATGTGTGTGTGTGTGTGTGTGTGTGTGTGTGTGTGTGTATACATATACATATATATGTGCATGGTAACTGGTGGCTCATTGGGCCTGGAGTCAGGAAGAACTGAGTTTGAATTCAACTTCAGACTTTTTCTAGCTCTTCAACCCTGGGTAAATCACTCATTTTCTGACTGGCTGACAAAGGATCGGAAATAGTCCTTTTGCCTAGAAAACTCGGATAGCATTTGTATGGTACAGTCCCCAGGCTCACAGAGTTGGATACAAGTGAATGTGACTGAAAAAGTACACATGTATATACACACATATGTGTGTAGCCATAAATGTATATATAAATATGCAGCATACATGTGTGTATGTATATGTACATATATACATACATACATATAGCCCATTAGAGGGGGAAACTTGAGGTAAGGGAACTCTTTCTCTGCATTATCAAAATGTGGCACATAGTAGGTGCTCAACTAATACTTGTTTTTCCTTTGGTGGATCACGAGGACCACAGCTGTCTCTCTGCAAACTTGAGGAGGTGACACCCTTGAGGTAGGGTCCAGATCAAGTTCTTAGCTCCCTGTATCAGGCTTCAGCTCAAGCTAGATATTTCAGAGCTTTCTCTCTCCACTATACATATTTTTTAGCTCATAAATGTCTCAATTATTTTGAATCTATTATAATTTTTAATAGGAAAAAAGGACTTCAAGTTAGAAAAGGTTCCTTTTGAAATCCCTTTTCCCCAACCTAGGGGCTACTGGGGTCAAATTAACTGATTTTTTTTTTACATTTTAATGATTTTTGGATGCAATTGAAGTGAGGGTATCCTATTCTGCTCTGACAGTCTCTGAAAGTATTAAGCTTTCCCAGCATCAAACAGCATTAACACCTACCACCAATAAGGCTTCAGCCACAGGCAATATCAAAAAACATCCTCAGCTACATAATCACATTAACATTTAATACTCTTGAGTTCAGCTAAAATCCCTTCTTTCCTTCCTAGCTTTTGTGTCTCTTCTTACTGAAGGAGAATGTCATCAGCGTTCAGACAAACCCTCACAAAGCAGAAATGTTGAAGGATCCTTTAGCCCCACTGGTGAGCTGCTCCTGGAGATAAACACGGCTGGGCATCCAAACAAATATCTCTCATAATCTCTCTTTTTCTGTCTCTGTTTTGTCTCTTTCTGTCTGTCTGTCTCTCAATCTCTCTCTCCCCCATTTGTCTCTAGTGTTTTTGTCTTTCTTTGTCTCTGTCCATCTTTTTGTCTGTCTTCAATTGGAGTTTGAAGCACAAGAGAATTACCGGGGAAATTCATTACTGCCACTCACTCTCATTTTCTTTTTCAATATAATTAAGCTTGGCTAATTGTCTATCATTATTAAAAATCATGCCAGGAACAACCTTGTTCCCTCTTCTGGCTGAGCTCCAATCTTGTTAATAGGGCTTGTTTTAGGACAGTCCAACCTGTACAGCTCTGTGGGGGAAGTTCTTGATGAAGAATGAGATCCCCGAAAAGATTCAGGATGATGATACTGGATTTCCCAGTTGGAAAAGATGTTAGAGTATAGCCAGTTATTGAGAGTTATCTCAGGAGAGTCTGGGTTCCTTGTCTCTGGAGCTACTGAAAGTTGGCTCAAGACTCACCCATTGTGTTTTAAAAGAAATTTCTCTATCAGATAATCCATCAGTCAACAGACATTAAGTGCCCCTTATGTGCCAGGCACTGTGCTTTAAGTGTTGGAAATACAAAGACAAAAGAAAACCAGTTCTTGCCCTCAGACAGCTTATAGTTTGACGTAGGGTTTGGTAGGGTTCGGATAAGATGACACTGGAAATCCTTTCTAATGATATTCCATATAATATGGAACTCTCATTTTACAGATAAGGAAATTGAAACCCCCAAAAGGCAAATGTTGTGATGAAGATCTAGACATTATTTTTAGGTAATCAGGAATAATAATAACAAGAGCTATAACTGTTTGTGTCAAGCTTTAAACTATATAGAAACTCTAGGAGATAGGTATGTTAAGTCAGTTAACAATCATTTGCTTATTATGGCTGTTATTAAAGTCCAGACATCATGCTAGTTGTTGGTTACATAAAGAAAGATAAAAGCATGGTACTTACTTCAAAGATGCCCATAGTCTTATTTATAATAACTTTTTTTAATTTTTCAAAATAAAAGCAAAGATGGTTTTCAACATTCAAGTTCATAAAATCTTGTGTTCCAAATTTTTCTCCCTCCTTTGCCTTTCCCTGCCTCCTTACAGCAAGTAATGCAATATAAGTTAAACATGTGTAATTCTTCTAAATATATTTCCATATTTATCATGCTACACAAGAAAAATCAAATCAAAAGGGAAAAAAGGAGAAAGAAAAAATAAGAAAACCACAACAATGACAAAGGTTAAAATACGACATTGCGATCCACATTCAGTCCCCACAAACCTTCTCTGGATGCTTTGGCTCTCTCTAATACAAATCTATTGGAACTGGTTTGAATCATCTCATTGTTGAAAAGAGCCATGTCCATCAGAATTGAACAACATATAATCTTGTTGCCGTGTACAATGACCTTCTGATTTTACTCACTTTACTCAGCATCTGTTCATGTAAGTCTCTCCTGACCTTTCTGAAATCTCCTGCCGATCATTTCTTATAGAACAATAATATTCCATCACATTCATATATCACAACTTATTCAGCCATTCTTCAACTGATGGGCATTTACTTAGTCTCCAGTTCCTTGTGACTACAAAAAGGGCTGCTGAAAACATTTTTGTACATGTGGGCCCTTTCCCTTTTTTAATGACTTCTTTTGGATGCAGACCAAGGAGAGACACTGCTGGATCAAAGGGTATACACAGTTTTAGAGCCCTTTGGGCATAGTTCCAAATTACTCTCCAGAGTGACTGTATTGTTTACAATTCCACTAAAAATGTATTAGAGTCCCAGTTTCCCACTTTCCCTCCAACATTTATCATATTTTCTGTCATTTTAGCCAATCTGATAGTGGTACCTCAGTGTTATCTTAATTTGTACTTCTTTAATCAACAGTGATTTAAAACATTTTTTCATATGACTAGAAATGGCTTTAATTTATCTGAAAATTGTTATATCCCACGACCACTCATCAATTTGAGAATAGCTTGTATTCTTATATATGCAAGTCAATTCTCTCTATATTTTAGAAATGTTTAATGAGGGAGACAATATGTAAAAACATTTACAGATTATTTCCCCAATCTTTCACTAACCCTAACCCTAAAAAATAATTTCTAAATTGAAATGTTAAATGAAATTTTAAGTTTTTGACACAAACTTGCAATGTATTTTGAAACATTTTGTCCCAAGATATTATTGACAAGATGTAATCTTGTTTGTAACAAGATTATTGGATGCAATCAGAGGGAAGGCATTAGTTTGAAGAGAGGGTTGTTTCCCCACTTTATAGATAAAGAAACTGAAAAAAAAAAAAACCTCAGAGGTTGTGACTTGCCCAAGATCACATAGCTAGTATCGGAGGCAGGATCCCAATTTAGATGTCTCCCAAATTCAGCATCTCATTCACTTCTCCATTAAGTTGATAGCATTACAGCTTAAACAGGGAGGGTGTGGGGAGAGGAGACTTAATTGACATAGTAGACAAAAGTAGCCTAATACATAATTATTTCTGTAGGTTAAAGCAATGGGTTGAAAACAAAGAAGGGAAATCTACAAATGATAACTTACATTTATTGTTCCTAACATCAATTCTACCGATGCAGGACTGAGAAGAGCTGAGCTAACTTGACAGCATTTTGCTAAAAATAACCAAACTAAACTCCCCAAGCCCTGGGTTTTTTGAGCATCATAAGCTACCAGTATGAGACCTCAACAAAGCAGTAAAACAGATCCAATCACTCAGGCTAGAAGCTTTTCTTAAAGGACCTATTATGTGTCAGGCACAATGCTAGGCTGGGGATACAGAGATAAAAGGAAATAGTCCTGTTCTAACAGGGGAGACAGTGAGCATCCTGAACTGAAGAAACAAATATCCCCCAATTGTCTAGAGCTTGGCAATGTTCCCTATGTCCTGTGCTACTAAGGCAGCAATTGGAGTATTTTGGGCTCTTCACTTAAAATGGAGTTCCTGTCAATCCAGTAGTAGACTGTGTCCAGAGAGTGCAGGGTAGTGAAGCTAAGCACTGGGGGTTTGGATGATCAGTTAAAAGAGCTTAGACTGAGAAGAGAAGGTAGAATATGATGATAGGCACTTATATAAATACTTAAATGACCTATCTATGACATCTCATTTGAGCCTCCCAACAACACTGGTTGTGTGTTGTTATTATTCCCATTTTTCAGATGAGGAAACCCAGGCAAATAGATTAGGCGACTTGTCTAAATTTCAATGTCCTAAAAAATCTAATCTGTCTTAGTACTTCTGTATCATCATTACTCTCTGCTCCTTTGATTGGACTTTCTGACTGGAAGATGGAACCATGATATCTAGCACTCCCATTTAAGGAGGGGCCCCACATGATCTTCTACCCATCTCCTATTATCTATACTATTTTTGGATTTCTCCATAATGCTCTTGTGCCAGGTACCTTCCTGGGTATCTTCACTCTTCATCTCCCCCTCTTTCTTTTTTTGTACATGTTGTCTTCTCCCATTATATTGCAAATTTGTTGAGGGCAAGGTCTAGTCTTCTTATTTTGTTTTCATTTGTATTCCTGGTACTTAATTCAATGTCTAACATATAGGAAATGCTGAACAAAAGTTTTCTGACTGTTCGACTTTCCCTATGTCACATAACTAGTTAGTATTTGAGGCAAGATTTGAATTCAAGTTTTCATAATTCCAAATCTAGTGCTCTTCTCAGTATATTACCAAGTTATCTTTAAATAACTTTAAATAACAGCCACATGGAAAATGGAGATCACTCATTCTTCTTGGTCCTAGATGGGGATGCTAGTCATAATGGTGAAAATAGAAGGAAGATAAGTTTTGACTCAATATAAAGAAGAGTTTTCTAATAATGAGAGCTGCCCAACAAAAGAAGGAACTACTTTGTTAGGTGGTAAGTTCCCTTTCCCTTAATGTATTCAGTTGGACATTGAATGTTTGGGGGGATTGTTACAGAGGGATTCCTATATGATGAAATCCCATTCCACTTACAAATGTCTTGTACTTTTAATTGTCTTCCTTTCTAAAGAGCAAAGTTTGATGTAGGACTTTGGGAAACTAGACTCTGCGCCATACCATCAACCTAGTATTATAACAAGACTCCAGAAGTATTATGCATATAACAAGCAGAAAGAATGGTTGTTTGGATGGTTCTAGACAAAAAGAGAGTGGCTGATCTTATCTTACCTAAACTTTTTATGTTCTCCAGCATATTCTCTATGGAGCAAATCTTCTAACATTTGTATAGAACCTGAAGGTCTGCAAAGCCTTTTAGATAAATTATATTCATTGGAACCTCAAAACTCAGTGAGATGGGTGCTATGGGTTTATCCCCAGTTTCCAGACATAGGAACTGAGCAGGGAAGGCAAGCAGCCTTCAGGGAGATTACGTGGGAACAAAAGATGAGGAACAGATATGAGTAACTAGAATATTGTTCATGATAAATGCATAGAAGAGGGTGAAAATCAATTGATGCATTTGAGTCTCATCATCCAATCCAGTGATTGGCTAATGAGCATTCATTAAGGAGTAACCATAACTTCAAACTAAAGGAGAGAGAGTAAGATACCCAGAATATACCAATAAGAAAGTATACTTAAGAAACCACTATGAGCAGAGGCATCATGGGAAAAGGAGATACTTCACAACAAGCCATTCAATTGTTTCTTTTCTTACTTAATGAAACACACACACATACAAACTCTGAGGAATTTGAACCCACTTCTTGCAATTCTTGTTTCTGTGGAGTAGTCAGGATATTCTCAGCTCTGCTATGACTTGTAGCCTGTTACGACTGTCTGTCTTTCTCACACTCACCATGAAAAGAGACAGTAAATCCGTGGAGTATCATTATAAATTGGCCTGAGTAGCTGAATCAATTTATTTGGTTCACATGAGGTCCTTCCTAATCTTTCTATCTCCTCAGCTTTCCTTCCAAATTGCTTTATATTTATTTTTATTTTGTGTACATATGTATACATTGTTTCCCTTGACAGTAAGGATCATTTCAGTTTTGTTCTTGTATCTCCAGTGTCCAACACAATATCTGGCACCCAGCAAGGGCATAATATATACTCTGATTCATTGGCTTACATCTAAACATTACATCTACCCAAATTTCATATCCTCAAATAGAAGCACAAATTATGTGCTGGAAATGAGACTATCTTCTGAATGAGAGAAGCTGTCACTCTTTTAATCAGTTCTCTGTGTTAAGAAAACCCTTCCCCCTCCATACACACACACACACACACACACACACACACACACACACACACACACACTCACTCTCTCTCTCTCTCTTTCTCTCTCTCTCTCTCTCCCTAAATCTCAACAAGAAATGAGAAAAAGAGAAAAGAAGCAGACTGGAGCATTTTCCAATTCTTCATTAGCTTCCACACTGAATATATTTCAACCGTGATTGCCTGGGCCTGGTGGCCAACGCTCGTATCTCTGCATTTGATGTACAGAAAGCTGTCTGCCAATCTCACAACATGTTTTGAGATGGAGAAGGTCAATGTCTCAAAATATAAAATCAGTAGCACTGATTTCTTTCCAGTGAATATAGTGTTGGACTGAACAATTCGATGATACAGAAAAGAGTTCTTAAACAAAACTAAACAGTGTGTGTGTGTGTGTGTGTGTGTGTGTACACATGCATCCACATACAAATGTGTATACTTACACACCTGCCATCCTTATCTGGTTGGTTTTTGCCCCGGTTAAGGGAATAGAATATTGTGGTTATCAGTAAATCCCTGGAAATTCTAATCACTAGGGATTTTTCTCTGAGAATGGATCAGGGATTTTCCAGTTATTTCTCACCCTCACTCTCATCTGCGCTAAGAAGGATGACATTCCTAATTGGAGAAACACTTCTCCTTGCCTTTGGCTTGCTTTATCCTTCTAAAGATAAAATTTCAACATTGCCTCTAAGGCAATAGCATCGTGTCAGCTAAGCGAATTTCACCTTTGCCACAAGTCAGGAAAGAATCATCAAAGATACCACAAGGTCAGGGCCTACTAGATCCCTCAAATTAACTTTTGCTTAAAATCACAGCATCTCCTACCTGAAAGAAAATTACTTCTTCACTTTACTTCAGAGTTTAGCCCTGGACCACTAGCCTTATGAGGGCAGGAACTACATTTTATCTCAACTTTGTATTTCTTCAGCATGAGACATGATGCATTTAGGGACTGTTTTTGGAAAGGGGATTACTTTAATTGAATCTTATCTTTAGACAGGGAGAGCCAGAATGTCATGTGGGGACTGTTATCAATTGTCAATAAAATGATCAACAAAAATTGTATTTATTTACTCATCATTTATTTGCTTGGTCTTGGAAAATTATTTATAGTTTAACATTCCATTTTTCATTCATTAGTTATTAGTTAAAATCTATTTGGATGGGGCAGCTAAGTGGCATAGCCCTGAAGTCAGGAGGACCTGAGTTCAAATTTCCTAGCTGTGTGACCATAGGCAAGTCACTTAATCCCAACTGCTTCAAGAAGAAAAAAAAACCTATTTGATAACAGATATTGTGACAGTTGGAGGTCATACATTGACCAAAACAACAATATCAAACAACCCGTGATTTCAAGAATGGTATAGTCTATTGAAAGAAATAGTAAATAAACATAAATATATGTGTAATATAATAAAACATACATAAATTATGGATGTCAATATCTCTGTATATATCCATATCAATATTTATTTAGCTCTAAATATATAGATATATAGATCTATATCTAACTGTCTTTATTCCATTTATCTAGCTATCTATTTCATCCATCTGCTTTGGACATATTTGGATCTCCTTGTCTCTGTCACTGTGTCTTCTCTGTGTCAAAAAATCAAGTCTTGCTTTTCATTCCAAGCCATTTCACAATTTGAAGCCAATCACACCTTTCCATTATAATAAACTCTTCGTGTACTCTAGACTCTAATGACAAACTCAATTTCTGCTTGGCTCCTTCACACCAGCCACAATTTCCTGAATCTTTGCCCCTGTTCATGCTATAATTTCTACCTAGAATGTCCTTACTCCCCTTCTTCTTGGTTGAGTTCTTGCCTATACTCTAAAACCAGATTCAAATGCTACTTTTTCCATAGAACTTCCCCAAGTGCCTATATGGGCAATGACTTTTCCTTGAGACCTCAAATAACACTTTTATTTTTTATTCATGTGCTATTTTGCATTGTGGTTATTTTCATCTGTTTGTTAATCGACTACCAGACTCAAAGTGTCAAATACAGGCTGCACATAGTCTACAACCTCCGCTAGTGTGGTCCAATCCAAATTGAAATGAGTTCCTAACTCATTTAAATTTGTTGATATACCAAAAAAAGAGAAATATATAAGTCATATGCTTTGTAATTCATTCAATTAATAAACACTTATAAAGAGTTTATTATATGTCAGGTACTATGCAAAGAACTGTGGATACAAAAGGATCAAAACACAGACCCTATCCTTAAGGAGCTTATGATGTAATGAGGGGGAGAACATGCAAACAAATATACATAAAGCAAATTATACACACATACACACACACACACAAGACAAATAGGAAATAATTTAAAGTAGAAAGCATTAGAATTAGGAGGGGTTGAGGAAAAAGGTAAAATTTCAGTGGGGACTGAAAGGAAGCCCGGGAGATTAGGAGGAGATGAGGAAGGGGATTATTTCAAGCATGGGGGACAACCAGAGAGAATGCCTAGAGTTGAAAGATGAAAAAGTCAAAAGACCATTGTCATTGGATTGAAGAGAAGGTGTTAGGGACTAAGACATAAGAAGACCAGAAAAGTAGGAGGGAGCTAGATTACTGATTGGATGCCAAACAGGAGATTTTGTATTTGTTCTTGGAGGCAATAGGGAGTCACTCAAGTTTAATGAGTGAGGGGTGGGGAAAATGACATGATCAGAGTGTATTTCAGGAAAATCACTTGTAGTACTGAATGAAAGATGGATTGGAGAGGGCAGGTACAGCCATTAGCAGCCATTCCAATATTCCATGCATGAAGTGATGAAGGACTGCAACAGGGTACTGGTAAGTAAGAAGGGAGAAGTGGGTATATTTCAGAGATGCTGCGAAGGCATAATCGACCACCTGCAGGAAATCTCACATGTGGTTTAGTTGCACCGGTTTCTATGTGAGAGTTTGATGCCATTGTACCAGGACAAGTCAACCAGGTTAGAAGTCATGTTTCATTGAATCCCACTATCTTCTCTGGTACTAAGTCCAATGATCTGTACCCAGCAGAGACTTAACACTAAGGGTTCTGTAAACACATCTATACACTCTATAAATTTATCTTACCTGATAGAATATAAACTTTTTGAAGGCAGAAAATACTGAATTTTTTAAAATTTCCCTAGTATTTAGCACTGTGCCTGGTACATAGTAAACACTTAATAAATGTTTATTGGTCAATAGAATGTAAGTTAGCATAAGGAATATCTCATTTGTTGAATTCCCAGTTCTTGACATTGCATCTGAAACACGGTAGGAGCTTAATTAATGTTTGTTTATTGGCAGAATGATTGGATCGATGGGTGGGTGAATGAATAAATAAAACAGAGTGCCTTCCACCTGGTTTTGGTGGATGTGTGACATGTGGGCCAACCTGCTGCTAGACCAACTCAAGATGTGAATAACCGAGATGGGGGAAATATAGAAGACATATGACAAGTTTTTTTTTCCTATAAAAATATACTCTTCATTAAAATACCAGGTATAATTACCCACCAATTATGAACATTTGCATACTTAAAAATAAAGCTATAAATTAGAATTAAATGTAAAGGCATGTGAACACTTAGGTACCTTCCTCATTAAACTGCAATTGATACTAATCATTGCTTATTCTAACCCTGGTATTCACCCAGACTTAATATGAAAACTCACTTAGAACTTGTTCTTAGGGTGAGAAACTCAGTGACTCACACTAATCTTTACCCATGATGACAGAAATTGGAATTGGGATTTCATCGGCATAGGGAATTCCTGGAAGTTCTTGGGTAAAGGCACCCAGGCAGCACAATGGATGGAGCAGTGGGCCTGGATTGAGGAAGAATCATACAGCAGATACTAGTTATGTTACCCTGGCAAGTCACTTAGCCTTTGTCTGCCTCAGTTTTCTCAAATAAATAATGAGGATAATAATTGCATTCATTTTTTTAAAAATACTGGTGAACATAATATCTATAAAGCATTTTGTATAATCTGACACACAGTAGATACTTAATAAATGCTTTCTTTCTTCCTTCTTGGATTAAAAAAAAGAAAATCCTTTGACTGATACAAGTCAGCACTTTCTCTGAAAGTTATATTATAAAAGACTTGTCTGGGATACTGAGAATAAGTGCTTCTGTCTCCAGCTGGAGACAGAGTATGCATCAGAGGTGAAACTCAAATCCAGGTCTTCCTGAATCCAAGACCTGATTCTCTCCATTATATCACAATTCCACTCCCATCAGAAAAGGCATTCATTGTTTAACAGAGACCCACTTTGCTCACTCTGTATTCCTTCCTTTTTGGGTGTTTTTGATACAAACAGATGAGACATTATAAACATTCTGGCCATATGCATATATGTATATCCATGTTTCTTTGATTGTCCTCAGACTTTGAGAATCATCCTTGCCAATGCTGTGCAATTTCCCCCTTCTTCCTCTTCCACTTCTGTCAAAATGCCAGGCTAGTACAGAAGGGACTTTAGAGATCAGTCTGTCCCAGCCTTTGAACAGTAATGGGATATTATCTCCAAAATCCCTTTATAAAAAGCCCTTGTCCAGAGTTGGAAAGGATCATCTCATCCAAGCCTCTCATTTTACAAAGAAGGAAGAAGTTAAACTCTTTGCCTGAGGTTGTACAGCTAGAAATAACAGAGCTGGTCTTTGAACACAGGTCCTCTGAATTCAAAACCCGTGTGTTTTCTACTATACCTTTACATCTCTCCACAAGACTAGACACACAGAGGTGGTGATATATTATGGAAGGCATCAAATACTAAGCAGGGGAGTTTGACCTTTAGTCAAGAGAATAGGAAACCACTTTATTCATCAGCTATTATGAATTTGTCACCAATGAATTGATCTAAGTCCTTTAGGAAGCTATTTACATTTTCACCAAAATGAAAGAGAACCAGAGATTCTCAGAGCTAAATAGGACCATTGACATTTGATGGTCTGAACTGTATTTAAAGATCAATCTCCTACAATATGTCAGATAAGTCATCATCATCCACTAGATTTTCCTTGAAGAACTGTAGTAAGAAGGCAAGAAGGCATGAAATGATCATCTATCCAAAGGAATCACATATAAATGTTTTGTAATTGCGTACACAATGGAAGAATTTCAAGTGGGAATATTCTGTGGTATGTTTTGTTTATGTTCCTATCAAATGCAAACAAAAGCTCCCTGTGTCTGGGATTATTTGGCTTTGTTTGTGGTTTGGCTTTATTTGAATCACAGATGGATTCTTGTAGGAAGTGTCCCTTAGGACGGTATCAGAGATACAGAACCTTGGAAGAGGAGGGGGACTCTAGCCAAATCTGGCTTGGAATCTTTATGACAGCACACAAAAAGACAGTAAGTCTAAATGGGGAAGGGCCTCTTCCCCCAAATTACTAATGCTATTTCCTTATTTCTGCTCCATCTTCATAAAATAAATCAGTTAATAAACATTGATTAAACACCCACTATGTACCAGGATGTATGAAATTCTGTGGATATAAGAAGAGGCAAAAGACCGTTCCAGCTCTCAAGAAGCTCATAATCTAAGGGGTGTAGAGCACATCAAGCAAATATGTACAAATAAGCTAGATAGAGGAGAAATATGAAATAATCAAGAGGGATAGAGAAAGCCTTCTTAAGAAGATGGGATTTTGATTGGGACAGGAAGTAAACAAGGAAGGCGATAGAAAGGTATGAATAGGGAACAGTATTCCGGGCATGAGGGATAAGCAGAGAAAATTCCCTGAGCAAGGAGATAGAATGTCCTGTTCATGGAAAGGTCATGGATTATCACTGGACTAAATAATGTAGGGTGTAGAGTAAGATAGAACAGGGCTGGGTTATAGAGGAATTTGAATCCCAAATAGGGGATATTGTATTTGCTCTTGGAACAGTAGAGAGCCACTGAAATTTTTTGAGTGTGTATGTATAAAGGGGGGGATTGATATGATGAAATTTCCATTTTAGGAAAATCACTTTGATATCTGAATGGATGATGAATTGATGGAGGGAGACTTCAGACTGGTGGACCCACCAGCAGTTATTGCAGTAGTCCAGATGTGAGATGATGAAAGTCTATATGGGAACAGGGATGGTAACAGAGTCAGAGGAGAGAAGGGGATATATTGGAGAGGTCCTGCAGAGGTGAAACAACAAGCCCTGGTAACAGACTGGATGGAGAGGTAAGAGATAGAGAAGAATTGAGGATGTCTCTTACATTGTGAAACTGAGACACAAGGAGGATGTTGTCTCTGCAGTTGGGAAGGGAAGAGAGTTTAGGGGGAAAGTCCATGAGTTTGATTTTTACATGAAAATCTTACATTCATGAAACACTTGAGAGTTATAGAGCTCTTTTCTTGTTTAATCCTCAAAACCACCCTCTAGGCTACCCTACCCAATTTAGAAAAAAAGCAAAACTGAATCTTAGAGAGTTCAAGAAATTACCTGAGATCATCCAGTTAGCAAAGATGTCATACTAAGCTTTTTGACTCCTAATCTTTATAGGAAGGTGTTCAAATTTACAAACATGCCTTCTAAAATGTGGCACTTAAATCACTTCTCTGTTACAAAGTTAGCCAAGAGTAGAGAGCCAGACCCATAAATTCCTATTTGCTTTTTGTCACTTTTGAAAATTCAGAACTTTCTCTTATAACATTCTGCATCTTCCCCCTCCCACTTCTCTAAGGAATCATCTTGGAACAAGTTTTCCATCTGTCAAACAGTTGAAGTAAAGCCCATTCTTTCTTTTCTCTGACATGAGTGACATTTCTTGGGACGATTCCTAATGGGGATTGGCTCTTACAGACCATGTCCCATTAGTTTGCTGAGAACAGCTCTTAAATGAACTTCTGAGAGAGGAGTTTTCAGAGTCAGATTCTTCATTGCAGAGTTTGTTTTTGGTTTAAGGAATAGAGAATGGATTCTACCTTCACCTCCCTTTTAAGTTAGTGCTAGTAATACATATAAAAATCTGAAAATTAAAAGACTTGGGGCTGAATTTCAACTTTGACATTTTGAGCTATATGAGCCTGGGTAAATTGTTATTCCTGCTGAGCCTTAGACAAGAAAGAGTAAGTTGGCATTTATGGGGCATTTACTATGTGCCAGGAACTGTATAGGGGGTACAAAGAAAAGTAAAAATGATCCCTAACCTTGAGGAACTGATAGTGTAGTGGGGGAAATAAGATGAAAATGATAATGTACATAGAAGATTTAAACAGTATTAAATGGAAGGAATTGTCAGTGAGAGGAGGAGAGAAGAGGACCAGAAAGGCCTTTAGAGGGGGGAATTTCAGTTAGATTTTGAGGGGAACCAGAGAAAGTAGAAGATAGAGGCAAAGAGAGAATATTCTCAGCATGGGAAATAACCAGTGAAAATGCAATCAGGAGATAATGTCATGTAAGGACTTTTAATATTTAAAAAAATCCTGTACCCTGTAGGTTATCTGGGAAAGATCATGGACCCCTTCTAATGTTTTTAAATTCATGAAATAGACTGTGAGGATTTCAATCAAAACCAATTATGTGGAAATATAGCAATCAAAATATTTTTTGTAAAGTTCATAGATCTTAGGTTAAGAACATCTAGAGAAAAATAGCAGATAGTGCAGTACTTAGAGGAATATAAGGTGTATGAGAGGCCAAGTGGGGAAGGTTTGAAAATCCAATCAGAGGTAAATTTGATCCTGAAGGTAATAGGGAACCAATTAAGTCTATTTAATATTGAATCACGTTGGCAGCTGAGTGGAGAATTGACTGGCACAGGGAGAGACAAGGCAGGAAGTCCAAGTAGAAGGGTATATTTTGCAAGTCTAGGAAAGAAGTGATCAGAGCATGAATTAGGGTGACGGCTGGGGAAGTGGAGAAGAAAGAATCTATGGAAGAGATTTTTTCAAGGTTAAAATGAAAAACTTGCCACCAGATCACATATGTGGAATGACTTTTTAGAGAAAAGTGAGATGATGATACTAGGTTGAGAGTATGGGTGATTGGAAGGATGTCAATATTCTTGACAGGAATAGGAATGTTTAAAAGAGGAAAAGGTTGAGTTTCCTCATCTATCAAATGAAAGTATTATTATCAGCACTAAATGTTTCACAGAGAGATTGCATTTATCATAGAGTTTGATGAAAATATTTATTATCATCATCTTTACATTTCTTCAAAACACGTCTAGCATGCAGTGATAAAATCCCACAGCCTCCAAGCTAGGAAGAACCTTGGGGTACAGAGATCAACCTGTACTGGATGGAAAGTCTTCATGGGAATATTCCTCAGAGAATCATCTAGCCAATACGTAAATGTCATTAGTGAGAGTCAGTCACTACATCTGAAGCCAGTCCACTCCACTGTTGGCCAGCTCTCATTGTGTGTGTGTGTGTGTGTGTGTGTGTGTGTGTGTGTGTGTGTGTGTGTGAGTCTATGTGAGTGTGTGTATGAGAAAAGAACAGCGAGTTCCTTTGAATAACACTTTTTAAAGTTTGCTAAATGTTTGACACATATTTTCTCATTTGATTCAAGAATACGAGCCAAGAAATATGATCCTGTTCGCACATTAAAATATAATCTTAAAAAATAACAATACTCAGATGGCACTGGTTCTCAATTATAATTGCTCATCATTAAACAAAACTTGAATTTTCTGAAGCAGTTTCCACATTTTGTTTTGTGAGACCATTAAATCTTGTGAGGTAGCTCCTATTATCCCCATTTTACAGCTAAGGAAGCTGAGACTAAGAGAGGCGAGTTCCCTGCCCAGAATTATAAATCGAGCATCTGAGGCATGATTTAAACTTAATTTTCTTCCCCTTAAAGTCCAACATACTGTTATGTAACGTAGCTGCCTCACCCCTCCCTAGTTAGACAAAAGTGCAATGCTCCCCCTCTGCAGACCAGACAGCTCTCATTGATAGTAAGTTTTTCCTTATGTCATTATGTGCCTGCTTTTCTGCAGCTGCTTTCATTGGCCTTAATTCAAGAGCACTGGCCTCTGGGACCGAGCAAAATGTCCACTTTGGAGAGCTGTTCTGACTGTAAGTTAAGGGTCAGTGGGAGGATCTCATCAGGGTCTCTCTGGAGGATCTCAATTAAAAAGTTGGAAGAGGAAATGCATTTATATTGGATCTACAATGTAGCAAGCACTAACCCTTCAAATATTATCCAAGGGGATTTGGTGAAAGTGTGTAATATAGTAGAGATGGCACAGGATCCAGAGTCAGAGGGCCTGAGTTCAAGTCCCAACCCTTCTAGATGCCCTCTAGATGGCTTTTGGCAAAATGCTTCCTCTCTCTGAGCCGCAATTTTTGCTTTCCCCCTTCTCCCCCTCGCCCCCCCCCCAGTTCAATTGCCTCTGTAATTTAGGGGTATTGGATTCAATGACAGAAAAGCAGTTGAACAGAGTGAACCATAGGAATATCAGCTAATTTTCCCTCAATAGAATAAAAGATCCTTGAGGGCAGGGTATGTTTCAGTTTGTATTTTTTCCTCTGAAACTAATACAATACTGGCCCAAAATAGGTGTTTAATAAATGTTCACTAATTATTAATTAATGGAGCTAGTGCTTCTTGGAGAAAGTGTGAGAGAAAAGCCAGGTTTAATGCTGACCAACCCCAAATGGACAGCATCCAGCTTATTTTTGCTGGTTTTGAGAGATTCACCTGGAAAATTCCCTGTCTGGGCTGACCAGAACAAACCAGGACTCTCAGCTGTCACCCCAAAGCCATCTGTCCATGTAAGGCTATTTCTGGAGAAAAAAAAATCTCACCACAAAAAGCTTCATCCCCTGCTACTGATCACCAGTGGATGCAAGGGAGGAAAAGTAATTTCGAGGCATGTCACTATCCTAAGGCCTATCCGACACCCCGTGTGGGACTCAATTAACAGCCTCACAACTTTGCAAAGGTGTGAGGAGTCCACAAAGGATGCCCAGTGCCCTGGAATAGGGATCACTTTAATTATTTACAGAGGATCCTGTCTTTTATTAGGATAGTGATTACCACTGCCATCTTCTACTTCCTCTACACCAGGGAAGTGGCTGGTCGACTCACCCTCCAGCAAAGAATAACATTTCAGGTGATGGATGGCTCTGAGTTGACATCCTGAAAACCATTTCAAGAGCCCTGTTATTCCAGAAGTCAGAGAGCTTTAGTTACCCATCCAATTTTTCTCTGATGAGACATGTCTGCTCCCATGGGCCGATGATAACGAATGGATATAGCCTAATGGGATCAACTTATTTCCTAGGCCATGAATATACACTTCGCCAAGCCTATCCCTTGTCGACCTGTTGTCATCCTCTACGCTGTTCAATGTGACTTCCTATCTGAAGCTTTCCCTAAGTCCCACAGTGGATCTCAAATGCTAACTCCCATTGAAAGAATCAGAATGTATGACATGATAAAGACTTTGAAAGCCAGAAAAGATTTTATTTCTATTCATATTCATTATTCTTTTTGTTTATATTTACTTGTTATCCTCTAATTTGTATTTGTGTCTTTCCCTATTAGATTTTATGTTCCACATTGGTTAAAAGATCAGCAGACATTTATTATATGTCAGACAGTGTGCTCACCTCCGGGAATTCAAAAAAAGAGTCAAAACTAATGATCTTAACACTTCCTGCTCTCAAGGAGTTCACACTCTATTGGGGGAAAGACAATACATAAAAGGGAAGTCAAAAGAGGCTGGGAACCTCTCCAGGGGCTAATTTAGAACAAATATAAGTCAAAAGCACAAGTGAGGGTGGGTGGAGGAGAGATGTTGTATTGAACCAAGAGAGGCAATTGAGGAAATGAAGGATGGCTTTTCTGAGCTCATCCACAAAATGGAGGTTTCAGGAGCTGACTAAAGGGAGATGGAAGTCACAGGGTAAAGGATGTCCCATGATGAGAAGGATGCTCCAGAGAGGCCTGATAGACTTCCAAAGTGAAAAGACAGTGAGTGAAGTCTGGAGAAGAAAATATCATCCAAGAGGGGGTACACCTTAATTATATTGACATTGTATCAGAGATTGAGAACTGGAAGTAATCTGAATGATTCTCTCTCTCTCTCTCTCTCTCTCTCTCTCTCTCTCTCTTTCTCTCTCTCTCTCTGTATATGTGTGTGCATATGTATATGTGTATATATATATATATATATATAATATGCATATAGATAGATATAAGTATATCCTATATAGAATGATTTTAGACCCTTAATAAAAAAATTGCTGAGTGAAAATAGGTGACATTCATGTTGAGTAGAATGGACACTCAGCAAAGTGTCTCAGATTGTTAGTGGACTAGGAAATTGATTCTAGGGTCAAGATGTTCTGCAAGATCACTAAAAGCTAGAACTGAGGTGGGAGACCTCAGAATATACAATGGTAGAACATAGAATATGAGCTGATACAACTGGGGGGAACCTTATGAGTGACTTCTAGAACTAAGAAGTTCAAAAAGAGAACAGGATAATTTGACTAAGAGGAATCCAAATATTAAACATTGAGCGTTAAGACTGGCCAGACCCTTTGTAAATGAAATATTAGAAGGAGAAGGACTCAGTACAGTAAGAATGCAGAATATAACATGCAAGACTATGGGATGTTACAGCTGAAAAAGCATTTTGAGCTCGTCTACGAACAGCGCCTTCATTTCACAGGTGAGACAACTCGTAATCAAGGCCACGAGTAGCTGAGGCTGGGAACCTCTCCAGGGGCTAATTTAGAACAAATATATGTGCAATCACATAAGAGTTAATTAAAGAGGGTGCTGAGAGTTGAATGAGAGGAAAAACAAGATTACAGATCAACTTGGAAACTATATCAGTTCTGGACAACCAGGAAAAAATGTTCCATGAGGCTGGACTGCCTGAGAAGGTAGAAGAATGATAATTAAGGTTCTCGGGGAGTAGCACTTTCCAAAGAGCCATTCGGTCCCTCCAGGGATAGAAACCTCAAAACCTGATACTTATCTGTTTGGACTATGATCCTAAAAGGGAGATAACTTTCTGCTCTCTGCTATCTTTAGCTTCTTTATCAGAAACCACCTTTTTTTCAAGGTTGATCTCCAAAGCTACTCATTGCTCAGTAACATAGAAAAAACACTGGGATTGTCATTAGAGGTCCTGAGCTCAAATTCTGACTCTTCTACTTATTAATTATGTGACACTGGGCAAATCAGTCTGCATTCATTTAAAGTCAATGTCTACACCAGAAACTCCCTACGCTGGTGACATCACAGGTCCAGCTCAAACTACATGTGGGTGCTAAGGACTCTAAGAACTTGGTCAGAATGGGGAAGGGCTAATCACGTCAAGGGAGGTGAGATTTGCTCTGAAGGAAATAAGAAATACATGAATTATACATGAAATAAGAAGTCCCAGGATTTCAGAGTAGAAGGCTTCTTCTAGCCTTCTTCTAGCCAATCGTTTTCTGAAATAGTCACCTCTAAGGAATTACAGATCTGGGTTATATCTAATATTCACTTGTACATCACTATAGCATAGATGACATAAGCGAAGGTCCAGAGATGGGAACCAAGGAACCATGAAAAAGATCAGCCACAGATGGGGAGAAAAGCCATATTGAGTGTGACGCTAGAGAGGTATAGGAGTATTGGGCGTGGAAGGACCTTGGATGGTCAGGCTGGGAGGTTAGCTTTGTCTTTGAAACCTACTGAGGTAGAAGTGATGAAAAAATTAGAAATAAAGATAGATAAGGTGCCAATTATTTATTAAGCACCTACTGTGTGTTAGATGCTGGACTAAGGACTGGGATTGCAAAGGAAAAGGAAAAATATCTGCCCTCAATATTAATGGGGAAGATGGCATAACACATATGCACACATATGCACATATACACACAGATAGATATTGGTCTCTATATATTATATATGTGTTAAGTTTTATATATAAAACTCTATATATTTGTATATAATTATATATATATATTTAACATATATAACTAAAATCTTAACTATATATACATATATAATTATATATATGTATATATATATGAGTAGGGAGTTAACTATATATGTATAAATAGTTAAGATTTAATTATATATCTATATATATATTATATATATATATACTTATATATAACTAAAGTTATTTATGTGTATATGTGTATATACATGTATATATTTATATATATATATAATATAACAATTATAGAATATATTAGTGAAGAATTGTCTGATAACTGCTAGGACCTCTTATGTAACATAGGATTTGGATTGAATCAAAATCAGGCAGCTATTCTATGAGATAGAGATAGAGATTACAAATATGAGGGCCAATCAGCTCAAAGGCACATAAATGGGAGATGGAGTGTCATGTGAGAAACAAGAGTTAGGTTAGCACATGACCCTCACCAAACATACAAATAAGTCATGTCTATAATGACGCAACAAAATCGTCTTCGTACAAAAGCCGCATTGCAAAAGGGCACATGAGCATTATTCTCCCCCATTTTAAACAGAAAGAAACTGAGGCTCAGAATGACCCTCAGCACTAATTAAGCGCTTAATAATTGCTTATTAATTGATCAGTGAAGGGACTTGCCGATGTTCAAAGACTAAGGAATTCATTCAGAAGTAATTCATAGTAGAAACTTGGATTTGACTTCGTGGACTTCTTTCTGTTCCCCCAGGCAATAAGCAGAAGCTTGAACAAGAGCGAGATGTGAGAGATCATACTGGACCTTTCTAAACTCATTCGTCTTCTCCGTGTGATCTCCAATTCGGCCATATGTAATGTCACTACTTTTTGCATACTGAATGCTAGACAGACTTAAGTCGATGTGACGGGTGAGCTCTCAGAAACCAGATACTCAGACTGGGGGCCAAAGATGTTGGTTGGCTCAAAGTTACTTTGTAAGCTGATTTCTTAGGGGATTCTTACTTAAGAAGAGTTCTTTTCAGAGGACCCAGGATCCAAAAAATGGAATGTTCTTATATATGTTCTTATCTATTTTATTATTTTCTAGCATTAATTAAGCCCGACATTGGCTAGAAAGCTGGTCAGGAAGACCTTTGATCGAAGCCCACATTGGACACATACTGGCTGTTTGACCCTAGGCAAGTCATTCAACCTCTCACTGCCCCAGGCAAATCTCTGAGACTGGCAAAGCAAACGCCAATCAGCTCAGTGAAGTGAGCCCAACCAGGAGATCATTGCACATGGTAACAGCAATATTAAAACAGTGATCATCTGTGAAAAACTTAGCTCCTCTGATCAATACAATGATCCAAGACAATTTCAAAGGACTTAAGATGAAAAATGTTATCCACCCCAGAGAGAAAACTGATGAACTCAGAGTACAGACTGAAGCAGATTTTTTTCACGTTATTTTTTGTCTTGCTTTTTATTTTATTTTCTGTAACTAGGCTAATATGGAAATATGTGTCACATAATTTGATATCATATTGTTTTCCTTCTCAATGAGACAGAGGGATTGGAAAAAGAAACAAAGAAAATTATAAGATCAAAATGTTAGAAAGCGTTAAAAATAAATAATACAATTTTTAAAACGGCAATCTGCTTTAGTATAGGGGAGTTTCCATTGAGAGCTCCTTGAGTAAAAGAAATCTCAAATCCAGTTAAAATGGTATTAGATGTTGAGTTAGCTTGCCATAATGGATATAGGGTTGGGCTTGGGGTCAAGAAGAGATCTGAGCTTCCCCAAGACACTGGCTAGCCATGTGTCTTTGCATGAGTCATAACCCCGTTGTAGCTAGGTATAATTCCTAAATTAGTTATTATTTATTCATCTGTTGTTACTTGTTAGTTTGTTATTATGTATTAGTCTGTGGAGGGAATTCTTTCTTAAGAAAAATAGGTTCTGAACATATTAGTTTTTATGCTCACTGAATCAAATCCCAGAATACCAGAGGGTATCTTCCTCCCCTGCCATTCAAAAAGGGCCAAACTGACAAATCGTACGGGAGAAACAAAGCTGATGAAGAACTTCCATTGCCCATGTTGTGCGACTCTTTGGGTGGAGAAGTTATCAAGGCACGCTTTTCTTGCACAAGAATTGCAGATGGAGCATGGATCAAGCCCACAATGGAGCTGGAGAAAGAGAATAAACTGCATTGCGTTTGGGAAATCACATGATGATTTTAATGGCGCCTTACTTCTTAGTCCCCAAACTCACCTTTTAAGGCCTCATATGTTCCTGGTGTGGCTACAGATTTGATTAAACAACAAGTTAAAAAATGAAACATTTGTTAAATACAGGAACCGTGCTTAGTCCTGGGAGGCATCAACTGGGGAATAAAACAACTCCTGTCCTCCAAGAGCTGAATTTTATGGGAGAGGTGACATGTAGATATAAGCTACATACACACAAATACATGAAGCTAAGGATTATGGATAGTCCTGATCTTCAAGATGTCAGAATTCCTGAGGAATCAAACGTCAATGGAGAGGCTTAAGGTGAGCATAACAAAGACATAACATATTACTAATGGTGGTGTCTGGGCAAGAGAAAGACAGCAATCTGGAACTAGAGGATCAGAAAGGCCAAGGGCACCCAGGGCTATGAAGTTTCTTTATTTAAAGGCCCACAAAACAAAGTTTTTGTTTTTACTATAATCTGGCCCTCCAACAGTCTGAGGAACAGTGAACTGGCCCCCTATTTGAAAAGTTTGAGGATCCCTCCCAGGCCTAATCCCTTCTCTTAACCCCAAGCACTGAGCCAGCATTAGCTGTGAGAAGAGAAATTCCAAACACGCTAATAGAGTTATTGTCCAATTGGTAATTAGCCTTAAGTGCTCTGTTGTCTGATTCAAGTGCATCTACTCAGAGTTTCGGCCCTTTACATGAAGTGTCAGCAATCTGTGGACGTATTTTGTGACCCTTCCATATTGCCCATTCAGGGGCGGAAAGGGACTATATTTTATTCATCCCTGCACCTGTATCTCCATCTTAGAGCACAGGATTCTGTACACAGTAGTCACTTAATAAATGTCTGTTGAATTGAAAGGAGGTCCATTGGTGTCAGTCCATGCTTGGAAGTCTTATTGTTTTCTTCAGGTTTCTAAAGTAAATTTATCTGAGCAAATAAGCTGTTCTATTTGAATTACTTTCAACCTTAATTTGCCATGCAAATAAGCTGTTAATAAGAAGGCAAGGATTCCTGGGAGGGAACTCTGATAATTCAAACCGTCGGGAGCAAGGGTCTGATTCCCCCATTAAGATGGGAATCTCTTTGCTCCTCCTCCCTCATTAGAAGGGAAGCTTTTTGAGGGGAACTGGAGCAGGGATGTCCTGCAGAGTCTTTGGCTTGGAAGACTTGAGTCTAAATCCTATCTCTGACATTTCCTATGTGTCTCATTCAGCGAAAATCATTTTTGATCCTCTACGCTTCAGTTTAGGGATCTGAACCAGTGAAGCTACTTTTATCCAATGCCCATTTGTTAAATGTCTACTGTGTTAAATGAAGGTTTCTCTCTTATATTTGATAACTAATTATTATAGTAGAGCTAAGAGTTTTCCCCCTTTCTACTTTCTCATTCTGAAATCAAGCAATGTGGGAAATCTCTCTTAGAGCTTTCCCCAGACCAAGATCTAATCTGACAGTAAAAGAAATTCTAAGTTTGGGCTAATGAGCATTCTGCTCGTTGTATTTTCTCAGACAGGTCTAGGGAAGGGTTGATTCTCCCTATTATGAAGACAGGTGACATGAAAATTGATGTCTCTTTGCCCAAGACTTGAGGGACCTAAGCCATGTACTCCAAGACCTTTATTTTAATATAGCCCCTATCTCGCATTGTATTAACCAATCTAAATTATTGCCCTCTCTCAGGAACACTTTCTCTTTGAAGAGAAGGTAAACCATGACCCTACTGCCTTTAGGTATCTTTGGTCTGAGAGAGAAGGCCAAGTGACCATCCTTTTATTAATAACATAATGACCTTATCAATAAAATGATTAGATTATCCAGAAATGATGTCTTTTGTTAATTAGCACACTACTATGACCCAAGCCCTCTGCTAATAATACAATGTCTATCTCACAGGATTCCTGGGAACCTTTAAGTGCTTTGTAAGCTATAAGATACTATAAATGCCAGATCCTAGGAGTTAAATCATGTCTAAGACACTAGCTTTATGATCTTAGACAAGTCATTTAATATGTCAGTCTCAGTTTCCTCATCTGTAAAATGAGAAGAATAGTAGCATGTTCCTGTTAGGGAGGATGAAACACTGTGAGGATAAAATGAAGTGATATCTATAATGTGCTTTGCAAAACTTGAAGTGATATAAATGTGGTCTTATTATTTTATCATTATGTAGCTATATCATATATAGTATAGTTTATTGAATATACAATGAGATATATAGATATAGATATATAGTATAGATTGTATAGAGATACACATCTATATCTATATCTATATATCTGATTGTATATCGAAAGCAGGGTTTGACTTTATGAATGGATCCAAAAAAATATTGTCAGAAGAGAAAATGAAAAGGAAAGCAATCATACCCCAGTGAGGTTCTCAAGGAAGGCTTCATGGGGCAGATAGACTCAGAGCTAAGGCTAGAAGGGATGGTGGAGAGCATTAGGAGGCAAAAGGATTGCAAGACTGGTCCAAGTTAATTAAGGCACAATGAAGAGATATGCAGTAACAGGGACTCTGAAAGTAGTCACTACAAGGAGAAAACTGATCAGTATAGACAGGGGGAGAAGTTCTCAGTCATCAGTCAATTAATTAATAACCATATATTAAATACTCATGCTGTGGTGATTATGACATATGATAAATATATTATGATATTATGATAGATTATTTATATGTCCCTTCCCCCAATAGGATGAACGTAAGTTCCTTGAGGTCAGGGAATGTGTTATGGTTGGTTTTTATTTCCCAGGACACTGAAGATACAACACCTTTAGGTATTTTAATTAATCAATAAAACATGCATTTATTAGACACTTATTATATAACAGGCTCTGTGCCAGATACTGCGGAATCAAAGAAAGAAAAAAATCTTTTCCTGCCCTCAAGAACTTTACATTCTGCCAGGGAAACAATATGTGGATAGAGATCTATACAAGATGCATGCAGAGGAGATGGACGGAAACTTTAGCAGGCAAGGAATTAGCATCTTCATGTCTTAGAAAGACCTTTTACAGGAGATGGCATTTGAGACGAATCTTAAAGCAACGGGACAGAGGGGTTACTTTCATCATTCACTTAGCCAATGAGTCTGTTCTCTGACCCATCCCAAATCCATGTGCAAATGAATGCAAAGTTTGATATCATGTAAACCCTCCATTCTGTTCCCTAATTAGAACTGCAGCTCATTAATTTGTTTGTTTTTTTTTTTTAGTTGAACTTTTGCCTGAAGCAAGAATGCTTTTAAGAACCTTCCAAACAAATGGCCATTCACTTTTCTTATTGAAAACTTCCAGTGGCAGGCAACTCACTTCTGCCTCAGACATTTCATTCTCTTTTAGGAGGATTCTAATTAACCGAAAACTCTTCCTGTTTTAGGGAAAAGATTTTTGGATTCTTAGAAATGAACACTTTTCCCAGTAATTTCCACTCCGTTGTCATTATTCTCCTTTCTGGAATCTGTGTTATAGCTCTTCATAAATTTGATAGCAGTTATCATGTTGTTCTTAACACACTACTTTTCTGGGTTTGGGATTCATCATTAATTTATTCATTCATTCAGCAAGCCAGTATTGAGCTTCTATTATGCACAGGGCTTCTTAAACTTTTTCCACTCATGAGTTCTTTTACCCAAGAAATTTTTAAACGACCTCGGGTATATAGGGCTATAAACTAGGTATACAAATCAAACATTTTCTGATAATAAATCATAGTTTCATGACCTCCACATTCATTTATGAGACCCCAAGTCAGCTTGCAAATCACAGTTTCAGATGCTGGGCTAAGCAACAAAATATATCAACTGTCTCATGAAATGATGCTTCTGCTTTCCTTTGGTTTCATTTTTAAAAAATCCAATGATTCCACAAACTCCATTCCCATGACAAACTCTGAAGTCTTGTGAGCCAGGCACCATGTCAGGTGTTGGGGAAATAAATGGAACAACCCCTGTCCTAAAAGGCGTATATTATTTTGGAGGAATGATATAAGCAAATATAAAATACATGCAAATTAAGTTAAAAATAATTTGTGGAAGCAGGAGCTACAATTAAAGGGAATTAAGAAAACTTAGTATAAAAGAAGACCTTTAAGCTAAGCCATGGAAGAATCTAAATATCCTTGAGATGGAGGTAAGAAGAGAGGACATTCTAGGCAAGGGACACAGAATGTACAAAGATATAAAAATAATGGATTATACATTTTGTAAGATGAAGAGCAAGACAAGTACATGGAAGAGAGAAATGTACAGTAAACCTAAAAAGGAAGGTGAGAGCCAGATCATGAAGGACTTTAAATAGTAGAAGGAAGTTTGCACTTTTTCCTAGAAGTAATAGGAAGTCTTTGGAGTATATGAGCAAGGGGTGCCATGGTCTGACTTGTTCATTTAGGAACATTGAATTGGCAGCTGTTTAGAGAATGTATTGGGAAAGGAAGAGACTAAATGAAAGGAGATAATGAAGAAGCTATTTAAAGGTTCCAGACTATTTCTTTTCTTCCTGAGTTTTCATGCCATTACCCCTTTTAACCCTTCCCCACTTCTATAGCACCCTCTAGGATACAGTTGGTGAAGACCTAAATAGGCTGGCCTATGTGAGGATGATCAATAAGTCAATCAACAAGTATTTATTCAATGCCTACTGTGGATCATGTAATATATAAGGATACAAAGGCAAAAAAAAATGAGAAGCGGCAAGACTCATCCCTCCTCACCAGTTCATCTAGCTGCCACCTCATAGGATAGCAGTGCCAGTCTTTTTGTCATTCTAATCTCTTCCCCTGGGCTCGGCAATGCATCATCCCAAACTGGTCATAATATTCCCATTCTTCTTACTAGCTTAGAGTATATTGGATGAAAAGCTCTTTAGTCAAAGACAACATACCAGATCTCCAGATCCAGGCACCCACTGGTATTTAAAGATACTCATTCGTTCACACAGAAGAATTGAATCTTTCCCTGGGTCTTCCAGGAGGTTTGCTTGACAGCTTATATGAGTAATTTGGTGAAATAGCCCAAATCCCATATCCTGTTGCACATTAATCAAAAATAAGGTGCCCTCTAATTAACATTTAGCCGTTTCATGTGATAAAAATCCTGGGGCGCTCAAGTTGATCTAAGGGAATTGCTTTTAATATATAAGAGCTGAAAAGATCAATTTTTAAGACCCAAACTCACTAACTTTGATTCTGAAAATGACTCTCATAAGAGATGACACCCATCAAATCTGTCCCAAATCAAACAGTTTTCACCGGTATCTATTGTGCTAAGGCACCCAATATAGAAGAAGGCAGGGAGCAAGCTTTGCTGGCAATGCCGACAGGAGTTCTTTGTAAACATTAAGGAAGCATAAAAATGGGATCGCTCTGGTTGATCCCATAATTTCCCTGATAAGAATGAGAAGCAAAGTGATGTAGTACACTGGGGCTGGGTTTGGGTTCCAATTCTGCCATATGATCACAGAGAAGTCCCTTCTCACTTTCTCATTGCTTTCAATCAATCCTAAAGGATCGTGACTCACAGGAACCCCAAGGATCATTCTCTGACATCAGCCCTCTTGTCCCAGAGCAGAGCCGGAAGGCTGCCATTTGGGAGAGACCCTCTCGTTCGAGCTGATTTGCATGTAACGGTTCCAAAGAGGACCAACTTCCCTCCATGAGCTTGAAAGACTTATTAATGCCAGCCAAAGATCTCTTCAGTCCTTTAACAACCTCGGTGAAGTTGCAAATATTAGTAATGAGAGAGTGCAATGGAGCTTTGCTGAACAATGCACTCCAAGTGAGGGCCTATTAGTGTGGCTGATTGCCCAGAAGCACCTCCTTCCTGTGCTCGGGCCTCTGACTCTCATGAATCCATCTAATCAAGACAATTGTGCCTCATTGTCCCGATGCTCAACTGGTGGCACAAATATCCCCCTTCATGTGGCTCCCAGAGGGGAGCTGAGAGAGGCTCCCCAAGCAAAGAGCTGTCTGCAGGAGGTACTGGAGTAGGATGGTTTTAAAAGAGAGCTGTACTGCTGCCAAAAGTCATGAGAAGAAGAGCTTTGGGTTTAGAAAGAGTATGTGGATTCAAATCCATGTTCTCCCTGTGGAATTGGAGGGAAGAAGTCATAACTTCTGGGGGCTTGTTTTGTCATCCATAAAATTGAAAGAAAAAAAACAAACTAAAAGACTTCTGAAATTCTAATCCTAAATGAGTGATTCTTAACTAGGGATCTAAATATAATCCATGTTCTTTGTAGTCCTGTGTAATTTATTTTATACGTTTTAAGGCATGATTCTGAGGAAGTAATAGGATTTACAAGATACTGTTCATAGGGGCCAAGACACAAAAGTGTCCTGGATCTGTATATTTATAACCCCAAGAACCTTCTATCTCCAAGCCCCACAGGGCTCCCTAAGTCCTGACATATCATCAGTTTGTCTGTGTAGCACAAGCCTGCCTAATGTCTAGGAAGAGGATTCCTTCATTTGAAAAGCAATTTAGAGAAATAAGAGGCTGCTTCATCATTATGATATATTGCTGAGCCGGTGTGAAATATAAGCCACTTGCACATTGTGGGAGGGGGGGTGTTTGTGAAAATATATCTTATAATAGTAGCTTGGAAAGATCTTATGTAATTGAATGTATGTATACAACTGGAAAAGACTTGTGGTGGTTTCTCCATTTAGCGGCTCCAATGTCGGGAAGTCACCCCCTACCTGTCTTATTCCCGGGAAATAGTCAACTCCTGATTCCTGCACTGGAAATGACTTTCTTGGCAATCCCACAGAGAATGTTCATTAAGAGGGACACCGTCACGTCATTAAATATAAGCCTCCAACTTTAGACAGCATTAATTTTCAACCTTTAACTTATTTTGATCCAATTAACCAATTGATGGGTGACATAAAATATTCAAGGAGTGAACAGGAACATGTTCCTTGGTGATCTGGAATAAGGATGAAGGTCTGAGTAACCTGGTTTCCCACTGGCTCCTCTCTAGGTCTCTAGTCAGCTGACTCAAGTTTCAGAGCCTAGGGCAAGGAAAGTGTCATGACCGTAAATAGAAAGAGAGACACACTAGTCTTGGAGGAAGAGGAAATAAAGAGGGGAAGTGGGGAATGCAGGACTAGGTGAGATCTCCCTTCAAACACTTTCTAGTAGTGTTCATGGCCAAGCTTTCAGTCTCTTCATTTCTAAAATAGGGATAACACAACTGGGATTATCTACCTCATGGGATACTAGTGGGGTTTAAATAAACTAATGTTTTCTATATTCTATGCTGGTGCGATGAATAGAGGGCTATGGAGTGAGGAAAATACGAATTCAAATACCACCTCAGATGCTTAATTGTTGTGTTACTTTGGGTACTTTGCCTGCCTCACTTTCCTCAATTGTAACATGGGATAATAGTTTATCAACCAGGATTATTGTAAGAATAAAATGAGATAGTATTTATAAAATATTTTGAAAATCTTAAAACACTATATAAAAGCTAGCTATTAATAAAATAACAACAATAATAATAGCCATAAGGATTCCAAAGAAATGTGAGAATCAAATGAAATAATGGAGATGGAAAACTTTTGAAAAATACCAAGTGTCATACAACTATAAAAAGGCTTACGAGAGGAGGGGGTGAGGGTTGGGAAGACTGTTAAAGAGAGAGAGAACTTCTAAATCCATTCATTCTTCTGGCAGCGAGCTCAGGAATAGCTGCCAACAACTGGCCTCTTCCAGCTTATGTGGGGAGAAGAGAATGTTCCACTGCCCACTGAAAAGCAATGATTCTAATTCCACATTTGTGGAATCAGTGTCACAGAATTATAGCAATTCAAAGCTGGGAGGTCAAAGGCTGTCCAATAAAAATGATACCTCAAAAAAGATTCCCTCTACTACCTACCGAGGAAGTGGTCATCCAGTCATTGTTTGAAGATCTCAAGGGGTGAAGATGTCATGAAGGAACTCTGAAGGTAGTGTGATGCTTTTGGGACAACTGAAAAATTGGGGATTCATTTTTAAATCAAGCCTAAATGGGATTCACCAAAACTTTGACTTATGGTTCCTAATTCTACTCCTTTGGGTTAAATGAAATGAGTCTGTCCTTTTCCACTGTCCAAACCCTTCAAGTATTTAAAGGTAGTTGCTATAGCCTCCCTATGATTTCTCTTCCTCAAGCTAATTCTCCCTACTTCCTTCAAACAACCCTTATGTAGTATGGACTTCCGACTTGCCTTTCAACTTGTCACTCAACTGAAATTGTTCTCTCTAAAGTTATTATATATAATGTGACTTTTGTTAATGCCTAAGTAACTAAGATGGCGTAACTCACTGGACCAAATGTGGACATTCAGTATCGGCTTACCATGTAGTTAGGGGCTGTTCTCCCATTGACCACAGAGTTGGAAATGTCTAAAACTTTAGAACTTCCCCAAGCTGGGACTTCTCTCTGCCTTTGAACTGGAAGGTAAAAGACTACTTCACTCAGTCATGTGACATTACAAGGTAACTGGGGAAGGTCTGATGGTTACTTTCATCCCCTTGCCCTTTAGGCCATATAGTTGGGAGAAATGGGCTTAGGCTTTGGCCCTTTCTACTTTGGGCTCTTTTTCATTCTAAGAGGAGGGAGTGGAGTCTCTGGACCAGCCCAGTAGCTTGGGGTATAGGGAGATCCCCAGGAAGGCAGAAATTCTTGAGAGTAGGGACTAATTTTTGCCTTTCTGTGTATTCCCAGTGCTCAGAACAAGATGTGGGTCAGTGATTAATAAATGCTAGCTGATTGACTTATTGACAGCCATAGTACCCTAAGGAACATGGATCCAGGGTCATCAACACTGCTGTCTTCAGACTTAATACTGATGTTCCCAATACTAAGAAGGAACTGGAGGAAACTGAACCTAATCTCTGAGCCCCTCTCCTCCCAACAATGTAGTTCAGTGTGAATTGAATCTCTGGAGGGATTTGGGGAATTTATTTATATATTTGGTCTTGTTATGTCTTTTAAATGCTACTTGGTTAAATGGAACAAGGGTACTAGTCACTGAGCTTTAAGATAATGAAGGAAACCATTTGTAGGGGCTCAAGTTGATAACAGAAGAAAGAGATGATATCTAAACTCTCTTAAAATATTGGGAAATAGAGGTGGGCAAAATTTAACAGGGCAGCTAGGTGGTACAGGGGATAGATTTCTGGGCCAGCCATCAGCACGGTTTATTTTCCTAAATTCAAATATGGGCTCAGACAGCTGTTGGCCGTGACAAAGTGTTTAATCCTGTTTGACTCGGTTTCCTCATCTGTAAATTGAACTGGAGAAGGAAATGACCAACTACTCCAGTATTTTTGTCACCAACCCCAAATGGGGTCATGAAATGTTGGACATGATGATTAAAAAATGACTGAACAACAAGAAGAACCAAAAAATGTAACAGGGTCAGCCCTGAAGGAAAAGGGCAAGAGTTAACTTGTCATAACTTGGCATAACATAATGTCATATAGTTAACAATATCTGAATTGTAAAATGCAATGGTCATTTCCTAACACTAGCATTTTTCTCCCATATTTGACTCTACTGATTACCCTCCACCTCCTCCTGTTCTTTTCTTCCTGAATTTTCATGTCATTACTCCATTAAATCCCTCCCCATTTTTATATCACCCTCTCTATTCCCTAAGATCTTTCTGATGACTCTGCTTTGTGTACACTGGGATGTAGTCCATGCGAACTTGTTGCCTTGAGGAACTGCTCATTATAAATTCTTCGTTACAATGATCATTTTCAGGGAAATACTATAAGCAACACAAATCCCATTTGATGGTTGAAGAAAATAAGGGTTTCTGGGAGACCTACCAAGGGCCACTTGATATCCCAGACAATACTAACTGGCCCAGGTGGAATGGGCTGGAGATATGGGCAATGAGCTCCACCCATCCTGTTGATCTTTTTTCTGTAGCAAGCATTCCCAGATCTTGATAATATAATCATCCCTGAGTGCTCACAAATGAAATTAAGAAAGCAGCCTACTTTGGAGCTTTCTGAGAAAGCAGTGGTCTTGTTTATCTCAAGCCCAATGGAAAATGGCATTCTGTCTCAGAGACTAGTAGGGTCAAATGCCAAATCCCTCTAAGACAAGACAGCTGTCTTCATGCATTTGAAGGGCCATCATGTGGAAGAGGGATTGTATTTGTCATGCTTGACCCCAGAGGACAGAAATGGGAGCAGTAGAAGAAAGTTGCAAAGGGATGGAATTAGGTCTGATGCTGAGAGACTTTATCACAGGAAGAACTGTCCCAGAGTGGAATGGGAGTCCTTAAGAAATGGCAGGATCATTCTTTGGTAGAGATATTCAGGTAAATGTTCCAAGATCACTTTCTTTTCTTTTTTTAACCTACTGTTCATGGACTTTTTTTTTCATTTTTAAAGCTTTTATTTTTAAAATACATACATAGACAGCCCTCAACATCCATCCCTGTAAAACTCTGTGTCCCAATTTTTTCCTCCCTCCCTTCTCCCTACCCCTCTCTTAGACATATATTCTCCTATACATATTTCTACAATTGTTTACAATCACTTTCTGAGTATCTTTTACTCAATAGTTTGATTCTCACTTTGATTCTCAATCAAAATTGATTCTTAATCAGGTATAGATTGACCTCGAGGGCCTTTGAGATCACTTCCCATGTTGAGAGTCCACGTACAACAAAAGAAAATCAACTCATCCAACTGCGAAAATGTATAAACAATTTGTGGGGTGGGCTGTGATTTCATATTGGGCTAGCAGAGTCAGCATGGTGTCAGTAGTCTTAGAGACAGATTCTCTGAGCCTCGAATCCTACCTCTGATACATAATGACTATAGAACTCTTGCCAAGTCACTGTTTATCTGTGTTCTAGGCAACTCTCTAAGATAAGGGTTCTAAATATGGAATCTGTATATTGTGTATATTTAATGTTGGTAACTGGATTTCCACATAATTCGTTTCTTTTATAATCCTATGTATTTTATTTTGTGAATTAAAGATTTTATTTTGAGAAGGGACTTCTTCAGATAGACAAAGGGGTCCATTACCCACATAAAAAAGGTTAAGAACCAACCCTTTGTAGAGTGGGTATCATCCTGCATTTGTACAGGGAATTTCCTCATGCAGGAGCTTCCTACTTCAGTAAAATTATAAATCTGGCCCCTATCCAGATTCTCTTGTGCCAGTTTAGGACAAAACAGAATCTTATGGGATTAAAAACAATGTTGAACTGAAAGATTAGAGCTTGGGTCTTATCACTGACTAATATAAGGACCACTTAGGAAAGTCACCTCTATGAGTCCCAGCTTTTTCCTCTGCAAAATGGGTATGTACAATTTACAATTTATGGGTATGTACAACAATTTAGTTGCCTCTTAGGATGTCTTCAAGGATCCTAATAAAATAATTGAAGTGACAGCATCATGGTGCCTTAAAGTCCGATGCCCTTGGGAGTCATGAAGATGGTGATGATCTCAGAGGAGCTGGGTAAAAGGCATCCCAAATGTTGAGCAAATAAAAGCTGATTTCTGTCTTCAAAATCCCCTTATAGGGTCTGAATCAGGTCACAGCTTGGTCAGATGCTAATGTCAAGTGATTTGAGACCAATTGTGTTTTTAAAAGGATTTCAGCAGATGGTATCATTGTGATCAGTTGTAATTTTAGTTTTGATTTATCTAACATGGCCATGCTGAGTCTTCTAAAGCTTCTAAGGATGTGGGCACAATTTGAAGGAGAAATTGAGTAGGAAAGCATATGTTCCACAGATTCAGAATGCCAGCCGAGTCTTGCCTAATTACTGCTCTGGCTCCCAACATGGAGATGCCCACTCAGTCACCCTTATCTACAGCAAAAGCTTCTATGAAACAAAGAGCTGAAGCCATATGCTAGAGATCCCCCTGGTTCTGCTCTACCAGGTGAATAGAGCTAGAAACTTTATCTTTGAGCCTGAAAAGAACCTGGGGGAGGGTCCCTGAAAGAAAAACAATACATGCAGTACCACTCAGAATAAAATGATTTCCATATTGGTATAGGGGAGAGTCTTTTGGGCTTAAAGTCAGGAACACCTGGCTTTGAATCTCACTTCAGATACCTGCTAGTTCTGTAATCCTGGTTAAGAGAACTAAGTTCTCTGTGTCTTAGATTCATCATTGGTAAATTGAGGAACATAGGACTTGGAAAACTCTAAGTTCCATTCTGGCTCTACATTAATGATCCTATAATCCTAAGGGCCCTCAGCAGCCAGCTAGTCCAACCCTGACTTAAACAACGTATACTACAATAGTTCAAACCTCTGCTTGAGGATGCATCCCAATTCCATGTTTGGACAAGTAGAATCAAAGATGATTGGACTAAATGGCCGAGATCTCTTCCAGAGCTAAGATCCAAAGGTTTTTTCTGACATGAAGCTTCATTTTTCATTTTCATTTTTTTCTTCTATCCATTGGTTTGAGTGCTGCCTTTCCAGACCTTGAAAACAGCTTTCAAATTCACTTCATCCCCTAAGTCCTTTTTTCCTTCAGGTCAAACATTCTTAATTCCTTCTAGAATATGGGGACCTTCACCATTTTATCTACTCTTTGCTGGCTACTTTCTAAACTAACAACTTTAACTGTGACTCATACAACTTTATATGATAGTCCAGATGAAGTCTCATCAATCAATGCAATTATTTGGGGAACAAATAGACCCAGGGATCCTCACTAAAATTTATCCCTCTCATTGACCCAGCTTCTAATGATTTCACAGGTCTTTCACAGCCATGATCTCATTGGTCCTTCGCAAGAGCCATCCAATGATGCTGTTCCTGATAACCCCAGCTCATCATTCTTTGCTTAAAGCTATTTTTTGGTTTCCTATTACCAACTATTACCCATCCCCTTTAACTTAGCATTCAGAGCCATCCTCAAACTAATGTCACCATTTCCTTCCTGAATGATTTTGAAATATGAGACAGCTAGGTGGCGCTGCAGGGGATAGCATGCACAGCCCCAAATCACAAGGACTGAGTTCAAATCTTCCTCGGACACTTATTAGTTTTGTGATCCTGGATAAAACATTTGACTTTTTCCTGCCTCAGTTTATTTATCTGTAAAATAGAGATAATATTAACACTAGATTTGCCATAAAGATCAAATGAAATGATGATAATAATGGATAGTTGCCTTTGCAATTCTGTTATTAGCATCCTATCTAGTTTATCTTTGCTATTGCCTTGTACTCATTATAAATACAACATATCCTTTGGGGCCTAGCTCAAATTCTGCTGTTCTCATTAGCTCTGGGCTTAGAGTCAAATAAATGAAGAGAATGAAAGGTATTCATTACGTACTTGCTATATGCCAAATACTATTCTATATTGCAAAGATACAAATACAAGGAAACAAGACAGCCCATGCCTTCAAGAAGCTTATATTCTTCATGGAGGAAGATGAAAAATATAGGGAGCAGAGTTGGAAAACACGACTTTATGTGGGAGATGTTATTGTCCCCATGTTACAGCTGAGAAAATTGAGGCACAGAGGGGTGAGATAGCTTAACAAAGGCCACAGAGCTAGTGTGTAGACATAGTAGATAGTATAGTATATACAGTGCACACTTGGAGTTCTGGGCTTGGGATCATGAAGACCTGAATTCAAATCTTGCCTTAGATACTTACTAGCTATGAGATATTGTGCAAGCTCTCTGAATCTCATTCATCTCATTTGTAAAATGGGGTAATAATAACACCTTGGGATTGTATTGAAGGTCAAAGGAGATAATATATGTTAATCACTATACAAAGCTAAGTGCAAGCTATTCATATTATGTATCCCAAATAGTATTTGAACCCACGTCTTACCATGTGCTTCCATAACCTATTCATCCCAAAGTCTAGTGACCTATCATTTCACTACTCCATAGGCTTTCCTCCATAGTCCCCAGCATCTTGCCAAACCAGAGCAGAAGCAGAATAAATATTTGTTGAGCTCTTTTCCTTGAATTTCTTTGGCATTTACTCTGTAGACGCACACAATTAGCAGGTTGTTCTATACAATTTGATTTCCTAATTGTCCCTAACACACAATTTAGTTCTTTATTATATATTGTTTTGTTTGCTAATCACACTGAGTTGGCGGCTCACATGGGGCAGACAGATGAAAACACACCCTCGGTAGGGCTCCCCCAGGAATAAGCATACATACCCTAGTCTGGCAGCATGCACTACACTCTCCCTAGTATCCACTTACTTTTCTTCCACTCTGTGTTTTGAAACTTTACACAGATTTCTTACCTATAGGACTGAAAGCTGGAAGAGACCTGAGAAATAATGTCATCTAATTGTATGTCAATATTTGTTGTGGTTTGGAATAACCATGGGCTTCTGAAGGCTAATCTAGCAGAGTATAACCTAAGTTGGTCCTATAAACTAGGGTGACTTTTCCCATCCAGGTACAGTGATAACCTGTGTATGTGTTGCCTGAAGACTAGCCAAATAAAACTTGGAGAGACTTGTTTCTCAGCTAGAAGAAACAGGCTAATTGAACAGCTTTTGGAGATCCATCTACCAAGTTTCAGAAGGGTTAAGATTTGCATTAATGAAGAAATATCAATGTGGATAAAACCATGGCTCCTTGAAGCTTCGAAGTAAGAAACCTTTGATTATTTTTCATTCCTAGACATGGCTTCCATATCCTATACATGGTCCCTTGCTTTGTTTCCCCTTCTGCCACTATTTGATTCCTTTTTTAACACCATCCCCCTATCTCCGAATTGGAAAGACTCTCTGAGACCATCTCATCCAATCCATCTGAAATCATAACTCTCTTCTACAACTTTAAAGTTAGTCATCCAATTCTCATTCAACAAGCTTAATGAGGAGAATCCCATTCTAATTTGGGGGACTTCTCAATGATTCAAGGGGTGATGCAGGACAAAGGACCATCACCATCTTTCCTTGGATCTGATGGAGACAACCCAGGATGCTGAACCTCAAAGCCTTGGAAATAACCATGCTTCCAGCCCAGTGTTCTTAGCCACTATCCTGGGAAGCAAGTTCTATAGAAATATGGCCTGAGGACTACTTCTGCAGAGGCTATCGTTACAACCCAAACATAAAGTTCTTGCCAGCAAAGTCCTTGGCCATGTCAGATGGTTCAATATCAAAACTGATCGGATCTTATTATGACATTAAAAAAGAAATAAGATGATTCGCTTTGATGGTGCATCCTAAGGACCATGAAACCTTTCCCTCTGATTTCCAGATGAAATGTGGAAGGATGTTAAAACTTCCATATATGGTATCTCCCCCTTAAGAATGTAAACTCTGAGAGGGAAAACTGACTTTTCTATTCATTTCCCCAGCATTTAGCAGAGTGCTTTGTCCAGAGTGAGTCCTGAATAAAGGTTTTATTCATTCCTTCATCTCCCCATTATAGCATGCAGGGTGATTAATAGCAGTACCATAGATAGCAATAGACAAGGAATAAGGAAAGCTGGGTTCCAGTCTGGACTCAGCCACTGACCAGCTGTAAGAGCACTGGCAAATCATCTCTTCCCTCTGGGAGGAGTTTTCTCATTTGTATTATGAGGACATTGGATTATATTAGGAATTTTTCACTGCAGATTTCAGGATGCCCATGAATTTGAATGAAAAACAATTTCACTATAATTGGTTTAATTTATAAATGTATATTGTTTTATTTTATTTTTTAAGATTCCAAATGTTGTTATCAGGAAAAGGTCCCAGGTTTCATCATATTTGCAAAGGGATCTAGGGTCAAAAATCCATAACTCAGCCAATTCCCATCATCCCTTCTGTTCTAGTCCTTCTATGAGACTGTGAAACAACTTCAAAATGGTCTCTGTCTCTACCCCTTGATGTCAAGTAAAAAAAGAGAGAATTTAGAGACAGAAGTGGCCTGAGAGATCACTTAGAATAAATGTTTTATCTTGTAGTCTGTTGAACTTGTTGTAGATAGATAGATACAGATGTAGATAAATATAAATATATAATAAGATATAAATATATTTATATATGTGCTTGTATTTCCATATAATTGCTTGCCTTTGTAATCCCATGTCTTTTGTTTTATGAATGTAAAAGCTTGTTTCTGAGATGGGACCCTTAAGCTTCACAATACTACCCAAAGGGTCTTTGAACAAAATAAGAAAGGAAAAAAAATGGTCTAGAATATCATTTTAGTCTTAGAACTATGTAAGGTATTATAATAACAATACAAGCAGCATATAACTCATTGATACCTTGATAGGCAATGAGTTCCCTATCACTTGAGAGATTCAAACAGAACCTATTCTGTATATGTCAGGGGTTATTTCTTCAGGGAGGAGTCTATTTGGCTTTGGAAGTTTGTGATTTTAGGTTTAGAACTGAAAGTACCTATGTAGTTCAACCTCTTAAGAAGAAGAAACTGAGATGCAGAAATGGATAATGATTTCCCCAAAGCAACACAGGTAATAAATAGCAAGTAAGGTTTTGGTGCAGGGGCCTTTGATGTCCAATCCAGCATTATTTCAACCTAACCACAATGGACAAGATGAGATCTGCTATTCAGCTCTGATATTCTACAATTTAAATTAAATATTTTCTTTCAGAGAAATGGATAATAAATGAAAACTCAGTGGAAATTAATATTGTTTTAACCTCAAATTTCTCATGGCACACAATGGCAAAGATTTTATGTTCTCTCTAGAGTAAAACAACCCTCCACAAAAACTAACATACCTAATCATGTTACTCATTCCTTTTGAGACTTGGCTTTGGGTTCCAAGTTCAATGCCTTCCTTTTATGATTTCATTCTTCATTTCCTTCAACTTACTTACCATGAAGTCATTTTCAAGATCATTTGATACTTCTTGGAATCTTACCTTCTTGAAATGCTAAAAATCTCTGAAAGTTGCTCTGAAAAGTCAACTATCATGATCCCTGTATCTTCCAGATCCTGTCATTTTGGATGAAATGATTTTGATGAATGTGAGAAGGGGAAATTAAGGATGAGATTTAGCAACCTTTATGTCATGACTGGTATAGGATTCCCTTCTGATTGAATCCAGAACTTTGTATTGGAGTCAGTCTTTCCTAGTTCTGTGTTCTTATTGTAGACTAAACTGAAAACTGTGACTAAGAAGAAAAAAAAATCACAAGATAAGAAGTCAAGAGAACCGTACTCTAATGGGAATTCTAAATTGCTTCACTTTAATCAGTCAGCAACTATTCATTTATCTTCCACTATATATCAGGCACTAGAGATACAAAAAATGTCATAAATCCTATTCTCAAAGAGTTTCCATTTTCTTAAACATAGTATCATGAATAAAGAATTGCTGTGGGAGTCAAAAAGTCCTTCCTTTTATCCCTATTCATGTACTGTATGACCCTAGACAAGTCTAATTTTTGATTATGGTTAGACTCAGTGACCTTTGAAGATTTTTTTAGCTTAAAATTTGTAATTCTTTGAGGTTCAAAGGGAGAGTTTGTTAATAATGGGTGATGGGGCAGAATGAAGAGGGATTCAGAGAGGGTTCACTTGAGACAGTAGCCTATGAGCTAGGCATTACATATAGGGAAGAATTCATGAAGTCAAGGAGGGAAAATATCCCAGAAACCTAACGGGGTCTAAGGAAAGTCAAAGAGGAATCATGGTGTAGTGAAGTAACAATACATCAAAAGGAATTGAAAAATGTTTTTAGGGAAAAATAAATCTTTTGTGTTGCCATCAGAAGCAGAACTGATATCAAAACCTTTCTGGGCTTACATCTTCTAGGGGCATTTCTCAGTTGGAATTAAGGGCCTCCTCTTATAGAAGAAAATACCAGGGTATCCCATGCCATCACCTCCTCACTGGTTTTTCATTCTTTTTTATACCCTTGGAGGGATTCCTTGGTCACTTGAGGGGGCTGGATCCAAAATCATTCTGTATCTTCTATTTAGAATATACTGAGGAAATTATTTATTCTTTTTAAATGAAATCTGACTCATTAACCCATTCGGGGGTTTCTTGGCCAAGATAGTGGAGCAATTTGCCATTTCCCTCTCCAACTCATGTTACAGATGTGGAAACTGAGGCAAAGAGGATTAGGTGACTTGTACAGAATCATATAGCTAGTGTCTGAGGTCAGATTTGTACTCAAGAAGATGTCTTTTTCTGACTCTAGTTCTGACACTATCCACTGTGGCACCTTGGGAAAGACTGGGGTGAGGGATAAGGAGGGAAGGCTCAGTATTGGCTTGCTTGGTGAACTGGTCAACAAGAATTTGTATAAATGCCAGGCACTCTGTTGGATGCTGGGGATACCAAGATAAATACAAGAAAGATACAAGATTGCTGGGGGCAGGAGGCACCAACGGTTGGAAGAGAATAGGAAATATTATTATATACAAGTATATAATATATAATAAATAATATATATAACGATATACTTGTATATAATAATAAATACTATCTGTATTTTATATACATATAAAATACAAGTAGTTACTAATTCGTTAAATCCAAAGTAATTGGTAGAGAGGGCACTGGTAGTTATATAATTATAATATATATAATATATAGTTATAAACTCAAGGTTTAGGCATAAAAGGATAGCAAATACTAAACAAAAATATATATATATATAAAGAGACCATTAAGTTTGACCAGAGCTCCTGTGTCCCCTCCCTCTGATTGGATGGCTCCTCCCATAATCCTCCATTTAAAAAGAATACCCATGTTTGCTTTTTCTCTCTGCTTTCTTGGCTGTCCTCTCTCTCCATTCTGCTTTTGAGCCAGATAGTTTTGTTATTTTAGCTCCTCTTTCTGTCACATGCACAAAATCCCTTTTGAATATACCCAGTGAGGACAGGTCATATCTTTTTTTTAATTGCTTGTGTTTGTACCCCTGGTGCTCAGCAGTGGAACATAGCATGTGCTTAATAAATGCTGACTCCTTATTGTCGGCTGATTTCCCTTGGCTAGTTTCTAAACATTAAAGCATATCACATAGGTCATATAGATCAGCTCCCATTCAAGGCTTCTGTTCAGCCCTTCCTCTATTGAGGTATCTTTCATTAGCAGACAAGTACAAGGGGCCTTGAAAACAAGTCTTATAAAATTGTTATAAGGAAGTGCTTTGTAAAGGGCATTATAGGAAGCCATCTTTGCTACTACAATTTCATAATTGTTTTAGCTAGCTGCATAACCTTGGGCATTAAATCCCTTCTGCTTTTAGGTCTCAGTTTCTTCATCTGTGAAGTAAAGGGATTAGACTAGATTGTTTCCAAAGTATTTTCTGGCTCCACCATTAATCCTGTCTCTGAATTTGGGCAGCATGGGTTCCACTGTGGCTGGTGAATTCTTTTCAAAGTGCTCACAGTTCCTTCTGAGAGACAGACATTCCTAGAAAGTCCAGGTTCAGCATTTTTATTGTGATGTCACTAGGGTTCTTTCAAGAGGCCTCCATACATGCTGGCTCCTAACTCTCCAGCTAGGATGATTTCCAATGCTCACATAATTCATTTCCTTAACTGCAGAGTTGCCAGACGGAGGACTAAACCTTTGTGCCCACAATCGAGACTGAGCTCATTTAATTAATTACTATTCCTCTGATTTTATTCAGAGACAGTTTTGATGAGAAATTCCACTGACCTATAGCTTTGCGGGACCTGCTGAACCGGGGGGAAAACATACCACCATCAACAACAAAAAAAGTCATGTTGAAGCTTTAAAATAATGAAATCTTAAATGATGAGGATTTTTTTTTGAATCAGAGCTCTCTTTGAAGCAGGGAATTAAATTGTAATCCAGGCTGAATAAACGAGCTGAATCAAGCAGTTATTTCAAAAAAGCTATTTCCTGCTATTCTTCAAAGCGTTGGTAAGAATAATAATAAATGATTTCAAATTATTTTGAGTCACTGTGTATGCCACTGACAAGGGAGAGAGTAAAGTGGGTGATTTTTGTTAACTAAGGAGCTGCCTTCTCTGAGAAGCTGGTCTGATGAATTTCTGTCCTGCCCGAATCTGATTGGATCACGGACACGGGAGCTACTTTGTAAAATTACCTTCTTTTGGAGGGGAGGCGGGGAAGAGAAAAAAAAATATCCCCGCTCGAAATGAATAAATGGGTAATTGAAAAGATGATAGTATTATGGATGGAAGACGATAAAAATAAATGTAATTAACAAAAGGCCAAAGATCATCTCTGACGGGTCCATAAATGATGAAGATACAGGAGGTGAAGGATGAACATTCCGAGGGCGTCACTTGCAGCAAAGCTTGGGAGGGTGACAGTGGGCAAGGAGCTGTTGTGTTGATAGTCAAAGGTCAGGTCCGCACCACCCTCCCTAGATGAGGTCTGGACCTAATTATCATCTCACCTCAAAGCCTAATTAGAGTGGGTGCTCCTTAAAGATTTCTGACAGATTTTGGAGGTGACCGACATATGGGCAAAACTCCAAGCCCTGCAGTCTGTGAGAGGGGAATGAAAAGAAGCCCCAGTTTAGATCACCATCCTCAATAAGCCTAAATAGACATGGTGTCTCTTTCACCAAAAAGCCATTGTCTTTGGGAAAGTGGAGCCTTCAGTTCAGTTCAACACAACAAGGCAGTTGTGCAGGATTGATGGCCAAAAGCCTTCCCAATAAATTTAATGAGTGGCAGCCTTGCCTATATAAACTCACAGGATTGCAGTATGCAAGGGGAAAACCAGTTGCCAATGTGTGATTCTGAAAAAAAAGACTTCTTTGGTGCCTCAGTTTCCTTATCTTGGAAATAAAGATGATAATATCTATACTACCTACTGCCAAGAGCTTACATTTCACATGATGAGTCAAGAAGACTGAAGAGCAGCATCAACTCAACCCATCACTGGGAGGGAGGAGATATAATGTGAGGGCCCTTCTTTCTGTGCCTTCTTTCTTAATGCCTTGAATTAACAACCTAGATCAAGTTAGTTTTTAGCTATCTCAAACTGAAGGGAGGAAGAAAAACTCATTCTGGTTTCTATCAGGACAACAGTTCACAGGAAAGAGCATCTCCAACAGGATATGAGTCGAGTAAGTGACTATTGGGAATAGAGCACACTCCTTCCTCCCTCCCTCAAAAATATTTCCCAATGCGTTATGTGAACTGCATCCAAGAAGCAGTTTTCTGTTTATTAATGAGCAGAACTCTCAATTATAACCAGCATCTTCCTTCAAAAATGGGGAAGGATACTCAGTGATTTCGGAATCTGGTCACACTTGAAAGGTAGGAAGCATGATGTTGCTTGCTCCAGGAAGTCAAGCCAACAAGGGCTGCATTTTGGCGAATAGGAGCAAGTTTTTAGACTAATGGCCCGAGTGAAGTGGAAGTGGTGGGTTGGGGTTTATACACTGGTTTCCAGAGAGTTTTCTTGGACTTAACTTGCTTCTCTTCTGGCTGATAAGAGAAACAAATTATTTTCTCCACTTTACTCCTCCTTATCTCCTTTCTACCTTTCTTCTTCCAGGTGACATGTATTTATTTTTTCATTCTCTCTTCTCTCTTTCCCTCTCACTCCCTCTATTCCTTCCTCTATGCCCTTCTTCTCTCCTTTTTCCCTCTCTCCCTTTCTCTCTGTATCTGTCTTTGTCTCTCTCTTTCTCTCTCTGTCTCTCTTTATTTTTGTCTCTGTTCCCTCTCTTTCTTTCTCCATCTCCATCTCACTCTTTCTCTGTTGTCTGCCTACCTATGTCTGCATTTCCTTTTCTCTTTTGGGAGGGGAAGGAGATCTTGGCACATGCATGTCCCTCTTAGGTGACCACATCAAAAGCCCCCACTATCCCTAAGTGAGAGATGGATTGGTCGCCTACTGCTATCCTTTCAGGAATAATGGACTATCTTCTATTTTTTAGGATTATTGTTAAGGCTTTGCCTTTCATTACCTTTAAGTCACTTTTGATGGAGCTGCATGTTTGCCTTGAGCAGGAATTTCCCTGGTGACAGTCCATGGCCTCAACAGCTCCCCACTTTTAGCAGGTTTGTACTTTATGTTTGTACTTGAGATAAGAATCCCCCCCTCCATCTGCGTTCTTCACAATCCCCATTAAATATCTCTATCTCTCTGTCTAGAGAAAAATTGTGCCTTTATTGTGGGGGGTTAAGCCTTTCAGAAACTGTAATGCTCAATACTGGGAAGACTGAATGAGTCAAGGCTGCCCAATGAATTTTGGGAGTAACCGACTCACTGACATTAACTCATTGTGTTGTTGGGGGGGAGGAAAACAATGAGATGATACCTATTAAATACTTTATTTCTAACAATATTATATGGCAGTTGGGGGCGCCACAGAGTGCTAAGAAGGAGTCAAGAAGACTCATCTTCATGAGTTCAGATCTAGGTTCTGATATTTATTAGCTATGTCACCTTGGGCAAAAAAATCACATTGTTTCCCTCAGTTTCCTCACCTGCAAAGTGCATTGAAGAAGGAAATGGCAAACCAGTCTTCTATTTTTGGCAAGAATATTCCATGGGGAGTAGGTGCCATGAAAAGTTGGACATGACTGAATGACTGAAATATTGAAGGCTCCATGTTGCGCACTGGGTTTACAAAGATCAAGATAAATGGTTTCTCTTCTTAGGAAGTGGATTTCTACATGGCTGTTCTTTCTATGGCTCCATGCCCTTTCTCTTTCATTCCTAGGATAGGAGACCCACAAAAGTGACAATGGAGCATCGAAAAGTATAACCCAGCTCTCCAATCAAGTCCCCTCTACAAATCTCAGGAAAGCACTGAATCTAAGTCTTGATTAGACAATTTCAAAAAAGAATCAGTCCTTTTTGTAGATCAGATAAGCCTAAGATGACGAGCAGAAATGTTGATGGGTAGGGTCCAGCCAGGAGCAAACTGCCAAGAGCCTTGCAGCATGGGTACTGACCAAGGACCTGCTTGTGGTATTGAATTTGGGGAAAAAGTCCTAGTCTGTCATGGAGAGGTCTGTCCTTGTGGGGGAGGGAGCAAGAAGCTACTAGTTCTACCTAGAAGCTTTGTTGTTCACATCCCAGAATCCTGGTCACAGATTCAGTGTAGACTGGAGAGACTAGTGAGAGAAGACCAGAACAAGGAGCCGTCATCCCAGGGAACCTAGGGATGGGAACAGAAGAGATGAGCACAGGCGAAGAGGAAAGAAAATGATTGCTTTTTGCAGACGATATGATGTTTTACTCGGAGAACTCCAAAGAAACAACTACAAAATAAATTGAAACAATTAACAGCTTCAGCAGTGTTTCAGGCTATAAAATAATCAACATAAATTAACAGCATCTTTGCATATTGCCACTTCTTCTAGCACACTGATGCCCACAGTGGGCACTCCATAAATGTGTCAGCTGGTTGTAAGTTCCTTAAGAAGAGAGAGTGCTCGTACGGCTTGAATTTATATACCCTCAGTATCTGGCACACTGCCTGACACACAGTAAGCACTCAACAATAGCTCTAATAGGTAGCATTTATATAGCATTTTAAGATTTGCAATAACAATAATAATAATAACTTTTATATAGTACTTACCATGGGCTAAACCCCTCACAATTTTGATCTCACAAGCATCCCGGAGATAGATACTATTATTATCTCCATTTTGCATGTGAGGAAAATGAGACAACAGAGGTAAATGGCTTGTCCAGAGTTAGCTTGCTAATAAGTGCCAGTTTTAAACTTAGTTCTTCTTGACTCCAGACCTGGTGCTCTATCTACTGCCCCAATGCTTGTGTAAGACTTGGAAAACATCTTACACATATTTTCTCTTATAATTCCCTACAATAATACAATAAGGAATATGCTTTTGTCATCTCTGTTTTACAGATAAGGTAACCGAGGCTGAAAGAGGTTGAATATCTGATGCTGGATTTAAATTCATTTCTCTCTAACCTTAAATTGACTTATAAATGTTTGTTGATTGATTTTTTTAATGAATGCAGTCAGCAAACTTTGGAAATCCAAACTCTGTTTTCCCCTCCCTTAAAATGAAAAAAAATCTGCATTGCAGATGATCTAGGAAACAAGAGAGCCAGAAATTCAGCTCAGGCCTACTGACTCCTTGCTCAACCCTCTTTCCACTACACCGGCTCCCTTTATCCAAAGTCGCTGACTTTAAATCAATAGACACCCTTGAGTTAGCTACAATCCCAAATAAAGAATAGTGTCAAAAACAATCACTTGAAAATTTCTGCTCACCACCAATACTATTTTAAGATTCAATTTCTTTCTAAGGCTGTGGGTCTTAGCCCATTAAATAGCGATCTAATGCCATATGACTAAAATGTGGAGCCCATAAATTGGATGCAGGAAATCAAGAGAGACAAGTCATCATTGAGAAATGGAAAGGCAGAGGAATGTCCAAGCAAATAGAAGAGAATGAGATGACGTGTATCATTTATCAACAAGAGAGGCAAATTCATGCAGTAACCACATTACCCTGCTGATTTTAGATATAGGAAAGCTTCAAGGCTACCATTATGGTGATGGACAGTTACTCAATCTGGGGCCCAGGTCATGCTTTGGGGACTAGAGGCAGTAACAAGAATTTTTTTCCAGATGTAGCTACTTTCTTAGAATATTGAAGCTTCCTTAGGACCTTAACAGACCCCTAGTGAAGAACTGATTGTCCAACAGTCATATATGTTATTACTCATACAAGGGAAGGCATGAGTATTAATGGAAGATTAAGCTAATTTGCCATTTTCAAGAAAACCAGGAATTTTAACAGCTGTAAAAGTTCTCTAGGCATGAGCTACTGCTTGTTCAAATGGAGAGAAAGAAAAAAAATGGAATTCTGGGCTTAAAGAAAAACAAACAAGTCTCTACTGTCTTCCTAAAGCTATGTTAGGTACTATAAATTCAAAAACAAAACCCAAACTTTTTTATGAACGTTGAAAAAGAAATCTAAGGTCCTAGGATGAAAGTTGTAGAGTTAGGATGGACTTGAGAGATCATCTATTACAAGCTCTAATCTTATAGCTGAGGAAACAGAGACCCAGCCAGGCTAAAATTTTTGCCCCAAATCAGATGGCTAGTAAAAAGCAGACAAAGGCTTGAAAGGCACATTTTGTTATTCTAAACAGCCAGTTTTTCATTGTTTCTCTATAGCAGGTGGAGGAAGGAGAAGTATCCAGAACTAGGTATAGGGATAGGTTAAAATGAAGGCAGGTTCTAGAATTAAACTGGATCCTAGAAGTCAATTTGTCCAACTCTCATATTTCACATGGGAGGAAATTCAGATCCAAAAAAAAAAAATGAAGGGATTTGACAAGTTTATATGAGCAGGAAGCATCAGAGGTGAGATTTGAACTCATATCACATAAGCTAAGGCTTAAAGGAAGAAAATTTTCTAGAATTATAGTATGAACTTCTCTGCATGCAGAAACTTAATAAGTGCTTTTTAACTGAAATTGAACTAAACTATCTTAGGTTGCCAGCCTCAGGGTTGAAAAGAGCCTTAAATGTCAGCTAGTTCAACTCTCCTAGCGTAGATGAAACTGAGATCAAAAGAGACTAGAAAATGTACAAGAAGAGAGAGCCAGAGGGAGGATTAAAATTCAGTCCAGAATTCTGTCTAGTAGACCCTGCTGCCTTTCAGTTGTCAGAGCTTCTGACCAAGTTCTCATACTGCTCAATCATGAATAAAAAATATTAATTGACACTTGGGTAGCCTTTGGAGGCAGCTAGAGGGCGCCATAGTGGATAGAGTACTAAGCCAGAAGACAGAAATTCTCTCTTCCTGAGTTCAAATCCAGATTCAGACATTTATTTGCTGGGAGACCCTGGACAAGTCACTTCATCCTGATTGCCTCAGTTTCCCATATGTAAAACAAACTGGAGAAAGAAATGGCAAACCATTCTATTATCTCAGTCAAGAAAACCTCAAATAGGGTCATAGAGAGTTGGACATCCAAAAATGTAGCTTTTTAAAGATTTGCAAAACATTTTATTTATATCATCTCATTCTTTTTTCAGAACAATCTGGTGAGTTAGTTACTAAGATTACCTTCATTTATAGATGAGGAAAACTGAAGCTGTGAGAGCATGATTGATTTGTTCAGAGGTCATACAGCTAGCAAGAATCTTATTTCAGGTTTGAATTGGTATCTTCCTTTCTCCAAGTCCATAGCAAGTCACAGTTGTGCAGCCAGACTGATTTGACTTCCGATGCCCATTGAATCTGGTGAAACCTGTGGACTTATGGTGTCAGAGCTCTACTATGATCAACTCTAGGTATCCTAGAGCCTGCCCAACTTTGGGTCACAATAGCTATTTTTTGAGAGATTTAAAATCCCTTTTTTTGAGCAGTGTCAGCCCCGTCTTCTCTTTTGTTCTCCACCCGCTCTCATGGGATGTGTTCAAGCTCTGTGGGGTTACAATATAGTGGAGAGATAGCAAGCACAGGCCTATTGAGGGACTATGTATGCACATTAGTCTTGAGTCAGGAAGCTGATGGGAGAGAGAAGGGAGAAGCATCTATATGGAACCTACTATGTGCAAGGCGCTCTGCTAAATGCTTTTTACAAATACTATTTCCTTTGATCCTTACAATAGCCTTATAACATAAGGACTATTATTATCCCCATTTTAGAATCATGGAAAATGAGGCAAAACAAAATTAATAGATTTGTCCAGAGTCTCATAATCAATAAGCATTAGAGACCATGTTTGAAATTAGGTCTCTCTGACTCCAGGGCCAGTGCTCTATCCAATGTGCCACTAGCTATCTCTAGGTAAAGACTTGAGTTCAAATTCTGCCTTAAATATTTACTAGCTAAGTTATTCTGAGAAATTGTGTATCTTTTGGTCCCTCAAATCAAAACCCCTGGCACTTAAAAAGAAGCTTTAGAATAGTAAAGAGCTAATTGAAGAATAGGAGAGCACCTACTTTCAACAGTATGGATCTCTAGCTGGCCTATCCTCTAGTAAAGTATGTTTTTTTTGGCTGAGGCAATTGTTCACGGTTACACAGCTAGGAAGTGTTCCGTGTCTGAGACCAGATTTGAACTCAGATCCTCCTGACTTTAGGGCTGGTGCTCTATCCACTGCTCCACTTTGCTGCTCCAAACTATATCTTTAATAAATCTGCCATATAGCTAACTGACATGTACACAACTAATATTGATAGTAGGATCTTAGTTACTTCTTAGAATTCCTAGTTTCCTTCAAAACTCATGTAAAAAATCATTTTCCCTAGTTTCCCCAGCTGCCAGAACCATCCTTCCACAATTATCTTGATTTTTGTAGAAATAAATGAGTATATGATTGTCCTCTCCGATTTGATTATAAGTTTCTTGAGGGAAGGGATTATATCACTTTTTATCTATATCCCCACTGTCTGGTACTTAATGGACTATAAACAAAAGATAAACAAAAACTTTTAGCACAATCCATTACATGAGACTTCCTAGGAAGACACAAATAACACAAGGGAACACAAAGAAAGCCATACAAACAAAGATTCCCCAGAGCTTCACTGCTCTTGAACAAAATGATTTCATCTGGCTCTCTGGTTCTTGCTAACAAACTCAAATCTACAACAAAAGAGCCTCTTGGGAAACATGGCTACAGAAATGTAGGCTGTAGTCAGTCTCTAAGGGAGAGAGAGTGTGAGTTGCCCTTATCAGGGCTATTGGCAGCAGCTGATGCTTGCGTAGCCCACAGTTCAACTGCCCTGGATTCCTGAAAGTGGCAACAGATGGTGCAATTTGGGTACTAGGAGAATGTGGCTTATTGGGTGGGGAGAATGCCAAGGCCCTGTAGAAAGCCCAGCTTGGGGTTAACTTAGGGGTAATGTGTAATCTCACCACCCCTCTATTCTGAAATCGTTCCTTTACTGTTGGCATTATTTGGGGAACTGGAGATATTCTATGTTCTATCATACAATACCATCCTTCTAGTCACAATGTCAGTCCTTCTGGATTCCCCAATTTTCCTCCCCAAGACACATGTAAAGAATTTTCTAGTTTTCAAATCTTAAAGCACTCTATAAATGTTGATTAGGATCATTAACATTATCACTATGCTAATCATTGATCAAGTCTTGTCAATTCCATCTGTCATGTATCTCTCGTTTCTTTCCCTTTTTTCCACTTAGAACAACTATTCTGCTTGCCCTGTGGATTATTGAAATAACCTGCTAATAATTGTCCATGCTTCCAGATTTTTTATTTTATAATATACCTACTGCCTGTCTACAAAATTTCCATTCCTATAAGCAGAGGTCTGAATGTTTTACTCCTTTTCTCAAGAAACTCAATTAGATCCTTTTTTGTTTCTGATAAAATACTATCCCCTCCATTTGACCTTTAGAGACCTTCCCAAGTTGGCCCTCAACTATCTTTTTGGACTGATTTCAAATTCAGTGTTCTGGCTTCCAAACTGGCTTATTTTCTGTTTTCTGTGCACAACAATTACCTCTGTACCTTTTTAAAGCATTTCCTCCATGCCAGAAATGCACTCTCTCCTCAGTTCTATCTTGGAATCTCTGACTCCATTCAAAGATCTACTCACACAAGACCTTTTATAGAAGGCTTTCCTTAATTCCCCAAGGAGTTAGTGCTACTCCTCCAAAACTGCACTATATTTACTGTTAATATATTGTATTTCTTTATCTGAGTAGAAGTTGGTTTCCTCCCCTGTCCCCACTTCCCCACTACTCAGCAACATTAGTTTCTTTTGAGGATTGTTTTTGTATTTGTATTCCCAGGACCTTGGACAGTTCCTGGCACTTAATAGTAGATGCTTGATACATTCTGATTGGATTGGATTGAGAAGCCTTCTGTGTGTTCCTCTGCCTCTCTCACTCTCTCCCCCGCTCTAGATATCTCATTATCAATAACTCTTAACCTTAATTTTGCAACACTTTACTGTATAGAAAAGTATTTCCCTCATATTGTTATCTCCCATTTAACAGATTAGGAAATTGAGGCTCAATGAGATCAAATGATTTGCTCAAAACCCCAGTCTGAAAGTGACAGAATCAGGATTTGAAACAAAACCTCTTCACTCTATGTGTGGGACTCCCGTTTTGAGCACAGGATGCTCATTCGATCAAGAGCCAGATCAATGATTCCAGATGACCAATGTTTCTAGTCATGTTCATGATGGAAGTAGGTTGAGCTGGGAGGCAAACTAAGTGACGACTTGGTGATTGAGTAGCAGCTGACCTGGCCAGGCAGAGAGATCCAGCTGAAAGCTCCCAAATGAGATGCCCAAAGCCTCCAAACCAAGTTATTACCCCATTAGCAGCAAGTACAGCCTACTCCCCCTCCCTACTCCATAAATCACCCTTCCAGGCAGTTCATTAGCTGAGTAATGTTTGAGTCGTCAGCCACAATCGGCTTTTATTTTCTGGATTAAGTGGAAAAACAGCTTTCTAGACTAATCCAGGTTTCAAGCTTCTTTTTCTTTGAATCCTGTTAGAATCACTTCCAAATTGAGATTTTCAATTTCCAAAAGGAAAGAAAAATGATAAAGAAAGATCAGAGCCTACAGCTTGACTTAATCTAATGATGTCACTTTGAGAATAGAGTAACTGTTGCTAATTTGATTGACTTACAAATACTTTCAGACCTGAATTTAAGAAAATGGTTTATTTTTTCCATAGGGGTTTGGCTTCTTTCCTTTCAGAAAATAGAACCTAGGACTACAAAACTGGAAGGGATTTTAAGGAACCATAAAGCAGACTGGTATAGGAGGAAAAGAACTGACCTTGAAGTCAGAGGATCAAGATTACAATTCCATCTCTAACGTGTACTACTTGTGGGAAATAGGCAGAAGATCTTACATCTTTGAGCTTGTTTTCTCTTCTGAAAAAAATGAGCAGATGGCTTCCAAGATCCCTTGCAGCTCTACGTCAGGGATCCCGCAGAATCCAACATCCTCATTTTATAGGGGAGGAAACTAAGACCTAGGCAGAAAGGTCCAACTTGCCCAATGTCACATATATGATAAGTGATAGAACCAACACTACGGCTCATTCTTCTGCCTCTCAGCCAGGGCCCCTTCCAAAACATCAACTTTTAGTTGACCTCAAATGCATAGAATTTGAATTGAGAAATGATAGTATTTTAATGTTGCAAATACCAGCATTATCTCTAAAATGAAGGATCATGGAATCACAAATGCAGAATTGGAAGAGCCTCAGGCCATTGAATTAAACCCTCCCATGTTATAGTTGAGGAAACTGAGGAAACCAGAGGTTAGGTGACATGCTTATGGT